>NC_090437.1:808877048-809183791 GCF_031143425.1 Pleurodeles waltl | reverse complement strand
CATGGCAGGACCACCAAAGTCATAATGAGGCCCTAAATCCACAAGGTTAATGTGATCTCGTAATGGAAGTGCTGTATTTACACCCTACTAAAATGTACAGTGTTGAAATGCTAATAACAAGATAAACAACAAAGACATTGGGAAAACTGAAACTTCCATGATTCTTCCTTTCCTATCAATTAAAAATAAACCACGATCTAAAAAAAAATCATGGTACGTTTTTATTCTGTAGCCACAAAGCAATCTTTGACATACGTCAGAAAGATGCTTTGCTTAATAGCCTTGAAATCAGCCTGGAAATGTAAGTCTCTGACAACAATTTGTAATTATTGCAGTCCGGGCCTTTCCATATTCATGCTCATGTTCCGAAGTAAACGCCTTTGGAATTAGTTAGTATTGCTTGAGACATCCTCAGTGCTTGAAAATGTTTTGAGAACATTAAACAATACAGTCATGAATGGAATGGCTAAATAATGACATTCAGTCACAGAAAACCCCGTTCATGCATGCTTTCCACGTCAGTATTCCCACATCGACTCCATTTCCGCTTGTAATTCTCATGCATTATTAAACTGAACAAAACTCAATAAAATACCATGGCAGCTGTATGAATACGTAAGCTCGTCCACATCATCTTTGTTTGACAAGATCTTTAGCCCTGTTGTTGGTTCCCACGTCTTTATTGAATCAGATCAGTTACTTAACCTCATGTGAAAAAGTGGAAATTGTGAACTTAATTAATTATTGATTGAACATATTTATTAAACATATTCTTAAAAATGTAAAATGTTGCTGAATTTCATTTACTAGTTAGTGTGAAGTTATTTTCATCAAATAATTTCGGGTATCAACAACAACCGATGGTGGAGTGGTGAAGTGTCTTCTCTGAGAGTTCTAAACCATGGGCCTCATTTGCTACTTTTTGGTGCACAGCAGCGCCGAAATGCTTCTTGTTGTGCTGCCCTGCATCAAAAAGAAAGGGCCTGAATGTGCTGTGTTAATGACATATGGCTTATTTCTATCCTTTCTGCCTGCGCCAGTGCACAAATTGGTGCCTAGCGCCACCAGAGGCACCCATGCACCATGATGCAAGAGTGTCTGCGTTGTTGGCATGATTGTTTTTTTTGGTGGAAGGGATACCTTTCTGCACAAAAACAATCAATGGAGGCATTTTCCTCATTCTATGTGTGTTGCAGAATGCAGCAAATATAAAAAGTGGAAAAAACGAGGAGAAATAATGTTATTTCTTCTTGTTGCACCTCCCTTAGGCCTAGGCCTAGGCTTTTGACACATTCCCACATTTACAGCATGTTGTAAATCTGGGAATGTGTCAAATACCATGGGTGTTACATGGGAACGCCTAATGTAATGCCATGCCACGTCCCCCTATTGCAGTGTGAGGTAACACAGCGACTTGCGCTGGGTTGCCTCACTCCATATTTACAAGGCCATGAAAAGTCATGCAGGGTATGGCTCTGCAGTGTGCTCAGCTGGACCATCATTAAACATGATGCGTGCAAGGGGCTTGTAAATAAGCCACTAAATGTAGAGAAACTGCCAGCTGGTACTGTGAATACCACTAAAGCAGATTTGTTGTACTTACCAGCAACTTCTTAGGTGGGATCTTAATAAAGCATACATTAAAAATATACAATTTATATTATACAAAAGGCACACTCAGGAAATGGAAAGCTCAATTAAGAATATTATACACTATTGTTAACTGCAAAATAGAGTTGTTTGCATTTTCACCTAAAGTGTTTTTTAATGATCACAGATATCACCCCCCTGAAAACGGAATTATGAGAGAGGGTAGTATTGGCATATCAATAATGCACGCAAGTACCACCTGTAGGAGGATGGCTCAGTTTATGTTGTACACCTATGATGTGGCACCCTATACTGAGTCAAGGCAACCCTGGGTGATAGTGAAAAGGTGTCCAGATAGGAGAAGCTCTCGAGGGGTTGCTGAGGCGAGCAGCTAAAGCTAATCGAGGAGGAATGTAAAGCACTTGCAATACAACAATAGCCAGACAATAACTTAGTCACAAGTGTTACAAAAATAAAGGATACTTTATTACAGCACTACTACTACACAGATATTGGTATATCTCCCTTTGGAGATATTACATACAATATACACATAAAATAACCAGCACAAATAGCATAGAAATATACCGGGCCCTAGGAAAGGGGCCAAACCATATACTAAAAAATGGAATGTGAAAGTGGGATTCCAGCCAAGATAAGTATGGTTGTTAGCTAGGAGCAGTTAGAAACACCAGAGGTAAGTACAGTCGGTGACACCAGCAACAAGTAGTAAGTCAGTTACCCACCCAGTTGTCCCTTAGGCTAACACAGAGGGTAGTGGTTGGAGTTTGTGGAGTTCAGGACCCTTCCCAGTGGACCTGAGGAAACCAGCAGGCAAGATGATGGATGGAGAATGCCCCTACCCCAGGATACTCAGAGACAGGAGTACCTACACCAGGGACCCGAATGCAGAGGAGAGAAAGGACTCTCTCTGAAGACAGTGTATGCCTCGGGTTGACCAGCTGCTGTCATCACCCGTGGACCAGGCCAGTGGAACCCAGGTATGGATTCCAGACATGGAGGACCTGCAAAGGAAGAGGACAGAGTCTAGCACCCAAGGAGGTGCCCGGGTGGTGCAAGTGGCAATGCCCACCCTCCTGAAGATGAAGTTCCTGCAAGTTGGTGGAAGAAGAAGTCCAGCTGCTGTGTCCAGGATCCAATGAACATCCCAGGAGTCACCATGAATTGTCCATCGATGGTTGCTGGATTGTGGCCAGCCAGGTCACCAACAAGCACTGGCAAGTGAGCAGAAGAGGATTTTGCAAAGTTATGGGGACCAGCAAGGTCTAGGAGACTTTATGCAGGTGGCAAAGTCAGAGCTGGCCCTCAGCACACAGGTAGGCCAGCAGAAGTTGGTGGAGCCCCCATGAGTAACCCACAAGTGCCGGACACAGAGAGTTACAAGGAGGCCTTACCACCCCAGCAAAACAGAAGTCCCACTACACAAGAGTTGGAGGACAAAAGCTGATCTTCAGTTTGCAGAGTGCAGAAGGCCAGGCTGTCTTGGATCCTGAAGATCTCCTGGATGAAGAGTCAACACGCCTTGGCAAGTGCAACAGTCATGGTGCAAAGGGATGCTAGTCCAGTGGCAGAAGCAAGGTCCTACAGTAACCCAACTTGGTTAGAAGAGAAGCAGAACCCAGATGAGGCCACATACTCACCACCTGTGATGCAGGATCTTCAGATGTCCAGAGACAGCAGACCTCACCAACTGGTCAAAGATGCCTAGAGGTGCCTGTGGTTGCAGGGCAGTGACTTGTTTACTCCAAGGGATCTTCCTTTGTGCTTCCTGGTGCAAGCAGAGTTCTTGTGACCTTGGAGGATGCACAGCCTTGGATGTTGCAAAATGCTTGCAAGATATGGAGAAACAATGTTGCAGTGGGAGCCTTCCCACCAGAAGCAGACTTGTTCGGTTCCAGGTGAAGACCAGCAGCTGTTCCAGAGGCCAGGGACAGACGAAGTCTTGCAGAGAGTTCCTTGTGGAGTTTTGCTTAATGAATCTGAGGACCCACCAGTGAGGGAGCCCTTAAATTACTATAAAAGGGGGTTGGTCACTCTCTGCAGTGACCCACCTATCAGAGGGGGCCAGAGGCGTGCCCTACCTGGTCTAACCCACCAGATGCTCCCAGGGGCCTCTGAACATCTTATTTTCAAATGACAGAATCCACCTGGTAGAGCTCTGGGCACCTGCCTAGGGGAGGGGATGGTTATGGGTTGTCACACCCCTGTCCTTTGCTTTGATTTGATCCACAGCAGGAACCAGGGGGTCCTTAACTGATGCACACTGAAGTATGCAAGGAGGGCACCAAATGTGCAGCTCAAAGCAGGCTGGTGGTGCTCAGAAGCCACCCCACTCCAGCCCTTAGACACCTAATACACAGGGAGAGGTAGCCACACCTCTCCCTTGCAGGACATCCTTGCTCATCAGCAGGGGGGGCAAAACAGTGTCTGGGGTCAGCAGCAGCACAGGCTGGCAGCTGGACCTCATAAGGCTGAACAGGCAAAACTGGGAGATCCCCTAGGGAACCCCCAGATTGCATGCTATCATGCAAATAACACTGGGATCTGTGTAGTTACATGATTCCATCATGTTTGATACCAAACATGCCTAGGTTAGGAGTAGCCATTATGTAGTTGGACCATTCATGTTGACCAGTGTCTACTAAATGCCTTAAGATGGCTTCCCTACACTTACAGAGTCCAGGAATTGACTTGGGATCGATAGGGGTGCTCTGCTTATGCAGGGCTACCCTCACAGTTAGAGACATGCAACCTGCCTTTGGGCTGAAGGGCCTAACAGAGGAGTGACTTAGAACATCAAAGTGCAGTGGTTAGGTTTGGCAGTGAAAGGGTGCATGCACCCTTTCACGCAGGCTGCAATGCGAGGCCTGCCATTACAGTTTACATGGGCTCCTGTGGGTTGCATAATACATGCTCCAGCCCATATGGGATCCCTGGTGTACCAATGCTTTGGGTACCTCAGTACTATATACTAGGGGTGTACATGGGTACACCAGTATGCCAATTGTGGGTGTGAAAAGTAACAAACAACTAAATTTAGGGGGAGAGCACTGTCAGTGGGGTTGCGGTTAGAAGGATCGCAGTGAACTACAGTCCCACCACACTAACATCGGGCAAAAAGTGGGGGTAACTATTTCAGAAAGATGACGTTTTACTACACCACCGTCTTTCATGATTCTGCTTTCATGTTAGGCACCACTTGAACTCTGCTGCAGTATCATGGAACACAACTTTAAGGTGCTTTTTGTGCAAGCTTCTTGCACCACCAGTGTGTAACATTTTATGATGCTCCGGAGGTGCAGAGTGCAGACTCATATCTATGAGGGCACGCAAAGCCACTTTGCGTGACTTTTCACGGTCTTGTAGATATGGTATAAAGCAATGCAGCACAAGTCACTGCTTTGCTTTACACTGTGTCGGGGGCGCTCATGGGTGTTGCAGTGGGTTTTCCAATGCAAAACCCATTGGATTTGACGCATTCCCAGATTTACAAGGATCTGTAAACCTGGGAATGTGTCAAAGCTGTACACCTTCCCAGGGGAACCTTAACGTTTCCTCTTTCTATGTGTGCTGCATTTTGCAGCACACATGGCAAGAGGAAAATGCCACAATGGATTGTTTTTATGCAGGAATGTGTCCCTTCCTGCACAAAAACAATCCTGCCAGCAATGCAGACACTGTTGCACTATGATGCAAGGGTGCCTGCATTGGCATTAGGCATCAAATTGGGCACTGGTGGCTTACTGAAAGGACAGGAGTGCACTGTATCTCATTTATATGGGGCATTCTTGCCCTTTGGAATTGGCATAGGCCAGAAGTATTTGTGGTGATGCCCTATGACAATTCATTGTAAATATGCCCCAGGTGCTTAAAGGAATACTGAATGTTTCATGTAACATTGGATGTGCAGGATATCAGATCATTTTGTTGTTTTGAGCAGTTATCCTTCTCTAAGTGTTGATATAAAAAAAAACAGTATGCTGAACTTTGTCTCTCCAAGTGCGGTCTGGGTAGTACTTCCCACCAATCTGTAACACTAGCTCCCATAATCCCCTACAGATAGAATTTGGGGCTAATTACGACTTTCGCGGCCGGCCACCACCGCCAAGGACGAGGTCCCAAAAGGCCACTGAGTTGACCGTCTCTCGCTCGCCTTATTACAATGTTACCGCTGGCCCAGCATTGGTGTCCTTGATGGCGGTGGTCGGCGGGGGACGTAGTCAGCAATACAATTTATATTTTTAAAGTTGTGTTGATAATGTTGTGTACATATTGACATTAGCTACACATGAGCATGGCACATGTAAAAATACGTTGTGCAGGTATCATTCCATTTCTGGTGACTGGGCCATATATGCCCTGTCCAGTCAATGGCAGGAAAATGTACTTAACTGTAGTTGTTTTACTTTTCTTGTAAGGGATGCAGATGCTCCTGTGAAGCGGCGGCCCTGTACGATGGGGCCCATAATGGAGACTTAAGAGAAAAGAAGGAATGGGGGAGCTAGCATCCCATTTCCTTTGATTCCACCATTTCATAGCAGGTGGTCTCTCCCGCCATGGTCAGCTTGGCTGAACAACATATTGTAATGTGCACAGCCATACCCTTGCCTATGCTGCCCTGTGATGGCTGCTTTTTCCCTGCCACCCTCAAGGAGGCCAGCGGATGATTGGCGGTGTCAGTGGGACTCCAGCAGTCTCTAGTTCAGCACACCGCCAACATCCTAATACGGCGGTTGGACTGCCAACATCATGGCGTTCGGTCTGCCGCAGACATGACGATCGCCAGACCACTAAACTTGCAATCAGTCCCTCTATCCTTTTACTCCCTCTTCAAGCTACCCAGAGTCCTTTCCCATGGCTTTACATAAGACTTCACTGACTCTCCTCTCCTATGCCCAAATCCATATACAATCTTCCATTAGTCTCTGCTCTCTCATCTAATAACTAATCTATTGACCTCATCCATGATCTTCAGCACCCCCCTTCTCAGGAATATAATAATCTTCTTTGTTCCAACAAATTATTTTGTTAATTTATTTGTTCCATAGAAATGCAATTCATCGTTTGTAGCTCTTTGGATCTCTCATTACACATGTAGTTATGAAAATAATTCTGACTGTATGAGTGTCATATTCAAAAGATAACAAAACCACCGGACACACTCAGCCACTTATGTATCAGTCATGATATGGTAACACACTCATGCTTCCATATTTTGACATTGACCAATATACCCAGGCAGTTGTATGACACTATATCACAAAAATCAATATCAATACACAAATATTGAAAAAGCATTTTGAAAACATAAATATTACAACCCTATACTTAAAGAGTAACACAAAAACATTGATGACAATAATATGTCTTACAAACATCAAATAAGCAACAATCTCATAAATAAAAAATGAAGAAATGATCAATACAACCTACACCTGTGTGGAAGTGAAATCAGCTCAGCTCAGAAACTAAAGATCAGCCTGCTCCTTAGATAAAGTAAAGTAGTTTATTACTTGTACACGGACACTGAACAGCCTGTGAGATCAAGCCCCAACAGTCTAAAGAAGGAAGTAATACATGATCTTTTATACTATCAAATCACAAACAAATTCGCACATTTCATTGGTTCTTGACATTGACATATGATCATTTCTTAAACATTGCTAAAGTTGTTACAATTAATTCTTCATAACGCACCATATATGGGGAATAAAAGCATAGACAAGGAACTTACACAATATGTCCTATGTGTCTATTATCGCATGATACATCTTGTGACAGAACTGAGAATAATACGTACAAAGGATGGTACTTTCCAGAAGGAAGATTGCTTCAGCTAGCATGCAACAATATTTCATGGTGGCTATTCTAATAGCAAGCCTTGGAACATAGGGCCTGATTCTGACCCTGGCGGTAAAAAACGCCAGGGCCGTGGTCCGCGGGAGCACCGCCAACAGGCTGGCGGTGCTCCTTTGGGCATTCTGACCGCGGCGGTACAGCCGCGGCCAGAAACGGAAAGTCGGCGGTGTACCGCCAGCTTTCCGCTGCCCAGGGGAATCCTCCGACCCACATACCGCCATCCTGTTCCTGGCGGTTTCGGCCGCCAGGAACAGGATGGCGGTATGGGGTGTCGTGGGGCCCCTGGGGGCCCCTGCAGTGCCCATGCCAATGGCATGGGCACTGCGGGGGCCCCCGTAAGAGGGCCCCACTTAGAATTTCAGTGTCTGCTTATCAGACGCTGAAATTTGCGACGGGTGCTACTGCACCCGTCGCACCCCTTCCACTCCGCCGGCTCCATTCGGAGCCGGCATCCTCGTGGAAGGGTGTTTCCCGCTGGGCTGGCGGGCGGCCTTTTGGCGGTCACCCGCCAGCCCAGTGGGAAACCCAGAATGACCGCCGCGGTCTTTTGACCGCGGTACGGTCTTTTGACCGCGGTATGGTCTTCTGGCGGTTCCCGCTTGGCGGGCGGCTCCCGCCGCCCGCCAAGCTTGGAATGACCCCCATAATGCCTTCCGAGCAACATCAAAATATATCAGTAAGCACAGTTCCTGTTGGTTATAAGTTGTTCAACGGAAACATGCCTAGTTGTCATTGGGTATCACAGGGCCCAACAGACACAAAATGGGTCCCAGGAAAATGCAATTTCACACCAGAGGTCGCTAGACCCCTGGGATGTACAACACCTACTCAGTGAGTCAACACCTGATTAGGACATCAATCAATCAATCAACTGAGTAGATCTATATGGCACAACTCATCTTCCAAGAGCTGTTCCAGGGCTGGAGGGTCATGGTGGTTTAGGGGACTCAGTCGAACAGCCAGGTCTTGAGTGCTCTCTGGAATTCTAGTAGAGAGGTGGAGGTCCAGGGTTTCGCCACAAGGTAGGAGAAAGAGAATCCTCGCCTGTTGCTTTGGCGGATGTTGGGGGGGTAGGCGAGTGAGAGAGAGGCAGAGCATGTTTTGTTCAGTAGGGTGAAGGAAGTTTAGGAAATGACTGATGTAGGTTGGTCCTTGGGTGTGCAATGCTTTGTAGGAATGGATCATCAGCTTGAATTCGCATCTCTTCTGTATGGCGAGCCAGTCACATTTTCTGAGGTGGGGGATGATGTGAGTCCATCTGGGGAGGATGAGCCTACCAGAAAGTTTTTGTTTTGTCTGGAATCACTGCAGAAGGTGTATTGTGATCCCAGTGTACATTGTGTTTCCATAGTCTTAATAGCTGGTGATTAGGGTGTGAGTGATGGTATGTCTGGTGTTCAGGGGGAGCCATTTGGAGACTTCTCATAACATGCAAAGTGTGCAAAAGCAGGCAGAGGTGATTGTGTTGATCTAGGACTTCATGGTCAGTTTGCTGTACAGGATTATGCCAAGGTTTCTGTCATTGTTGGTCAGCTTGGGGGATGGTCCTAGTTTCAAGGGCCACCAGAAGCCTTACTAAGGGATGGTGTTATTGCCGAAGATCAGAACCTTTTTTGTCCATGTTGAGCTTCAGGCAATTGTCATTCACCCAGTTAGCGATGCTTGTCATGTACCTGTGGAAGTTGGTTCTTGTGTGGATGTGATGGTCCGAGAGCAAGAGGATGAGCTGGGTGTCATCTGCATAGGAAATGATGTTTAGTCCGTGGCTTCTGACAATGTTGCCCAAGGGTGTCATGTAGGTATTGAAGAGGGTGGGGTGGGATAGGTGGGATAGGTGGACCTTGTGCATGCTTCTAGTGAAGAAGGAGTTGATCCACTTGCAAACATTTCCTTGAATACTAACGTGATGCAGTCCTCTGCTCAGGGTGTTATGAGATACAATGTCAAAGGCTACTGATGTCAAAGGCTGTTGAGAGGTTGAAGCGGATTAGAGCCGCTGTTTCTCCCCAGTTGAGGATGACTCTGATATCATTGGTGGCTGAGATCAAGGCAGTCTTGGTGCTGTGGTTGGCATGGAATCCAGATTTGGAGGTGTTTAGAAGAAGGTTCTGCTCCAGATATTTTGTGAATTGTCGGTTGATCACTTTTACCAGGCCTCTGGTGGGGAAAGGGAGAAGGGAGATGGGGCAGTATTTTGTGAGTTCACTCAGTTCTGCAAATGATTTCTTGAGGAATGGTGTTAGAAATAGGGTCTCTAGTTGGCAGTCAGTTAAGAGCCTGTCCAAGTAGGGACCCTCACTCTAGTCAGGGTAAGGGAGATACCCATCTCAGAGAAACCCTGCTCACCCACTTGGTAGGATGGCACAAACAGTCAGACTTATCTCAGAGGCAATGTGTAAAGTATTTGCACCAAAACACACAGTAACACAGTGAAAACACCACAAAATGCCTCTACACCAGTGTAGAAAAATATCTGTCTAAATCAAAGAAGACCAAAATGACAACAATCCTGCACACACAAGCAAAGATATTAATTTTTAAATTAAAAAGAGTCAGAATCCATAGAAATTAAGAGATTTGCTGTTGTAGCACAGAGTACCTGGTATGCATGATAAATATAGCTGGGTAAGCGTTCGTCAGAAAAGCAAGCGATGCATCCATTCCTTACTCCCAAGAGAGGCCGTGCATCGTTTCTTTCTCTGCCGGGTGAGCGATGCAGTGGTTTTCAGACCAGCAGCTTCAGCTTTGTGCGGTAATGTTGAAGATTTTGACGCCCAGGTATGATGTGTGGAAAACCCATACGCACGGCAACGATTAATCCGCGCTGAGCTGGCGATGCATCCATTTTTCAGCTGCAGTGCTTGTGCTGCATCGCTTTTTCTGTCGCTCAGCTCCGGTGTGTGGATTTTCTCTCTGGTTCTGCCAGCTTCTCTTCCAGGGACTGAGGGACTGGATGTGGCACCACTTGGCAGATTAAGTCTTTGATATCAATTAGACATCTTAACAGGAGACAAGCTCAGTCTAAGCCCTTGGAGAATCTTCATAAGCAGGATACACAGCAAAGTCCAGTCTTTGTCCTCTTTAAGGCAGAAGCAGCAACTGCATGCCAACTCAGCAAAACACAGTAAAGGGGCAGTACTCCTGCTCCAGCTCTCCTTGGCAGAGGTTCCTCTTGATCCAGAAGTGTTCTAGAAATCTGGCATTTTGGGTCCATTATTTATACTCATTTCTGCCTTTGAAGTAGGCAAACTTCAAAGGAACGTCTCTGTTGTTCACAAGATCCTGCCTTGCCCAGGTCTGGCCTCAGACACACTCCAGGAGGTTGGGCACTGTATTGTATGAGGACAGGCACAGCCCTTTCAGGTGTAGGGGTCAGCTCTACCCTCTCCACTCTAGCCCAGGAAGATTCATCAGGATATGCAGGACACACCTGAGCTCCCTTTGTATCACTATCTAGAGGGAATTCACAAACAGCCCAACTGTCAGTCTGACCCAGGGATGGATTCCACAGGCAGGCAGAGGTACAGAATGGTTAAGCAAGAAAATGTCCATGGCATTTTCAAACAGACAATCTAAAAACCAACTCTATAAAAAGATGTATTTTTTATTGTGTGTTCAGAAACCCCAAACTCCATACCTCCATCTGATCCCAATGGTAATCTGCACATAAAAGATATTTAAAGGCAGTGCCCATGTTAAACTATGGGAGAGACAGGCATTGCAATAGTGAAAACCAAATTAGGTAGTATTTCACTATCAGGACATGTGAAAATACGAGTACATGTCCTACCTTGTAAATATACTGCCCCCTGCCCGTGGGGCTACCAAGGGCCTACCTTTCAGGTGACTTACATGTAGAAGAAATAGAAGGTCTGGGCCTGGCAAGTGCGTACACTTGCCAGGTCAAATTGGCAGTGCAAGTCTGCACATACAGACTGTAGTGGCAGGTCTGAGACATGGTTACAGGGCTACTCATGTGGGTGGCACAATCAGTGCTGCAAGCACACTAATAGCATTTGATTTACAGGCCCTGGCAACTCTAGTGTACTTTACCGGGGACTTACTAGTGAATCAAATATGTCAATCAGGGATAACCAATGATAATCACAATTCCTACAGGGAGCACTAGCATTTTAGTGCTGGTCAGCAGTGGTAAAGTGCCCAGAGTACCAAAAACCAACAAACACAAAGTCCAGTACAGAGTCAAAAATACAGGAAACAAAGGCAAAAAGTCAGGGGAAACCACGCCAAGGATGCCATGTCTAACATGTGTCCCCTCAAGCTGAAAGTGGTGAGAACTATTACAACCTCATGAGAGTTCTCATCACAAAGGTGGAAGAGTCTGGACAGACCATCAGCTTTGGCGTGTTCTGTACCAGGGCAGTGTTCCATTGTAAAGTCCATTCCCTGTAGGGAGATGGACTACCTCAACAATTTGGGATCTCACTCTTCATCTGCATTAACCATCTGAGGGGCCTGTGATCTGCCTGAACCCAGAAGTGAGCCCCAAATAAGTAGGGTCCTAGCTTCTTCAGTGCCCATACTACACCAAAAGCTTCTCTCTCAATTGCACTCCACTTCTGTTCCCTACAAAGTAGCCCCCTACTAATGAAGGCTACAGGCTGGTCTAGATCCTCTTCATTTAGCTGTGCTAGAATTGCCTTCAAACCATGCCCTGAAGCATCAGTCTGCACAACTAATTCCTTGAAGAAGTCAGGTGCCTTCCTCATGGGTGCTCTGCACATGGCTGCTTTCAGGACATCAAAAGTGGTCTTACAAGCCTCGCTCCAGTTCACTTTCTTGGGCAGCGTCCTGGTAGTCAGCTCTGTCAAGGGGCAACAATAATGCCATATCCCTTGACAAACCTTTTGTAGTAACTGGTGGGACCTAGGAAGGCTCACACCTCTGTCTGGGTACTGGGGGGTTTCCAAGCCAGAATGGCATCAATTTGAGGTTGTAGGGGGGCCACCTGGCCACTCCCCACCTTGTGTACCAGATAAACCACAGATCCCTTCCCTATTTGGCACTTACTAGCATTGATAGTGAAGCCCGTCTTCTGCAAGGCCTTCAACACTTTGCAGATGTGATGCAGGTGAATTTCCCAGCTGGAGCTGAACACTACAGTGTCATCCAGGTAGGTGACACTGACATTTTCCAGCCCAGCCAAAACCTGGTTGACCAACCTCTGAAAGATAGCATGGGCATTTTTCAACCCAAAGGGCTTGACTCCGAACTGGTAGCGCCCCTCTGGTATTTGACTCGTTAACCTCTCTTTAGCACCATAAGTCAAAGCAATCTGCCAGTACCCAGATGTTAAGTCAGAACTTGGCAGCTCCTAGCCGATCTATGAGCTCATCAGCTCGGGAGAAGAGATGTGCTTCAGTCTTAGTGACAGCATTGAGCCCACAGTGGTCCATGCAGAAGTTCAGGAGTGGCATCGGGGGTAGCAGCCTTTGGAACCAAGACCAGTCATCTTGTAGCTCCTATGCTTCACAGGTGGACTGCCCCAGTGTACACATCATATGTACATAAATGAGTGACCCCTGGGGTCAAGGAAAACAAAGAGGCAGACTATCCTAGCAACTGGTGACAGTATCTCTGCAGTCAGTGTGGGGGAGAAGTTCACACCCTCCACAGACCAATCTTTGTCTTGAGAGGTCAGGAAGAGGCTCACACTCCTTCTCCATCCCATCATCTGTTGCTAAGAGCATGGTCAGTTCAGACCTCTCAAAATGTGGTGTGAGGCGGTTCACAGGTAGGACCCTCCAAAGGCCCAGTCCACTTGTCCTGGAGAGCTCGAGGCGCCACTGGGGTCATGACCCACACTTTCTGACCTGGCAGAAACTCAACCAGAGTGACATTCTGGTCTTACCACTGTTTAATGTCCTCTTGGCTTGCTTCCAGGTTCGCCTGAGCAAGTTTCCTGAAGCAGGCAGTCTGGTTTCTAAAGGTCAGCACATAGCTAAACATGTCCTGGGTTGCCAACTGGGAGCTTTCCAGCAGCCCTCTTTCACCAGATTCAAAGGTCCTCCCACAGGGTACCCATGCGGCAGCTCACAGGGGCTAAAACCAAGTCGCTTGTATGGTACCTCACTATGAGTCAAAAAAACAGGAAGCAGAGGCACAACAACAGCGGGAAGCACACCAATGATGCCAGGTCTAACAAGTGGTTTGCTTCTGAATGCTTCCAGTCTTAGTGAAAGGTGCCAGTTTTAAGTGAGGCGTTAAAGAGGATGGTGACCTCACTGCTGATCCTGTACTTTCTGAGGTTGAAAATGTGGTGTGGTCAGGGGTCCATGGGGACTCCTGAGTGGACGGAATTCATGATGGTGTTGGTATTCAGGAGGGTGAGCTGGTCCCATAAGGTATGTTAGTGGTCCATGTTGATTTTGGTGAGTACATGAAGGTGAAGGAAGTCTGGGGCTTGGCCTGAGATTCAAAGTTTTTTGTAGATGGTGATGATCTTGCCTTGGTACGAGTCAACGAGTCTGTTACAAAGTTCATGGGAGAGGGTAGTGATGTTTTCTGCAGCTGTTGGGTTGGCAAACTCTTTGACGATGTTGAAGAATTATTTGCTGTGGTTGGAAGTGGTCATCTAGGGCTTCCTTCCTTGTGTATCTTAGTACCTGTGGAGGAGGTTGAGGGAGGTCTTAAAGGTGGTCCTGTATGAGGTGTCCTCGCTTGTGTGCCATCTTCTTTCCAGTTTCTTGCAGTGGTCTTTTGATGTTCTCAGTTCCTTGGCATACCATCTTGCCTGCTTGGTAGATCTTCTTTGTCTGCTGGTCTTTATGGGAGCGATCTTGTCAGTACAGGACGTAATCCAGGAACTGAAGTTCTGGACAGCTTGGTCCATGTTTGATGCCTTGTTAGGACATGACGATTAAATTATATGACCACATTCTTAAAGTATATACAAATAAAGAAGTAAAATGTAAACTTGAACATTTAAAAATGTTACGTTGGTATCCTTAGCTTCATTTGAAGGAGGGGTGCAAGTTTTGCAAACAGAATCTAGTATGGGTGACTGGAGAACTTAATTGAAGTACTGATTTGAACTACCAAAAAGAGACTGTCCATTAGGAACAAAACGCAAACAGTGATATACTAAATCTAGCATATTGAGTTGTCTTTTAGAATTAAAACACATTAGTAAAGCACCAAACTTCATCAGAATTTCTATTTTTCTATATTTCTATGTGATTTACAAATCATTGATCTTTTGTGTATTTGATGTATAAATGTTTCTGTATTTTTCTCTATTGTTTTGATCCAAACATAGACATTGCTTAGGTCCTCAGCTTCTAATGATGACTCTGTGGAAGTCCGCAGGTTCCAATAATAATTCAACAGAGGGGCAAGGGGGGTTCCTCCAGATTCCAGTAACAGTTCAGTGGGGGTCCATGAAGTTAAAAGTTTTAGCACTGCTGGCCTAAATATAAAATCTAAGGAAACATAGCAGCAGTCATAAAAAACTAATATATTGAACAACAGAAAAATCAAAATATTTCTACATGAAATACACAATATTACCTTAAATGTATTTACACATATAACAACCACAGTAAAAGAATCATTAAATAAATAACAAACACAAACACACTAATTAATACACTAATTAGCATTTACTATAAATGGCGTAAGAAAATTTAAACTAGTTTGAAACCTACTAATCAAATGGAACAGTTAACAATTAGAAATGCTTTTCAATTAACACACAGCATGAAAGGGCCACAACAATGCGCACGAAAATGCTTCCGAAAAAAATGTTTCAGCAGGACAATGTCAATCTGCTGATCGCAAACTTACAGAAGAAAATTGCAACACTTCATCAAACCACTTATTTCTACAAATACTGGAATTTTGACAATAAATGAAAACAACAAATGTATTATTAAATAATTGAACCTATGCAACACTTTTATATCTACAAATAAACAAGTGCATTTTCTACAAAAAGAAAAAATCATTAAAAGGAAAAGGAAAAAGAGACACACATACCAAATTCCTTAAAATAAAAAATAAAAAAAGATTATATCAAAGGTAAGTATTGTAACCAAAGTACAAAAGTAAAATGAAACAAAAAATAATTCTCCAGCATATTTGCAAAATATAAAAAGAATACAACCCCTATGTAAATTCCATATTAAAAAAAATAATTAATTAATTAACACAGACTGGTACAAAAAGAAACTGAGACAAACACAACACTAAATGGACCTGGAATGAAAAAATCCACAAATGAAATATAATAACAACAGCACCCAGAACAGTTAAAATATCATGCATTCTTTTTCATGTGAAATTAATATAGATGTTCTATGCTTTAAAACCCAACAGACTTATTATCTGACACAGCAGAATATAGTAAATCACAAAAAGGGAATATGTTGTTAAATTATATGGGACATACATATAGTAAAGAGAGCATCAACAGTCACAACACACAAAGGGAAATCCAAATATTATCTAAACCCTTTGCAGGAATGAACTAGCATTAAAAATTAAGTAAATGAAAATGTTGGGGAAAATACCCATCCTTGTAATATTATTGAACTAGAAATCAGAAATATTTTATAGGCACTCAGCAGGACCGGTAGGACCTCATTTTTTTTTTAATTACATTTTATTAACTTTTATTATCTTACATCCGTTTACTCTCTCATTGCAACATTTTGTATTCATTGTACATTTCTCTCAGACAGTTTGTATTTACACTTCGTACTGCTTTTAATTCTCTACTCAGATCCTGAACCTCGTATGTTTCCTTAATGCTTTCATCAATCCCTGACTCTGGTGTGATTATCATATTTACATTTTGCGTTACATTACTAGCCGGCCTGTGTTGCCTTTTGGGATCCCGTAAGTCAGTGGTCAATTTAGTTCTGTTCTGACCCATAACTTGGATGAGATACTAACAATAAGGGAGAGAGAGTGAAAATGTAAAAAGGAGAGCAACGGAGTTGAGAGGGCAAAAGAACAAAAATTAAGGTAAATAGACCAACGAACAAATGGTCAACATAGCGGCATTGTGTGGGTGGGACTTATTACTGATACCATAAGAAGGCACGGGAACATAGGAGCATGAGAGGGAGGGCCAAGCCCCGGGCGCACCAGCGTGCAGATAGGCAGGCCTCCACCTACTTTATCCCTCCCCTCTATTGGTGGTGTATAAAGTTGCTATTCGCTCGCTTCTGTACTACCTCAGTCAGTGCATTTTGATTGTGTAAGTATTCGTCTTCAGGCCCCCACTCGGGAACTTTCCCTTGTGTCAGCTTCATGGGGTGTGCTACTCATCCCTTATTTCTACCTCGGGTGCTGTTGCCCTCTTACATAGACCTTCCCAGTGTGAGAACAGGTCTTCCCATTCTGGGGCTATGGGGACCTGTCGGATTCCTCTTGCTTCTTCTGCCCTCAAAACCTGCAGTTCGGCCCTGGACCATTTCAAAACGTCACCTTTCCAGTCAGTCTGTGAGGGGCTGCTCGGGGCCTTCCAGCCCTTCGCGATTAATCTTTTATAAAGTGCCAGGGCTAAGTCAAGGAATCTCCCTCTCACCTTCCCTTGCAGCGCAGCCGCCCTAAGGCCCAGTAAGCACAGATCAGGTGTAGGCGATAATTCTATCCCTAGTAACTGGGCCAAAATGGCCATCGTCTCTCTCCAACCCGATTGAAGCTCCGGGCACCCCCACACCATATGGTCAAAGTCAGCATCTCCCCCCCGACATCTCGGGCACGTCCTCGGGGTCCCCCCGTATATCCGGAAAAGCCGGTGTGGCGTCAGATATGTCCTATGAAGGTAGTTGTACTGAATGTACCTTAACCGTGTGTTACGTGAGACCACTCGGGGATAAGCCAGTGCTTTATTCCATTCTGAGTCAGTTAATTCCCTCCCTATCGTGTTTCCCCACCTTTCTCTCAAGGATCGTAGAGGGTCCAGCATGGCCTCCACCTGAGCCCGGTATATCCTGGCGACCGCATGGGGTTCCGCCCCCGTTGTCAGCAGTAGGTGGAGCACCCCGTGCGTGGCTGGCTCTGCGTTTATCGTATCCCAATGGCTTTTCAGGGTGTGTATTATCTTAGCGAAGAGTAAGAACTGACCCCGGGGGACCCCCTCCAACAGTATGTCAGTGAATCCCTTCAGCACCCCCTCCTCGAAGAGTCCTCCCACTGTCTCAATCCCCGCGCCAGTCCAGGGGCCCAACCCCAGTTCTTCAGAATCCTTCCCCCCGGGCCCCACTACCAGTGCCGCCAACGGCAATGCTGGAGAATATGGCTGGCCCACTCCCACTCTTTTCGTGCATTTTTTCCAGCATGCCAATGCGATCTTTACCATTGCGCTGTTCTCAGGAAGGGCTATCTTCCTGCCTGCCATATGTGCCACTATCCTTGCCGTACCTATTACTCCCTGTGCAGTACAACGGTGTAGGTGTCCCTTGCCCACTTGCCAGCCGGCCACCCACTGTAGCTGGGCCGCTAGGTAGTATGCCTCGAAGTCAGGAGCGCCCAGGCCGCCCATATGGGTTGGTCTACAAAGGGTCGTCAAGGCCGTTCGTCTGCGTCCGTCATCCCACACTAGTTCCCTGAGGAGAGTATTCAGGTCGCAAAACCATGTCGGTGGGATCAGTAGTGGTAGGTTGGCGAAGTAATAGAGGAGTCGGGGAAGCATAATCATTTTGGCCAGTGCTACTCTGGCCATTATTGAAAGTTTTAGTGAACGCCAAAACCCAACCGACGATCGTAGGGATCTAAGTACCTTACCTAGGTTACCGCCTCTGAGATCGCTCATCTCGTGAAATATTTGGATACCCAGATACTTGAAGGTCCGTGGAGCCCAACTCACATCCAGCGGGCACTCCACCGGGCGCGCGGATCCCTGCCTCATGGGGAACACGTGTGTCTTGCTGCGGTTAAGGCGTAGTCCCGAAACCTCCCCAAAGTCCTCCAACGCCTCCAAAGCCCAGGGAAGCCCGTTAGCTCCATCCCTGAGGTAGATCAGGATGTCATCCGCATACAGGGAGACAATATGCTCGTCCGGGCCCCATTCAATCCCCTTACCCACCCCCTCTCCCCGCAGCTGGGCGGCCAGGGGTTCAATCGCTAATGCAAACAGCAGCGGGGACAGAGGGCACCCCTGTCGGGTTCCGCGAAACACTGGGTACGCGCCCGAGATTGTCCCGCCCGCCCTCACTCTAGCCGTTGGAGACGAGTACAGCAGGTCCACCCATTTAACCCATTTCTCCCCAAGGCCCATTTTTAACATAGCTGCCCTCAGGTAGTCCCACCTAATCGAATCAAAAGCCTTTTTGAAATCCACCGCTAGTAAGACCCCGGCAGGGGGCTTCAACTCATCGGGCATGTAGATTATAGAGAAAAGCCGCCTGAGGTTCAGGGAGGTGCTGCGTCCAGGGATAAAACCATTCTGGTCAGGATGTATCAATGTGGTCATGAGGGGGAGCAGCCGGTTGGCCATAATCTTGCTAAGTATCTTAAAATCACTGTTTAGCATCAATAACGGGCGGTAGTCAGTCACTGATGCTTCCCTATTGTTGGTTTTGGGGAGTGGCACTACCAGTGCCTCACGCAGTGTGTTAGGTAGTTCTCCACAATTCCACGCCTCTGCGTACATGTCCGCCAGCTCAGGAATCAGCAGGGTTTTATATTTTTTGTAGAAATCCATGGGGAGCCCGTCCGTACCGGGGGTCTTCCCAGGGGCCAGTTGTGTTATTGCCTCATCTATTTCTTCCCTAGTCACTGGCCCCCCCAGGCTGTCTCTGACCACCGGGTCTAGCACTGCTAGAGGGATCTGTATTAGGAAATCATCTAGAGACCGTGTCTCCAATTCTTTAGGTCTTCTGTACAGGTACGTATAATAATCCCTGAATGCGTCATTAATAGGGCCTGGGTTAAGTCTGCGGTTCCCCCCTCTGTCCAATACATTCGTGATAGGCTCATTTCCTCCGCTCGGACGCACCAGCCATGCCAAGAGCTTCCCCGATCTGCCCTCCTCTGATTGTAGAGACACTAGGTATCTTTGCATGTTATGGCATCTAAGCCTTTCCTCAGTTTGGGAGTGTTCACTGCGGGCGCGGTCGTATTGTTCATCACCTTGTGTTGTTGGGCCTTGTCTCAGTTCCCCTTCGTGTATAATCTTCTCTAGGGCGGTTAGCTCCCTCTCTAGTGTATGCCTCACTCCTGCTGATTGCCCAAGGCAGAAACCCCTTGTCACCACTTTAAGCGTCTCCCATTCCACGGCCCTAGAAGAGGTGGATCCCTTGTTAGTCTCAATGTGTTCTGTCAGGTGGCAACGGAGCGCTTCCCTGTACGCCTGGTCCTCCAGTGCCGCAGGGGCCAACTTCCAAGAAGGTATAGGGGGTCAGTCCTGTGGCACCCTCAGTGTTAACAGTAGTGGGTTGTGATCTGATATTGTGCGGGCCAGGTATTCAGAGTGGGTCACGCCTCGTGCCAGGCCCGCAGTGCAGACTACCCTATCAATTCTGGTGTGTACCCGATGAGGCCTGAGTAAAATGAGTAGTCCCTAATGTCCGGGTGTCGCATCCGCCAGACATCCACTAAACCCCAGGTGCTCATCCACTCCACCAGCCTTTGAGCTATCTTAATTGATGTCGCCCCTTGTAGCGGCGGGGTGGATCTATCCATATCTATGTCCAATACTGCGTTGAAGTCCCCGCCTATTAGTACTTCCCCAGTGCGTTGTCGGGTGAGGTGTCTTGATAGGCCTGTCATGAATGAAGTCTGGTCCTGATTAGGGGCATAGATGCAACCCAACACTAATGGGGTCCCATGCAGTTTCCCCTCCAATATCACAAACCTACCATCTTTGTCTATGTTGGAAGAATCAACCATTAGGGGGACACCCGCTCTTATCCAAATTAGTACGCCTCTTGCATAGGCTGAACATTCTGTGGCGAACACCTGCCCCCTCCATCTACGCCTTAATTTCTCACCCTCCCCCGGTGCCAGGTGGGTCTCCTGTAGCATTGCTATCTGCACTTTCCTTCTTTTAAGGAAGGACAGGATTCTGTGTCTTTTGGCCGGAGTGCCCATCCCCCTGACATTCCAGGTTATGAAATTGTAGTCAGCTATTTTAATCCTGTACTCTGGTAAGAACGGGCCAGGTGCACCCGGGGCACCGGCCGAAGCCCCCACACGCCTGCACCCCTAAAGTGTATTGACGTCACCACCCATCTTGCCGACTGAACTCGTATCTGTAAACCCCAACTCCCCATCCCCAGGGCGCCTCCGGAACTGCAGGTGGCCCAGCAAACTGTGCAACAGTGCAACTTGTTCAAAAACATAACTGTCCTATTCGCCAGCCAAATCTGCAGGCGAAAGTCAAGTCTAGGGGGGTGGCCAGGTCCGGAGGGGCCACATGTTTACTCACGGTGTGCCAAGTTCCCAGGTGCTGCTACTGTTCTGGACTATCAGAGTTCGTCTGCCGTTTGAGGTGTCACTCTCGGGGCACAGGCCAAGCTGCCCGATTCTCCGGCGGAGGACATCATCGTGTCGTCAGACTCCACCTCAGAGCCATCTTGGGGGGACGTCTCTCCAGCCACTCGGGCCACCGCCTCGAGGGCTGCCTTCCTGCCCGTTTCTCTTTGTGTTTGTGTTGGCGCTAGTTGAGGGCGATCCCTGGGTCTCTTCCCCCTCGGGGCTCGGCGGGGCCTTCCCGTACTGGATTTCCCACGGGCGGTTTGATCCGTGTGGGACCCGTGCCTTTCAAGCCACTCCCATGCCTCCTCTGGGGATTGGAAAAATGTGGATTTCCCATCCATAATCACTCTTAGTCGTGCTGGGAATAGCAACGAGTACTGGATCCCTTCGTCTCGCAAGGCTCTTTTTACCGCTAAAAATGAAGCTCGTTTGTTTTGGACTTCTAGTGTGAAGTCTGGGAACAGTGTCACTTCTCCGTTTGCCACTCTGAACGGGCCCGTCTCTCTGGCTTTCTGTAGAAGGATGTCCCTGTCTCTATAGTGTAGGAGCTTAGCGATTACCGCACGGGGCGGCCTGCCAGGGGCAAGGGGCCTCGCCGGTACACGGTGCGCTCGTTCCAGTGCGTAGAAAGGAGTCAGGCATCCAGGTGCGACCACTGTGCTGAGCCACTTCTCCAGAAATTCCACCATGTTCGACCCCCCCTGACCCCTCCGGAAGGCCCACTACTCGCACATTGTTCCTTCTGTTTCTTCCCTCTGCATCTTCAGCCCGTTGTTCGAGTCTTGTCACTCTGTCAGTCAGGGAAGCAACCTCAGCCGTCGTGTTTTTCTGTCTTGGCGCGATGTCTGCCAGTGAAGCTTCTGTCGCTTTGACTCTGTCCACCAGCTTATGGTGTTCCGCCCTTAGGAGCCCCACCTCAATTGCCACTTGGTTGATGTTGTGCTGCAATGTCGACTTTGTGTCCTCTATTGCTCCCAGTATCTTGTCTAGGGTGTCTTGTACTTTGGTTTGTGACTGACTCTGTGCGTCCGCCTCTTCGCCCCCAGCAGGCGTCATGTGGTCCATGGCTCTGTACTTGTGGCGGCCCTTGGGGGGCATCAGACCGGCAGGGGGGTGTACCACAGTGGGCACGGCCAGCAGTCCGGTCTTCTTCGTGCGTTCTGCTATTGGTCTGTCCCTCCGCTTTGGTCTCCAAAGGTTTAGTTCCTGTTCGCAGATATCCCCAGATCGAGTTCCAAGCGCCCCGCCGGCTAGTTCCGGCGTCCAGTCGTGGAGACAGTGGGTTCCATGCCCGTCTACGGTTGCCGGTTGTCACCCCCTTCGATGGCGTGTCTCTTGCTCATTGCTCCTGCCAGGCGTATCCTTTTTGCAAGCAGGATCGGGCGCTCGCCTCAGCCTCCGTCCGACCGCCTCCCTGTGCAGGGCATTCGTCCGTTCCCCAGCGCTTCGTCCTTTGCTGTAGATTTGTTTAGGTTCGCGCACAGTGGCCCCATTCAGTGGTCGGTGGTGCTCCCAGGCGTTCAGCCGCTTTCTTGGTTTCTCATTTTGGGCGGGCGCTTTCCCCTGTTTTGTTGAGTGGGCCCCTTTCAAAGCAGAACTTCTGTGGCCCTAGCCCCCCTTCGGGAGACCTCTTAATTGGCCCCCACAGGAGCCGGGGTGCCGCAGGTTCAATATTGCTCTCCAAAGTTCTGATCGGGCCCAGTGCGTCCAGCTCCAATCAGGGCTGGAGGCCTATGACCGTGACTGTTTCCCTGCCTCCAGGTAGGCATTGTTCTTTGGAGTGGGGCCCCTCCGTGGCCTCCCGCCCTTGCCAGGCATCTCGGGGGTCCTTGCCCCGGCTGTTGGGCCCAGGCGCGGCCGCCGCCACACACAGGCCGCCCAATCCGATCCCAGGGCGGCCCGCCGCTTCACGCTAGGCCGCGGTCTCCCAAAGGGGGATGGGCCGCAAACCTCTTCCTGTGCCCGCCTCTGTCCCTCGCTCACCTCCGTCCCACAGTGAAAGATCGATCGCGTCGGCAACCCGACGGCAGTCCGCTGCTCGTGCTCCGTGAGAAATAGCCCGGGCTGGCGCGTTTAATAGGATTTGCTATATTACAACCACAGTAGTATTAAAAAAACATGTATGCCACCAATGACAATTCATACCAACAATCATTTACTAACCTTAAGTCATTGTAACATATGGGTGAGAGTTAAAAGTTTTAAATCTATATTTAGGTCTTATAAAAAATCACATTATTATATGCACTGTCACCTAACAAAGTGCAATTACAATGAAATGCTATCACATATAAAGCACAACATTAAGCTTTATAGCCCACTGACAATAAAATCAACCACTCTTAAAATGCGTGTGTGCAATGTTTCGTGGTTATTGATATCACTTGAACCAGAGCATATTGAGGCACCTACAAAACTCCCCCATGAGAATAGAATATGCAATAACCTAAAATTCACAATAAAATAAAAAAAGCTAATAACTTGGCATACATCTATAAGAAAAGGGTTTTATCATTTGGTGTGCATGACTGCCCACATCAAGGAATGATAGCAGTACTTGTCAGGGTGAGCTGACAAAGTCACTAAATTACCGTGAGCTCAACCTCCTAGTAGTTATTGAACAGACCAGGCAGGATTAAATTATGGCAACTATGCTTTGCAGACAGTGCGCAGTCTGATGGTGCTGGTTGACCCACTCTGTGCTACGAGATATCACTTGGCTCCTTTAAGGGAGTCTGTTGGTGCTATCTCGCAGCACTGTTCTTGCCTGTCAGACTAGCTGGAATGCTCTATTTAAAGGTTTCCGTTGGTCAGCCAGGTCAGGCCGGCTGACACCTTGTAATAGGGCAGAGGACACCACCTCTATGGTGGTGGCATCTTCTCTGTCAGTTTGTTAATCCTGCGCTGGGACCACCAAATTCATAATGAGCTCCTAGGTTTAGACCAGAAATTTAAGTTTATACTTACAGTCTAAATTTACTCGTAGTAAGGTTAGACTTCTGGTTTAAGTTTAGATATTTGGTTCAAACATAGACTAAAGGCTAAACTAAGCACACACCTTTAACTTTACCATGAGTAAAGTTAGACTTTACATCTAAACTTCGGGCCTCATTATGATTTTGACGGTCTGTGGACCACCATGGCAGTGGCACTGTCTGATCACCATCGGTCTGGCAGTTGGACTGCTGTATTAGGAGTTTAGAGGTCGTACCAACAAAAGCTTGTCAGCGGTCCACCATTACTGCCAGGCAGCACAGACTGCCACAATCATGAGGGAGCACAAACAGGCCAGGAGAGTCGTGTTGCCATCAGACCAATTACGAGGTTGCACACTGCAAATGCGACTGTGGCGGTCAAACCACCATGTACAAGCTGGTGGAAATGGATAGTATAAAAGGGGACATTCACCTGCAGAAAGCCTCACGCGTCCGATGCCGCCATTGAGCCATTCACAAACGTCATGATGCTGCTGATGCTCATTGAAAGACAACGAGATCACCGCTGCTGTGGATGACATCAACCATAAGTACACACACCTACCTGTATCATTAATCTTAGAACTGCCTGTAGCACCAGCTTACACATTATAGGGGAGACACGCCACACGCAGCAAGTACACATCTCAACCTACACTCACTCACAAACATACATTAACACGGACACACACAGTCAGAATATGCCTCCTTGGGCAGCACACTTACACTACATTCCAACACTACACAAATAAACATGGCCATACAGCTCAGGCACAGGGAGACTGAAGGCTACTCAACATTGTCACACACTTCAACAGCAACACACTAACAGCACATATACAAATACAAATCAAACACTCACATTCACCACTGGCCAGGGGGTGTCCACACATACAACACACATATGTATAGATGTGGCATGTAACACAAACAACACCACCATTAAAACAACACCAACATTAACCAACCCTGCATTGAACACACACAGCACAATGGAAGCACACTGGCATGCACAAAACACACAGAGAAAAAAAAGACAAAGAACAACATGCCAACTACACCTGCACAATTGGGATGGGGCCATCTGGGACACCCAGGGAAGGAGATTTCACTGGGATATACATCACTTTCAACAGGCCACTCAAACAACATGTGCCTAGGAAATGGCCGTACATGGGTCTCAGGGACAAACAGCACTAAACCCAAATGTCATGCACATCTGCACAATGGGGAAGAGCAACTCAACAGACCACATACAACTCCTACTGCATGGACTTACCTTTATGGGGACTAGCTGCCAAGGGACACACACCTAAAGACATGTGCGCAGGCAAATGCACACACAGCTAGCACACTTTAACACACTCCATGTCTGCCCAAACAAAACGTAGGCTGACATACATCACATGAATATATACGCCATATCAGGGGGACATGTCTAACACCATAGATGCCCACATTGGACAATAATAAAACAAATACTTACCATACCAAACACAACACAATGCCATTATACCACCATTGCATTAACACACACAGGGCCTGATTACAACTTTGGAGGAGGCGTTAATCCGTCCCAAATGTGACGGATATACCACCAGCCGTATTACGAGTTCCATAGGATATAATGGACTCGTAATACGGCTGGTGGTAAATCCGTCACTTTACCGTAACTTTTGGGACCGATTAACACCTCCTCCAAAGTTGTAATCAGGCGCACATACCCTTACACACAACATATACCCTTCTGGGGGACACCAGCACTGCCCAGCTGGGTGGGGCCCTTCTGGGATGGGGGTAACAGGGCAAAGTTCAAGGTAATATAAAGTACATTGTTAGACACATGGGGATGGTCATCTAAAGGGGATCAGGATTTAGAGGTTGAGGGAGTGGTTGTAGGCTGTCTAGGTGTTGATGTTGTAGGTGCTTGCTTATGAGTGGTATGCTTTTGTGTGGTGGCTGTCTGTTGGGTAGGTGAGTGTGGGCATTTGTGTGTCTTGGGGGATGGGAAGTAGAAATGCAGAGGGATGTGGGAGTGGCAGATGTGTGTGTGTCTGTTGGGGTGGTGACTGCAGGTTGGCTGGATGTGTGGATGTACATGTATTGTATTTGTGGTGTCCGCAGGTATGGTGATTGTGGTGGATGTCTACGGGTCTAATACTGGTTTACCAAGGCACACCACAGTAGTCAATAAAGTCAGTTCCTTAGTGTACTCTAGCAATCAAAGTTACAAAATCATGTCTGCATAAAGTAGAAATGTTATTCATCCAAGGCACCATGAATCCAGTGAACATCAGCTGACACGTGTTTTGTCATCAAGACTTTCTCAAGGCTGCAAGATGGACAAGCAAAACGTAATGCAGTCAGGTAAACTCATAATAACAGGAAATCTGATTGTTGTTCCACCTCACAACAAAGCATGTGCACATTATTCAATCGAGCGAGCCCAGATTATTTAGACCAGAGGATGACAAGGGGGAGAAAAGAAAACATGCGTCCCTCCAAGTCATAAGGAAAAGAGCTCAGGTAGAAAAGAACAGATCTAATGGTGAACACATAAATAATAGTGTGTCATATAAATGCTAGAAGCCGCTGACCAAAAGATTCCAAGGAATTCACGTGGAAGAAAAATAAGTAGAGGTGTCCTTAAATGATGGGTCCATACACACATTCATCATAAAGAGAACTGAAGGGAGAGTGTGACTACAAGATCAGCTTCCCACAATCAGAGGAACTAGGCCACAATTTACAAGACTCTGTTTCACCACAGAATGAGATCTTCATTGGGAATCTATCCAACATGATAAGTGGTGCACCATAAATAAAGGTGTTAAGTAAAGGTCTGGGTTTTGTTCCTACTTCTTTGCCAGATTTTTCTTAACTGCACGTTAATTTATACAAATCCATTCGCAAATGTAAACTGTATACATTTTTCCAAGAGAAAAACACTACAACCTCTTACAGTTCTGATGACAGTGTACCCAGTGATCTGGTCCGTTAAGGACATAAGACATACAAACATTACTATCTTTAGAGCACACCCGAACTTGACCTCTACTCCTTCTCTTTTGGAGATTCTAGCTAACTTGCACGTATTTTCCAATCTTGGTGTAGAAAGTGGGCTTAAAATTACTTCTAAATTTACTCCAACTTTACCATCTGACAACGTAATTGAAATTTTTTACAAACATGTAACCATGGACCTCTATAAATTGGAGGATCTGTCTGCAACAAAACGTAAGACCATGGAACAAAATATTACAAGACAGGAACACGAAGAACTACCTTAAGAGGCAAAGGATATCTTCATCAAGGAGGCAGACAAGGGGGGTAACATAGGCCCTCATTATGATATTGGCGGTAAAAAACACCTATCGCTGCAGCGATGGCTGCCAAAATATCGTCGCTGTGTCCACCAGCCACCCGGCGTATTAAGACCACAGCCAGATTTCTGCCAGAAGAATGGCGGAAATCCAGCTGTGGCTATGCTGGCGGATGGCGGTAAGGTGGCGCTGAGGACACCAGCAGTGCCATGGCAGTAGACCGCCGCAAGCCGTATTATGACCAATAATACGACCTGGCGGTGTTCTGCTGGTAGACGCTCTTCCTGGCAGCAGTACCCCGTCCCGTCTCCTGCCAGAGGCCCCCTTGAACACAGGAAAGTGGGTGTTCTGACAGGGGATGGGGGTTGGTGTGTGTTGTGTGTGTGGGGGGGGTATGTGTGAATGTTTGTGCATGCCTGTATGCGGGTGTGTGTTGCGTGTTGAATGTGTGTGCATGTATGGAGGTGTGAGTACGTGTATGTTGTGAAATGTGAATGCATGTCTGCATGTATGTACGAAAGTGTGTGCAAATGTGTGTGTGAATGGATGTATGCATGCGTGGATGCATGTGGGAATGGGTGTGTGTATGCATGTGTGTGAAGGGGCGTGAATGTATGGGGGGTTTGGAGAGGAAGGGGGTGATGGGGTATCTGGAGAGGGGGTGGGGGTGGGGAAGACCTCTATCAGAGACAGGGAAGGGATTACCTGTCACTGATAGTGCCTACCGCCATGGTTTTTGTGGCAGTAAGGAAGCCACAGAAACCATGGCGGTAGGGGGGGTCATTATCCCGCAGGCGGTACAGTGATGGCCCCCGGGCTGGAGATTGATATCTCCAGCCCAGTGGCTGTTACCGCTGTGGTGATCGGTGTGGTACATTGGTAGTTTGGCTTCAGCCAAACCGCCAATGTCATAATATGGTAGAAAGTACGGCAAGCCTGTTGGCAGTACTGTCCACCATATTACCTCAGCCTATTGTAGTCTTGCCTACAATCCTTTGAAAGAGGTTAACAGTACTATACAAGAGAAACTTTGTCATTTAACAGACATGGAATATGAATACATCGCCAAATCGCCATGTATTTATATTCTTCCCAAAATACATCAAACAGATTATTTTCCGCCAGGCAGGCCTATCATATCAGGGATAGGATCTCCTATAGAGAAACTATCAGAATATATTGATTTTTTTCTGCAACCCTTTGTATGCAATTTACCCTTATATATTAGGGATACTAAGGATCTACTGTGTAAAGTCAGTAAATTCAAATGGACAAAAGGCCATTATTTGGTTACCCTCGATGTTGCCTCTCTACATACTGGCATCCCCAGAGCGGAAGGCATGGTCGCAGTACAACATTTCCTTGATAAGCGCGACGCTACCCTACTAGAACACTCTAACATGTTGATGGATCTCATTGAAACTGTTCTAATACAAGGAGTGGCCATGGGGGCTAAATTTTCTCCATCCTTTGCAAATTTGTACATATTTTTTTTGAGAAAGAGCATTTATGGCAGAAGTGTCCCCCAGAATTAACCCAACATCTTATATACTGGGGCAGATATATAAACGATGTACTTATGTTTTGGTCTGGGGATTCCAATTTTTTCTATCTGTTTTTTCAACATCTGAACAACAATGTCATTAACATCAAATTTTCTAGTCATTACAGCCAGACTAGTCTTGATTTCCTGGATGTTACCCTATACGTTGATGGTGATAGAATATGTTCCAAGATGTACAGAAAACCTACAGCCTGCAATTCGACATATCATGCTATGAGTTCTCATCCCCAATCTCAGATTAAGGCCATTCCATATGGAGAAGCCACCAGAATTAGACGCAATTGCAGTCTAAATGATCAATTTTGGAGTGAATTACAACTGATGGAACAGCGTTTCCTAACACGTGGCTACCCTAAAAGCCTCTTAAGGGACACTAGCAAGAGAATTCGAAAAATAAATTGGGAGGCTCTTCTCACTGCCCCCATTAAAGGTAAATGCATGGAACATAATAACTTGTCACTCATTATCCCCTATAGTACCCTCAGCTCTCAGATTTATAAGATTCTTCTCAAGAATTGGTCCTTTCTATTAGCCGACAATACCCTAAAAAATGGGATTGCCACTAGACCTAGGATAACACATAGTAGGGGTCGCACATTATGAAACATGCTATGCCTCAGCTTCTTACCTTCTGTGACTAATGAAATGTGGTTACCCAAACCACCCTGATTGTAGGCATTGCAATATTTGCTGTTATGTTAAGGACAAAATAGTTACCTTTCAATATAACACTAAGACACCCTACAGGATTTCTAGATTTATGAACTGTAATACCAGACATTTGGTGTATTGTCTAATTTGTGTTTGTGAACACAGTATGTTAGTATTACTATCAGGCCTTTCAAGGAAATAATTCAAGAGCATATTAGGGCTATCAAACACAATAATACAGACTATCCCTTTGCAAGACATTACAATTCCGCACATGGTCAAAGAGAAGTTCTGGGGATCACTACTCATGGCATTGACACAATAGGGGCCTGTCCACGAAGTAGGGACAGGACCTTAATGTTAAGGAGTATGGAGAGTACGTGGCTCATTAAACTCAGAGCAGTTGAAGAGGGGTTGAACATTGAGAAAGACTTCCGTGTCTTCCTATAAGGTCATTTGCACTGTACACTATAGTTATGGATGTATTCTTTGAATTTCTTCTGTTTTTACAGTTCTGGATTTTTTCGCAATGTACCGTACAGAACAAGTGTCTTAATGTGTCAACATACTAAGCCTCTTTACTTTTCTATTCAAAGGTGAACCAGCTACAAGCCTCTTGCCTTTACTTCTCTATTCTAAGGTGCTTGGAGTACCTGGAGATGACCTGTCCTCTATGGACCTAATGTTACTTTACCTAGTAATATTACCTGATCAATGATTTTTTCAGCTTGCCTTTTGTTCTCTTTTTAAATGTTATATTGTGCTAATTCTTTGCGACTATGGCTATGTTCACATTACCTTTAGATTCTAGTCTGTGTCATATCATTTCTTCTATACAGATGCATGGTCATGATCATATCATATCCCTTGCATTTTCTTTCAATGTTCTACTCCCTACAGGGTGTCTTTAACATCATTAATGAAGCAGATGCTTTACTTTATGTACAAGGCCATTTATAATTATCTTGTATGATTGTATTAATCTTTTGTGGAATATACGCCCGTTGCATGTTTTTATTATGCTTCCTGTTCTGGGGATCTTTAAGTTAATATTTATATATTTTTTATACATTTTTATGCAAAAGATTCTGTTTTGACATGGAAACCTGCTTATTGTATCTTGTGTCCACAGATGCTTCATGCTTTGTGCACTTGTCTTTTTCGATCTGCTATACAGCTTTGCATGTTATCTATCCCGATCCAATATGATGCCTCCGCTCCCTTTCACCTATCCCTTAAACTCTTTGAAGTCCTCTCCCTACTGCCATGTTACTTACATATAAATAAACTAAAATGGCATGGCCCACATGACCTACTAACACATTTCTCTCCACTACGTGGCACCAATCTGTCCTGGTAAGGCTTTTATCATCACGTGTTTATCTAACTTAATGAAACCAAACTTTTGGTGTGTCTTAATTTTCCAATCAGGTTAGACACTGACTGATTACTCACTTTTCTTGCTCCCGGTATTTATATTATGGTTGTTTCTCCCTCCTGTCCCACACTATATCCATGTGTGTTAATCTTTAGATACTACCCGTACATTTTAGGATTCTCTATTTTTCTTTTGATATCTACAATTTTAGCTCATACAACACGTCTTTCTAAGACGCACGTTCTATGTGCTGTACAGTGCAATAGATTGTTTGGTGTGACCAGACACTTGCATCAGTATGCTGCTAGTAATTCTCAGCATGACACTACCTGTGACATATCCCTCCTTCCATTACCATCTTGTGTCTTCCTCATGTGCATCACAGAGGCTTATATCTCAACATTACAAAATGTGGAACAGAAGCAAGCATGCAATGACTTTCTTATAGGTGAGTGTATTGACAATGGTGCATGAAAAAATAATGTGATGCAACACAAAAGGAAGGTGAAGGGATCAGTAATGGTGGATGTAATCATTTTAGTAGATGCCCCTACATTTGGAGTCCAAAGTTCAGTGTCCTACAACAATAGAAAATGGAAGGTGGTTGAAAAACAGTCAACAGAGTGTATATGTGGCACATAAAGGAGTTCCGTCAGCAAGAGGTCCCTTGCTGGCAGTGGTGGGTGTCGTGCCATGTGATTCTCCTCGATGCTTGGGTGGATGTCCCCGCTTGTGGGGGAGTTCTGCTGCTATAGAGGCAGGATTGTCTGAGGTAGGTTCTTCCCTTGACAGGCCTACTATCCAGTGGCTGCCACAGATGTTGAAGGGACTGGTGTTATTTGGCTAAAGGAAGGGGTGTGGTATTGCTCACAGTCACTGATTAAGGTACTGCTTATCTCCTGGAAATCTCCTGATAGGGAGGCCAGGATGGTGCCAGCCAAAATCCTCATCCTCTTTGCCAAAACATACAAAGCCACCATCCTGAAAGGGCCTGATGCATTTTGGGTACCGTTTTATAGTTTGCATTTGGTTACCACCAGATTGATGATAATGGCATTTCTTAAATGGCCAATTTGTGAATATTTACAATTAGGAATTCCTTTGTACATGTGGTTGGTAATTCACTCTTTGGAAATTGTTAATACCGAATTCCTATTTAGCGATTTCCACAATACAATTTCCACTGGTCAGAAATCACATTTTGCACCACTGCAAATGCCTTTTGTGCATTCCAAAATGGCATTTTGCAATTCCTAAAGGCATTCAATTGCGATTAGCACCATTGCAAAATGCAAAATGGGTTTGTATGTGTGGGTATAGATGATTTAAATTAAACAAATACTAACTTTCTAAAAGTGGCATTATCAGTATTACAATTTAAAATCTGACTACACCATAAGTTGTGAATTTAAATTGTGATTCTAGAGACACCAAACCTGTGGTCCCATCTCTTCCCAATTGGAAATTACACTTATAAAATGCAATAAGCCAATGACAATGCTAAAATATGGGAGAAATGGGCCTTGCAGTAATGAAAAATTAATTTAAGACGTTTTCACTACTTGGACATGAAAAAACTGAAAAGTAAATGTCCATATTTTTAAATACAGTGTACCTTGCCCTTGGGGCTGTCCAGGGCCTCCTTTCGGGATGACATATGTATTAAAAAGGAGGGTTTGGGCCTGGCAAAAGAATTACCTTGCATGATCGACATTGCAGTTTAAAACTGCACACATAGACTCTGCAATGGGCAGGCCTGAGTCATTATGAGAGAGCATCTGCAGTGGGAGGCATAATCAGTGCTGCAGGCCCAATAGGTGCATTTCATTTACAGGCCCTGGGCAAATGTAGTGCACTTTGCTAGGTATTTATAAGTAAATAAAATATGCCAATTGTGGATTAGCCAATGGTAACATGAGTTAGGGAAAGAGTATATGGACCTTAGCACTGGTCAGCAGTGGTAAAGTGACCAGAGGCCATAAGTCAGCAAATACAAAGTCAGCATACAGGTGGTCAGAAGGTAAGAATTCTAGGGGAAACCACATTGTGGAAGCCAGGTACAACACCAATCCACCAATTGGGCCTGTTAATGCTGACAAATCTGGACACCAGTAACAGGAAACCTCTACTTCAAACTTGATGAACATCCCAAAATGACAAAGAAGGATAAAAACTTTAAAGAAACTGGAAAACCGGTAGAAAAACATAAAAGAGTTTCAACTCATGATGGAAATCAAGGTTCAGAAAATGTATTTTATTTATTAATCTTTACCTAATAATAAACAAAAATTGAAAATGTAAAAATCCTGTGTAAAAAAGTACAAGATGTTTTGTGTATACATTTACAAATAAATAAAATATATGACAATTTTTAGTACTCTGTAATATATATTATTTTAAAAATGTATATCATGTAAAAAATTACATTTGTTAAAAGTAGTGTTGCAAATAAAAATGTATGCACACTACAAAAAGTATACATCGAATTAGAATTATTCTACAACAAATAATCTTAAACATACAAATATTCTCAAAAACTGTTGTAAAGAATGAAAAATAATACATAGTAAAATGATACATTTTAAAACCTAGGTGTAGAAAATGTACATAACAAGAAAATATGAAAAATATGTTTTAGACCTACATTTTAAAGTGAGCAAACAATGTATATACTATAAATCAGTATAACTTTCTAATGCACAAATTAAAAGAACAAATGCTAACAATTTTCTGATTTCACATTTGCTTTTCCCAGTAAAAACTTTGGAGAAAGTGTCATAATTTGAGAAAGTCTATTGTACTACTACAAGTTCAAACTTCAGCATATTGGGAAACGTACTGTACTTTGGTGGGTGGGTTAATGTACTATTTCTACTCCAAACATAACGACATTAGAAAACATTCACCACTTTTAGATTTCAAAATTATCTGCTACCATACATTTATAAGACATCACACTCAAGATAATACATTACAAAAAATGGATTCTAATTGTCTGTAGAAATTAAACTACTCAACATAGAAAATCTAATTTAAGGTATTATCTTTAATTTAAAAAACAAATATTCGCTATACAAATTAATAAGTAACATTAATTACAAAATCTGTGGTACTCTAAACAAATTTATTAAAAAAGACATCAACATATTTTTAGATATAAAAGTAATTACATAGATTTAAAACTTCTACTATAAACATATTTTTAAATTATCAATAATTCAGTTTTTTATATTGAATTATATACTAAAAGTATGATCACAAATTTACAAAATATGAACCAATGTAAGATTGTGAAACATTACATAAGAAAAATAAAATTTTAAACTTTAATTACTCCCTACGCTATTTCCTATAAACCCAACATATACTCCTAGAATTATTATGCAAAAAACATTCTTTTTAAAAAACAAATACAATATATTAAAACAAGAACCACTCTTTACAAAATAATGTAAATTACACAAATATAAATTTAACAGCAGCATTAATAAATGTTATACAATTATGAGCTTACCTGTAATTGTCTGACCTACAATATGTTTTACTTACTTTTTTTTACATCGCAATACTTAAGGTAAAACATTTATGTCTCAAGAAATTCCTTCCACAATATAGTGTCAAAATAAATCTATATATCCAAACCCTCACCTACTTATTAAGTCATAGCTGAGAGAGGCTCATAGCCATAGGAAAGAGGCAGATCACCTTATAAGTGTGATGCATGTTAGATATGTGACGGCACAGCAACATGCTGTATTGTTCTTGAAATGTGATGAGTTTACTTTCATGGAACATGACTACTGGCGATGAACTGGTCAAGTGTGGATTCGTGGTAGGATGATATTGTGATGTCAGTTAACACCATTTCTTAAGATCATTTGTTGATACACAGTGATGGTCTGTATAGGAATAGACTTTTTATGTTGCCAAATCATCTTGGGTATGAATAGTTAGTGTTACAGCTGAATTGATAGGATGGTGATGTAGTGGTCAGATGGTTGACTTATGTTGTGGGTGAGAGTGTTATCATTTAGGATTGTTGGAAGTATGTGGTTGTGACATGTGTAGGCTCTAAATCGGGCTTTCTTAGACACAGATGTGATGTTACTGATGTGTATGGTGTTATGTCTGTGCAAGTAAAGAATCTGATGACCCTACCCCCTCTCTGTTTCTCAGCATCAGCAGCAGCACATGAAGGAGATAGGGCACAACTGAGTGGGAAAGCTGCTAGACACGGGACTTCCAGTAATGACACCACAGACACCGAGGGACCCAGTGGCCTGGAGGGGAGAGGAGTACGACAGGATCCAGTTCATCATCTACGCAATCCTCCTTCAATGGATACTCCCTGGTGGCGGTGGGCCCATCTGGGACCATCCCAGCACCGTCTAAGTCCACCACCCCCCTTGCTACCACCACCCTACCTGTAGTTCCCCACCCTGTTGGCCATGTCTTCTCACCTAATTGGATGGGCATCTTCTTTGCCACAGGCACCTCTGCCCTGCCCCTGTCAGCCCTGCTGTCTTCAGTGAGGAGGCTATTGACCTCCTGTGGACAATCTCTGTGGGTCAGTCAACCATCATTAATGCTGTCCAGGGACTTGCAACTCAGATCCAACAGAGTAATGCATTCCTGGGGGGCATTTACAGTGCACTGGCTGGCCTTCAGAGATCCTTTCAGGCTCTGGCCTCCACACTGACAGCAGCCATTCATCCTTTGTCTCCCAGCCCCACTCAACCTTCCTCTTCCCAATCGTAAACCCCTCTGCCCGACCCAGCGAAAACACACAGACAGGCAAGCATACATTCAACTCAACATCCAAGGGTAGCTCAGGCAAACATAAGCACCACAAGACACACCAGCGGCATACACACAAGCAACAAACAACTGCACACACAGAAACAGTCACAACCTGCGCTGACACCCTCACCACCCTCAGCATCACTGACAGCACACCTGACACACCTGCAGACACCACACCAACATTCACAGATCTAGTCACCACACCTATCCTACCCACAGACAGCACCATAGTAGGCCCTCAGACATCCACCCCAGTCACTACACCTGCAGACACCACAACCACAGACACACCTACATACAGCACATCCACAATACTTGCAGTCACCACCCCAACAGACAGTCAACCACCCACCATGGCATCCCCCAGCACCTCCACCCCCCTCCTCCGAAGACACATAAACGCCCTAACTCACTGACCCAACAGACACCCACCGCCCACAAGCATACCTCACACAAAAATGCACCCACGACATTCACACCAACATCTCAGACAGCTACACCCTCTCACTCTCCCTCCACACCTAGATCCGTTTGCTATGACCATCCCTGTGTGTGTAAATAGTCTTTCCTTTCTGAGTTTGCCCTTTTGTCTACTCCTCTCCCACCCAGTGATACCCCTAAATGGTCTGTGTCCCTCCCCAAGTCTGGCCATTCTACCCCAAGACCTCCCTAGCCCCCCTACGAGTACCCATGACCCTTCCCCTGCAAAGAAGTATACCTCTCCACAAAACGGCCAACCCTCCCCTAAACCTAAGACCAAGTCCAAACCCCCATTCCAAGCCAGATCCCAAAGGCCCCTCATAACCAAAACCCAACCCTCTGTGCTCCCCTCCCCCAGATAACCCCTGAGGTACCTGCCTGCCCCATAGATGCTCCTAACCTGTGGACGTTACATGGCAGTCAGGAGTCAAGATTGGTGCACATATCTGTGCACTGTGTGCATACAGACTATTTCCATTAAGGACTGGCCTATAGCCTTTGTTTTTTTACAATAATTTTGACAAGAATAATAATTTAAACCAACATTTAGCTGGTTTCATGGTTACATCTGTGTCATGCATTTATTTCTCTAGTATGGAGTTGTTCCTGGCTGACAGTAGTTGTGTGTCTGCATGTGTGTGTATGTGCTCTGCTTGGGCTACGTGTGTTGTTTAGGCAGTATGTAAGGTTGTGTGTAGTGCTTTTGTCTAAAACATGGTAGGGTATGTGTTGTGTGATGGACATTTGTGTGTTCAAGGCTCATTGTTGTGTTGGTATTGTGTGTTGTTTGTGTTGATATATGTTTGTTGGTATGTTGTGTGGCTTTGTGTGCTTTGACTGTCTGTGTTATGTGCATGAAAATGTTTGATACGATGTTCTGTGTAAGTCAGTTGGTAAGTAGTATGATTATGTATTTGTATGTATTTTTTGCCTGTTGGTGTTACGTTGTGATGTATGTATGATGTGTACCTGGGTAGTGTCCCCTGTGGACCCTGCCAAAAGACTGGAGATGGTGTGCGTGTGTTGTGGTTGTGATGTGTTGTGGTGTTGTGTAGTATTGTTTGAGTGTGGGTCTGTGCAGTGTTTCTATTTGCACCTGTGTTTATTTGTGATGTGGGGATGTTTATGTGTGTGTGGTGGCCATAGCATGTTTGTTGTGTATATGCAAATGTGTGTGTGGCTGTATGTGAGTGTGCTGGTTGGTGTGCTGTTATGTGTGAGTTTCGTCATTGCTCCCCCTTCCAGAATGTCTGTTGTGTGAGTGTACAAAAATTGACAATATACAACAGTAACTGGGTGTACTTACAGTTGCTGTTGTTGTCACTGTCACAGATTACAAAGTCGTTGGGAGAGCAGGAGCAGAGGAAAGACTTCTAGTTCTGGTTCCATGGTGTCTCTGGACAAGAATGGCTTCCTGAATGTAGGTGTCCCCTTTTAAGCAGTTGGTTTCCGCCTGGGTTTCCATGGTGTTGTGCCGGCGGAGGAAACCTTGGCGGTATACAACCTCGTAATATGTCCAATGGAAACATGGTCTCCAGAAGCTTGCAGGTAGCTACCGTCCTCAGTGCCGACCACACCTCACTGGCAGGGCCAGCTGTGCTTTGGCTGTATTCTGTTGGGAATACCACCATAGTCATAATTTGGCGGTCTTCTCCGCCAGCCTCTTGGCGGAAGACCGCCACCACCAACATGGCAGTCGTGAGAATGCCAAACTCGTAATGAGACCCAGAATGTCATCTCCACCGGTGGAGCGGAATATATCACCCACCTCTCCTTATGACTTAGGCCCCGATTACAAGTTTGACATTTTAAAATGTCCTTTTATATATGCTCATGCGTCCTTTTAACTTGTCATTATTGACACGTTTTACACATATTTCTTAGGTTGAGTTTTAGTAACTTTTATATATATTTAGGCTTTGAACCACCTTCAACCGACAAGGGGTCTAAGTAGCCATTTTAGTTATAGCTCCTTGCACGTTAACCTAGAAATATTTCATTCAGCTTAATTTATTATTTTAACAATAGACACTTTTGTGGCCTTGTTTTATTCCTCTCTATCTAGCTGTTTTCACCTAGGCCAGCACCGCGTTCTCAAACAAGACATTCTTGTTCACTCTGTGTTCTCACAAGGCTGCAGTAAGATAGGTTGCCGGTGAATGTGTAAGTTGGACTGCTAGACTGTCCGCAGCAGTCCCAAAAAGACTGTTGAGTGGACTGCCTCCCGCCCCCCCATTACAATGTTACAGCTAGCCCAGTGGTGGCGTACATGACGGCGGTGGACCCGGCGGGGGATGTGGTCAGCAATATAAGGTTTATTTTTACATTTGTACTGATGCACGTATGTACATTTTGACCAAAAGGTGCACACATGCATGACACGTGTATAAATACTTTGTGCATGTACCATTTCTTAGCTAGAGACTGAAACTACTTACCTGCATTTTATTTTTTTCAGGGGTAAAGTTGCTGTTGTGAAGGAGTGGCCCTGAACAAATGAGCTCACGCTCGATCTGAAGGGAAAAGAAGGAATTGGGGGAGCTAGCATCCCATTTACTATAATTCTGCAAACTCAAAGCAGGTGGTCCCCCTGCTACAGTCGGCTTGGCTGCAAAGCACATTGAAATTTGGACAGGCACACCCTTGTCTATACCGCCCTGTGACAGCTGCTTTTCCCCAGCTGCTGTCAAATCAGTCAGGGGATAGCTGGCGGTGTCAGTGGGGCTCAGGCAGTCTCTAGCTCAGCAAACTGCCAACATCATAATTTGGCTAGGGGACCACCATGATGGCAGTGACAAGACCACCAAACTCATAATCTGGCCCTAGTCTTTTTTATGAAAGTCAAAAACATCCATTGTGCAAGGTTGAAGGCTGTATCCAAAGAAGAACCTTTGAATCTGGAGTGCTGCTAGATGTGGACCCACCGAAACAGTTGGTTTTGGGGGGAAAGCTCAGTACGGAAAACATTCCAGGGGGCTAAAGTGTGTTTTGAGATCAAAAGACCGTCTTCTTTAGGCTTTCCTTATCACTAAGCTACAAAAGTACAGGTTTCTACCTCATCCTTTTTAGTGAAGTTCAGTGACATTTCTAAACTGTCCTGTTTGAGACAATCTGGATCACATGATTCCCCAAAGCTTAGTCTCCATTCCAAGCAATATTCTCTGCTCTGAGTTTTATTTACCACTTCATCAAAGCAGCACAGAATGGGCAGCTGTGAGCAAGGCAATTTCTAGTTAGCTTGAGGGAGCTTCAGGCAGGAAAAGGATAACTTTATTAAAAGTTACTTTTGATACATATTTGTCAACTATCCAACTTCACCATTCAATTGGATGTTCAATAAATATGAAAACAGTGATTAAACAATCTCTTCTCTTTTTTCCAAACCCAAAATAAGTAATTAACACACAAGGTGTACGTTGGCTTTTTCTCACAGAGCCAGCTACCAACCTAACACTGAAAGTAGATTTTGGAAACAGATCACTTTAGGAATTTGCAACATTAATTTCTTACATGTTCGCTTTTAAACAACAGGCATCCTATGTTGTGGTCTACAAAGCCTACTTAGGAGTGACTTAATATTTGAAAGCAGTGTTTCACTCCTGTTAAAAGGTTTATCTTGACAGTCCCGCCTGCAGGTTTAAAAGATGCAGAAGTCATGCTACACATGCAGACATGCAGACTTGAAGCCATGTTTTTCTTGTTAGCCTAGTGAACAGCACAATAGCTGCAGCAGTCCACAGTTGACATTTACCTTTCTCTGCCATTGGAGTATTTTCTTAGAGCATATACTATGGCCTAACCGGAAATGTATACGTGCCATAAGGGGATCAGATACTTTTACCATATTTAACGGTCAGAGCACATGCACTGGGGACTAGACAGCATATTTCAGCGAGTTTAAAAACAGCAAAAAATTTAGGTGACAACACAAAAAAGGCACTTTCTCACAACATTTTATTTCAACCAATGGGCACTGAGACAAACAAGGCATGCTGCTTACAAAGAAACAAGAACTATCATTGAGCAAACATTTGAAGAGTTTCTGCTGTCTGCACAAGACTGGGGCTGCTCTTGATTGTGACGATGATGATGATCATTATGTGTTTCAATATTATTGCCATCTGTGCCAAGCTGCACAATATTACCTTCGGAAAGGAAGTTCCAATTCAACCTCTAAATGATGACTCTGATGATGACGATGAACCCTCTCCTCAACTCCTACCCACAAGAACAAGATGCCACAAGAGCTGCAGAAGGATGTGCATGCAAGGATGGTGTCACCAACTACTTCTGTGGTCAATGTCATGTAAGGAAAGTGTAATAATTGACAATGACAATTTGTGCAGTTTCAAAGTTGATGTTCTGTTTACTGACAAGGTGAAATGAAGTAGAATGTATTAAATCACAACAAACATTTCTACACTTTATGTGTGGCTTGTGCTTCATGTGTTAGGTTTTTTTTTTTTTTGCACTTGCTTGCCCCAATGTGACTTCATTGGTACAGGTAAAGCTTACTGTGGTCACAGATACATTGCTTACAGTGGAGGACTCCTTATTTTCACCTACTGCATTTCTAGCCCTACTAGATGAGTTAGATGTATGCATCTCCTCCAAGATATTGGTAACTTGTGCAAACCAGTTTACCTTGCAAGTTAGCAGTATCTCTGCACATAGTGGCAGTAACTTAGTCAGTCTGCATGCGATTATCATTGTGACATTGTTGACACTTATGTATTGTTTAGTCCTCTATAATATATCTGCCCATATCTTTAATGGCTTGCACAAATTCACAAAAGCCAGGCTTAATGATTGAGTTTCCTTCTAACATAATTTTGTCAAATTTTCCCACCCTATAAAATAGTCCTGAAGAAGCCCTGTGCTGTTTTCGCTGTATCCTTAGTATAGACTTTTGTTTCCAATGCACGGAATTGCGCAGCGCAAGGTGGGCTTTCCCTTACTTCCATTGTCCTGCATTTACATTAGGCCCGCAAGGCCTTTTCTTTCTACATAGGAAGAAGTACATAGGGATCTCTAGGAGGGCTCATAAGAGTTGCAGACTGAGAGATTCAGTTATGGCAGGGCTGGCAGTGTCCAAGTGCAGAGTTGTCCTGGCTATCCTTGGTGCTGAACAGGACTCACGTTGAACTCAATGACAGGAATGCTACTGGTGACAAACGGCCATTTAGGGGTCAAGCTGTGGGGAACCCTTGCAGGGCTAAGCTAGTGGGGGCCATGGGACCAAGCCTCATTAATCAGTTCACTTCGACAAGGTCTGTGGAGTCCGGGTGCAGAGTTGTCCTGGCTCTCTGCGGTGCTCGAGCTCCTGCTGATTTACCACTGACACAATGATGCTGACAAGGAGATGCAAAAACTCAGCGGTGGCTGGGTTGCAGATGTAAGATGCAGGTTGCACGATATGCCCTGCACCTGCAGCGTTGATTGAAGGGGTTAGTTACCGGGATGGCAACCAACAGTCCTTGACAGCATCAAAGGTGCTGGAATCCTTTGGAAAGTTACTGAGGTCCAAGGGAGTGAGGTAGTGACCTGAAACTTTGAGGCAGGTTTGACTACGACACGCAAAAGACACTGGACCACCTGGTTTTCAATGATCCCATGATGGGCCCGATGAAACTTCGAATTCAGCTGTCATTTTTACCTGCAGTTTGTAGGGGACTGGTGCCACTAGTCCAAGGGATACTGAAGGTGCTTCTGGCTTCCACAGGTGTCCCTCTGGTCAGAAATGATGAGTTTCAGCCAAGGACACAACTCAATCATGCAGTTCCCAGTCTGTTGCCTCAGAGACTGAGTTTCTCTCTTTTGCTTTGGAGCAGTGGGCAGAGTCCGGTTGTCGGTGATGCAGAGCTTCTTCTGGTCCTTCTTTAAAGTTGGTCGATCAGATCTGAGGTTCTAGTGTCAGGGTGGTCTCTTAAACCACGGAGTTAGGGGAATTAGGGGTGTCCAGACTAGTGGCCAATGGGCAGTTAGCTCAACCAGCTAATCCGCCCTTGAAGTGACCAGATCCGGTGGGATAGGTCACCTTTAGCTATCTATCCAGAACCCTCTATTCTGATACTCCTAAGATGGGATAAAGTAAATCTAGCGCGCAGACCAGGCTACTCACCCTAGAGGTGTCAGCCTTCTGGGATTTGTAGAGTTCTGCATACCTTCTCGTCCGTCCACGAACAAATGTGCCTGGGGAAGGGAGAATGCTGTTTTCTCACTGGAGGACAGCTCTGTTGGCAATCAGGGGAGTTGCAGCCTTTGAGTCTCACTGCCCTGATGGCCCTAGCCACTAGCCTGTCTGGGCAGAAGGAAGTGTGACCCACTGCCAGCCTCAGCCCTTTGTTCTGACCTCTGGCAGCACCCAGGCTGCCTGGCAGTAGGTCAGAACTCTGTCTTGGCGGCTGCAAGTGTGGGAAAAAGCACGGGCTTCTCGGCCAGAACGCAAAAGAAGTTTGCACACAGGTGGGCAGCCACCACTGTGCCACCTGGGTACATGCCAGCTGTTCCCCAACACAAGAATCATGTCGGGGGAAAGAAGGCAAGTTGTTTGACACCAAACTTGATATATCTAGGCGGTACCATAAAGGAGCTACAAGCCCTGGTCAGCTGGGGCTTAAGTCCCATGTTATCCTATGGACCGACCTGCACTTATAGTGTACTTAATGGAAAGGAAACTATAGAGACATAGAAGCTCATGCTTATATGTCTGCATCTTAAATATGATGCACCCTACCTCCTGGGTTACAGAGTCCTACCTTAGGCATGTCTGACATACATGTAAGGCAGTGCATGGGACTGTGCCACTCTTGGTGAGGGCACAGTCAAACTCATGCAGTTTGCACTATTCTGGTAGCCTGCAATGGCAGGCCTGGCACCCATTTTGGGATGGTCACCCAGGGTGTCAACAACTTATGCTGCAGCCCTGACGACCCCTTTGCCACCTATGCCCTGGGTACCATTTATTAGGGCCTTAAAAGGGGATAAAGTCTTGCCAGTCAGGTAGACACCAAGTCAACACAACAAGTTAGGCAGAGCACAGGCACTGAGGGCCATACACATCAGCGTTGGGGGCAAAAAGTGGTGGGTGACCATCCAAAAAGGGGCACTTTCATACAACCCCACAAGTAGTGGACTAAGCATGTAGTCAGAAAACACAAGCCTCAATTTCGTTATTTGTTTTTTCAAAATTGAGAGAGCTTGACTTGTGTCACAAATACAGAGTCAAAAGTATCAATGGAAGACACTCCTGTGAAAGCCTCGCTGGAAGGTGCTTTCAATCATTTCTCCCATGAGCGTGAATGGTGCCCCAATGCTATGTCCCTCATTGATTGCTGCAGCTACTTGTTCTTTGTAGCAATATTGTCCTTGGTCCAAGCACACAGTTCATGCTACCTTTTTGAAAATGTATCCACACACCTGTAGGGCCTACCCACAGCTCTATATTTGTTTTTCTAACCCCTGGCACAGTGAATGAGATGTTACAAAAAATTATGTAATTAAACCAGTTATTTCATGTTGAGGCACATACTCCTCGACAAGAAATTCAAGTTCTCTGTCTCTGAACTTTTGCTTCCTTTTCCTCCCAACCCTTTTATGTGGTTCCTGGCTCAACATGATGCACTGATATCCTCCTGTATATGCACCTAATGGAGATCTCCTCTCTCCTGCTCTGAGCTGAACTAAACAAACTGTTGGAATGCTGTGCTCCCCTTACAACTCTACAAACAACACAACAAGCAGGTGTTACTGAAATGTGAGGAGATTCACATTCATACTTATCCATTCACAAAACCACAAACATATGCACCCAAATGGACACACGCATGCATATGCCCAACTATTTAACACACAATTTTTTTAACACTGCTAATGTGATATGCAGATTAGGCCTGGGCGGAGTTTACAGAGTTCGACTCTGGACTTCTGCAGAGTTGAAAAAAAACTTCTCCAGAGGTGGAGTGACGCGCATAGTCCTGAATGTGTCCGATCTCGGAAGCACTAAGCAGGGTCGGGCCTGGTCAGCCACGCCCAACCCTACTTAGCGCTTCTGAGATAGGGCGCACCCAGGCCCGATCCTGCTTAGCGCTTCTGAGATTGGGCGCATTCAGGAAAGGGCCTTGGCAGTGAAAACTGCCATTTTAGGCCTTGTGTGCACTGGCATGTCCCGTGTGCACTACACTTGGAGCAGGCCAGTGCACAAGAGGCCTGAAACGGCTATGAAAGCTGCCAGGCCTATTGTGGTGTTTTGGGAATGCATGCACCCCCCCAGCAATATGTGCTTTACTGGGGCCAATCTCCTGGGACCATAGTAGTGCCACTGCGCCAGTCTGTGGAATTGCTCTAAGTTTCCTGTTCAGGCGTTTGTCTGCTGGCTATGTGCTGCCATACCTGTGATCTGTCAACCTGTAAACCTCAGGCCTCGGGGCCTGCCTGGCCACGTATTTATGAGTCAGACTTGGAAAGTTCATAACAGGTGAATTCGATAATAGTGATGTGATTTTGTTTTAATATATGAACATATGGTGCATATCGACAATGACATTTTCAATATTAGCAGTACTCCATAGGAGGGCATGTTTTTTCTTGCTCTCTCTCATGTGCTGCTTTCTCTTTAACTTCCACCTATACCACCCTCTTTGCTCTCCATACTGCTACTCGTACCCTGAACCCAGTCAGCTTTTTTCAATTTTGTAATGGTAAACATGTAATGTGTATTTAACCAAACTGCTACTTCCTGCTCATGTAAGCAAGGACACCTAGCAAACTGCCACCAGTAATCTGGAAGCACGGTTCCAAGTGTTGTGCATTTTACCATTTCCCAATAGCAACAGAAAAATAGGTGTAGATGTGCCTTGACGAGCGCTGAAATAAATCAGGCTTTGAGTTTTATGTTCTATCTTTAGGACGCAATGGAGTGACGATCTATTGATAGCATGTAAGGGGGAGGGGTAAACAGTGTTTGTAATGGATAGGATTAAGCGCAGATACTCACTATCCTAAAGAGTCTCTTTCTTATAAAGAAGTGCTGGTACTCTCCCGTTATAAATGCTGATTCTGACTGACAAATTGTAGGTACTCAAGGCTGACAGGACCTGTCTATTTAGAACTTAGGCTAAAAAAAGACCTCTGCAAGAAATACCCCGAAAATGACTCTAATTATGTTCACTATTGAACGAAAACAAAAATATGGAACAACAGCAAATACTTCAATATGCTTTTACTAATATTTCTGTCTCACGTTGTTCTGATTTCTTGGCTTGAATCCTTTCACTACTGACATTGTTCTTTTATTCGGGGAACTATTTTCCTCTTTTCCTTTTGTCACTTCAAGAATGAGTTTGTGTTTTCTTGTTCTCTACCATGCCTGCTATGCTCACCTTCACCTCTCAACATGCCCCTCACTCTTCGTTCTCTGTGTTGCTTTCCTTGACCCTAGCATACCCTTTATTCCCTTGATCCCTCTTTATTCCGCTTGGGATTTACTTTTTTTTAAAGTATTCTTCCACCCCTCTGCAGACTTTTCCGTTGCTCCCCCAACCCTCCTGGCTAGTTATTGCATCTTCTCTCCTTCCCCTCCCCTACTTTATACAGGTTAATGAAATTGGTTTTGCCGGTACAAAATACTTTTGCAATGAGCTGGCATTGACAAAGCCAATATCAACAAGAGGCCATTCTGAATGTATAGAATATTTTCTATGCTCTCCAGGTGGTCGTTTTGTTGTGTGATTCAACTTAACCATGCATCATGGCATCCGTTTGAAATGGTTAGAAAACACGGGTTTTTGCACTTTCTTGAATGCAGCCATTTTCTGTGGCATTCAGTGACAATGCAGCAACTATTGCAAAGCTTTAGAAAACGTAATGACCTATTTCAAAATAGGAAAGGCAATTTTTGCTATACTTTATGCCAGTGGCAACAAGCATTAATAAGGCCAATAGCTTGGCCACTTAAAGCCGAGACATTTTGCCTTTAGCAATGCTTATGTTTTCTTCCTTCAGTCGATCAGGGCAAAATTTAAACCATGTTTTCATGTCATGATGCAATGTAGAGGCAGCGACTAATCGTTAATAAAAAAAATGAATGTTCAAATAACTTCAATTAGCAAACATCCGAAAGGTGTTGATTGGCATTTTAACACTGGCAGAGTGAACTCTGATTAACACCTAGAACTGAGTATCTGTGCATGAATAACCAGCTGCTTACTTAATCTTCAATTTGAACACCCTATCTAATCAAACAGATTTTTCACTTTCATTAGCACATTCCGCTGACAAATCTGACATTGAAAGGAACGTGACATTTTTATGTATTCGTTGCAAATTTTCCTTCATATTATTACTTGCACAAAAAGGAAATTGCCATTACCTAAGAATCCCTGGGTGAATTTAACATTTAAGCAGAAATATGCTCCATAGAGGTAATACCTATTCAGCAATATCACTAAAAGACATTCAATACAATGCTCAAACTAAAACAATTGCATATTAAGCTTTATGACCGTCCAGTAATTTAATATTATGGCCTGCATTTGTGATATAGTTATAAGACGAAACATTGTCTCTTTTTAACAATGAAATTGCTGGTAGAGAAACATTGGATCTTTAAGTACATTCTTTTATAGACTCTCTGAAAAGCAGGTAATGGACAGACACGGTTAGGTTCCTGGATATGTACTACTTTAAAAGGTTTCCTGTGGGCATTCCCAAGTAAGGCTTCTAAAAATATGTTGGATCTTTACTGACATTTTTAAAGAGGACATGTATTTAGAAAAAGTACCTAAACATAGCTATTGATTCACCAAAATGCTTGGGGTTGTGGAAGTGATTTGAGGTATACACATTCCTTTAGAGTGACATCAAAAGGCTGGATTATTGTCCCATCCTTTACCCTTCATCTGCCTTCTACTTGTTGCTGCTGGTTAAGGGTAAGGGCATTGAGTGGAAAGCAGGTGGGGACACAGGAAGTGTCACGGGGTACCAAGTAACAATTTAAGGCAAATGTTACCTATAATTGACACACTTGCACATGGTTAGTTTTATGCAAAGCTGTGCCACCAATTGTTATATGTTATGTTATATTATGTTTGTGGATTTGTAAAGCATGCTTATCACCCGAGGGGTACCCATGAACAGGAGTAGATGACTAGGCTGATTGGACTCCTATTTGAATGGCCAGGTATTTAGTTTATTGTGGAACTCTAGCAGGGATGAAGAGGTCCTGGTGTGATGTGGAAGGTTGTTCCAGGATTAGGCAGCCATGCAGGAGAAGGAGCGTCCTCTTGATTTACCTATGCAGATGTGGGCTATCTGTGAGAGGTAGAGTGTGGCTGAAAGCAGTTGCCTGGTGTGTTGGTGAAGTGAAGGGGTGATTGAGGTAGACAGATCCGGCATTGCGAAGGGTTTTGTATGTGTGGGTGAGCAGTTTGATTTGGTGGGGCTTCTGAAATAGTAGCCAGTGTAGATCTCTGAGATGGGGCATGATGTGTGTTCTACGGATGATGTTGAGGATGAGTCTGGTGGTGGTGTTCTGGGTGATCTGGAGTCTTTATGTTAGCTGATTCATGATGCCGATGTAGAGTGTGTTGCTGTAGTCTAGTCTGCTGGTGATGAGGGTCTGTGTGACTGGTGTCAGTCAAGAGTCATTTTAATATTTTGCAGAACATACTTAGGATGAAGTAACAGGATGTCATTCACCTGTTTGACCATTGTGAGTCTGTTATCTAAGAATATGTTGAGATTTTAGCATGACAGGTGGGGGTGGGCATGGGTCCCAGGTTGTATGGCCATCATGAGGAGTCCCATGGAGAGCTTTTGATCCTGAAGATGAGGACTTCTGTTGTTTCATTGTTGAATTTTAGGCAGTGCTGTTTCATCCAGTTTGCTATGATTGACATATAAGAGGTGAAGAAGGTCATTTTAGTGTGTTTTTTGTCTGTGTGTGAGAGGATGAGGTGAGTGTCATCTGCAGATGAGGCAATGTTGTTTCTGTGGGATCGTATGACTTATGACATAAGTAGAGGTGCCATGTAGTCATGCAGATGAGGTTATTGGGTTTAGAGGTGTAAGGTGGGAGCCTGCATAGCTGGGTCCTGTCGAAGCGAAAAGAGGCAACCCATCTAAGGATGGGTTCTTGAACTATGGATTTGTAGAGTCTTGTAATGTGGTTGCAGTGGGAGCCGATACTGAACGCCGCAGAGATGTCGACTAGTATGAGAGATGCGGTTTTCCCTTTTTCCATGAGGGATGCCATAATTTATTGCAAATAGTTGATCAACTAATGATTCTTTTTTTTAATTGTTCAAGTAATTTATCCAGCTGCTACACAGAAGCGCCAAGTTCATCAACAACCATCAACATTTTTTTTTTTAATAATTAAAAAGGTACTCCATAGGGATGTTCCTATGTTTGGATCAAACCCAAAACACCCATTCTTTGTGTTTTAGTCATTCACAAAGAATTCTTGAGGTCCTCATCAGAATCTGTATTTCCACATACAGAAATTCAAAGGTGTGCATTATAGCACATGAAAAAAGGCACACATTTTAGCTTCAAGGGGAAAATAGTTTTCTTTTGTGTAAACATCTTACATTTCATCCTCATTCATTTTCAGGGTATTTCTGTCTTGTCTGTAAAAGTTTCTAGTCTTCCCTTTGACCAAAGTAACTCTCCTAGTACCTAATTTGCTCACATAATCAAGAGCTGGCTCTTTCCTTCATAACCACCATATTCAAACAACTATGGACTGCATATGCCTGTGTTGATAAATATTGTTTTCTGATTATGTGTCTATTTCTAGTTATGTATAGTTCTTTAGAAAATATGTATCACTACTATGTCAGAACAATAAAATACACACACACTCTTTAAACCTGTTTGACTAAGTATATTTACCCATGGTTCTAATTATATATTGTATGTACATATATGTGTGCATATGTGTGTGTATTCATGTATGTATGTGTGTATATGTGTGTGTGTATATATATATATATATATATATATATATATATATATATATACACACATATATATGTGTATGTTGTTCTGTGCTTGGCATGTTTGTGGGTCATCGCATGGCTCCTGGGTGGGTTGTTAAACTAGATATCTATGAATCCCTGCTCTCATCTTACCACACTTATCTACCCATCATCATATGTCATGTCTCTATCAATCTATCCTCCATTCCCACTCTGACTCATCCCAAATCCATTCTACTACTTTCATCTCCTAAATAACTCTGCCTAAGCTCTTCCCTCTGCTTCCACATCCAACTCACCAAACCTCACTCTACTACCATGACCTCCCAAACAACCCTGCTAACTTCTCCCTCATTTATCTCACTCTGCTACTATGATCTCCCTAACCCTTCCACAGACTCTTCCCTCCTCCATCCCCCTTCACTCATCACAAGCTTTTGAGATGAGTAAATAAGGGATATACTGCCAATTAACGCTTCTGGATTTCTTTCCTCCTCAACCCCTCCATCACTCCAGTCAATCTAACAAACTCTGATATCCGCGGCTCAAATTAACTCATATTAATACTAAAACTGTACTCATATTTCCCGATACTAATCCATCACTAATTCTTGTTGGGTTCCGGAGTAGCGTGCTACTCGCCGAAAAGCGCTTTGACGCCTCATCAGTGGTAGTAAGCGCTATATAAATACTATTACAATACAATACAATAAAAATTGTGTAAAACAGGCAGAAACCTTGATAAGAGCACATATTTGGAAGAGTAAAACACCACTGTAGGTATGCACATGACATAACCCAAACATCTTTAAGAGGAGTTGTTTGTAATTTTTAATATTTAGCAGGATGACAGGGGAACAAAAGCGTTTGTAATTTACCACATTGTTTCTTTTCATGACAGTGGTTCAATATCAAGGACCTCTCAGACTAATATCACTCTCTACATAGGGGAGCATGAATATTATCATTATCTCTCTCTCCTTCTTTCTCCCCTTTTTCTCTCTTATTTCCCTTCTGTTCTTTTCTCAACATTGAGGCAAATCTCCTGTAATCACTGTTTACAACACTCTCATTGTCATCCTCTATTTCTATTAATTTGACCTACAGCCTTGTGACAGTCAATGTGAGGAAACACGTGTCGGCTGTTTGGATGTACCAGGCTGTTTTGGATGTACCGTTCTTCAAATAGAAATAAACCTCAATCAACTATTGAACAGATTTTGAACTTTGAACTTATTTCTCCACTTTGGAATAACCCTTTGGACTAGTAAAACAAGTTTATTAGTTAATTAAAACTATAAAACGTTTCCTTCCACGTAAACATTTAACAGAACAATTTTAGTGCAAAAAGACAATTACAGTTCTTGGGCTTAGGGTGAAATGGTAAGTAAAATTTCCTTCCACATAAAAATTTTAAGAAAAAAACATACTAGTGCTATAAGGAATTAATAATAGGGCAACAGAACAAACTTATTGAAGGTAAGAAAAATACAACGCCAGATAAAATCTTGCGTTTAAAATGCAATGATATATAAAGTTTCCTTCCACAAAGAAATATAAAGAAAACAGTAACAGCCCAATGAGGTATTGGTAAAAATGGGACAAAGTGGGAAGAGGCCTTCTATCGATTTTATTTACCCCTACTTAAGTCTGGTTGTTGGTACCAGACTTTATTATGACACAAGCTAAACAACCCAATGGACTACCTAGGAGCCTTCCCTTCTTTAAGATGTTCAAAGTGGGTTATAGGGATTTCGCTATCGTTTCCACCCTCCCTCTGAGTTGGTTATTTCGAGAGGCTGTGGTTTTTAGAGTGAAGATTTCCAAAAATTGAACCAGCCTAATGTTCAATATTGTATTTCGAGGGTTAAAGGCTGCAATTAATGCTTGTCTGCATGATCTAATTGTTAAACCGTTAAATTCTTTTTTTAGTAGGAGTCTCCTTTCGGCCGCCAGGGCTGGGCAAATGCAGACCACATGCATCAAGTTTTCATCTGCTAGATGACAGAGACGGCACTCCCGGGAGCCTACTTGCCACTCCTTCTTCCATTTTGGCATGAGGTCTAAAGTAGGGACTTCACCCAGCCTAAGTCTGAGAAAGGATTGCTTGATTTTCCGTGAGTAGGAGCCAGCCATCAAGTGGAGATTCTTTAAATGTTTTGTAGGAGTTAAGGATCAACCATCTATGCTCCCTTTTGGCCAATGAGATCTTATCTTCTAACAAGCTCTGTAATTTACTTGCTTTATTCACTGCTTTATTGAAAACGGGGATGGGTAGAGACCGGTTCCATACCTCATCTAAGCTCAAAAGATTCTTACTTTTTTCTAGATACCTTATGTAGTTGGGGTTCCCTCTTTCTAGGATAATTTACCTGCCAGACTAGATTCGCTAAAGACCCTTTTGAAGTGCGGCTCAGTTTGTAGCAGCATTTAATGTATGCTGCCGGTCGGGCTAACGACTGTTTGACCAGCATAAATTCCAGTCTGACCTGGGCTGGCGATGCACGTCCGGGCAGCCGAAAAACGCGCTTATATGTTTTTTATCAGAAGCCTATCCAGAAGACCTACTTCCATCCCCCTCATTATTTCGGTCCCATAGGTGATAGTTGGAAGTAGCTTCACTCTCATTACTGCTGTTAATGGGTTCAGAGCATGACCACAGATTGAATTTGCTAGCTTGCAAAAGGCGTAAGTAAGGGCCTGCGTCTTGTTTTTTATAGCCTCTTTTTGTGGCATGTAATTACCTCTAGCATCCACCACCAATCCTAGGTATCTGTATGATGTTACTTCCTTTAGGGTTTTCCCATTCATATGCCATTTACCTTTGGTGGTTGGCCTGCGGTTTAAGGTAATCATTTTAGATTTGTTATCATTAATTTCTAAATCATTAGAACCTGAGTATTCTTCTAATGCCTTTAACAATTTCTGCATGCCTATTCTGGTATTACTGATTAGTAGTAGGTCATCTGCATATAGTAGGTTGGATACTTGTTGACCGCCCAGTGATGGAGAGTGGGATGAGTGACCATTTAACTTGGCGGGGAGATCTGCTATGTACAGGTTGAAGAGTGTTGGAGCCAATACACAGCTTCACCCCCACTGTTGTTTTGACTGCCCTGGATAGGTGAGAGCCTTCCCCCAATTTAACCTTTACCCAAGTATCAGAGTATATCATTTTGATGGCATTTAAAATAGAGTGTGGCAGCCCCCACTGTAGTAATTTGGCCAACATTTTGCCGCGGGAGACACAGTCTTTGGACTACTTTGGTGTGCCCTGGTTTATACTTAATTTTGTTTCTTTTGATGTTGATCTTCCTTTCTGTAGGATTGTGCTTCTGCATAACTAGGCGGAGTCCTCATTTGTGCCCCATTGCCCCCCGACGCGCTTAATCCCCGGTAGGATGTCTAAGCAGCTCAAAAAAAAAAGGCACATTTTACCAGAGGAAAGAAAAGTATTTCTCCTGCTAGTGAAGTCTTTTGTTTATTTTGTTGCCCGTTCCAGCAGACAAATTATGCTGTTTCTTTTCACTGTTGATGAGATTCATCTATTGCTACATCACTATTCCTCTAAACCTTTTATCAAACTACATTTGTTAAATGAAGTTAACTTATTAGTCACCACTTTATCTTTGATCAATCTGCCTACTTTTTCTTGTTTTTCCTTTTTTATGTTTTTGCATAAGAAAAACAAAACTATTTCATCAGGCTTTTCTAAATGTTGGCCCTGGACTCGTTCTGGCCATTGCTTCCAGAGTCATCATCATCACTGGCCACGGACATCTTACAGAGATTTCTTCCTGTGTCTCCATCATCATTGGCCCTGGACTCCCTTCCAACTCAGGGCCAACATCTTCTGATCTTCTGATATCTTCCTCATTATTGGCAGTGCCGGTGTGTACCTCTGGAGATGGGTTCTAAATCCCCCCTCTAGTTTGCAATGATGAGTTTTATAAAGAATATTTGACATTATCTTCCACGAATGAGATATAGTTTTTTTTTTGGATGACGTTTCCTTTGACCATCAGGTTACAGATCCCTCACTCTCGGGGACCCTTCCTTTTTGACCCGGCTCATTTATCCCACCATCTCCCGAAATAATGGCAAGGGGTAAGTGAGTGATCCTTTCACACCCACCATTCCCATTCCTAATCAGTGAATAATGAACTGTATTTTGCCTGTGATCGTGATGCTTCTTAGTGCAGCTATGTCTTATGTAAGTAGGCCAGAATTGTTCAAAAAGAGTATCCTCAATGCTGAATAGAATTTTGTATGAACAATATTGTACTTTCATAAGCTGTGGAGCTTTTAGAAGTATTTGTATATTTAGCCTTTCCAAGAGCAGCAGACATCAGTGGCATCAGCATAAGGAGACAATCTAAAGCTAAAGTAAGGGGTAGCATGCAGGCCGTACTCTGGCTATCCAAACGAGATTTCTTCATGGCTTTTATGTAAAACCACCTCAGTATGATGCAGACAAAAAGGTACTGAACTTCCGATGTTGCAAAAATGGCTGCCCTCGACATTTGCTCACAACATGTATCCATTGTCTTTATAAAACTCTAGCTGTGACTTTGCTTCAGACCTATAGAATGAGAATCCATCTCTACTGTGCTCTAATAATTCATTAACGTTGGGTTGTGACATCTCTGTGCTATCTGTTAGAGTGAATATACACTTTCAAAACAGTCTTTCTGACTGGAAGAACTATTGCAACCAAACAAATAAAGGAATGACAAGCTTACAAGCTTGTCAGCTAATTTTGCTCTGAATGTTCTATACCTTAAAATCCATAATCATTATCAGCTAAGAGGGCTTTTATGAAACTGCATTTGTTTATTCCACTGGCGGAGATGAGTGCAAGGGAACAGAAATCTATCTGCATCTAACCACATACTTAGAACCACAAAGCTTGCGTAAAAATGGATGTGCATTAAATTGCTCAAAATATTCTTGCTTCAAATTACCTGCTGTTGGTCGGTGTGTGTTTTCTCAAAGTACAGGGCTCATATTTATTCTAAAAAAGCAAACATTTGAGTGATTTGAAGATTAACATAATTATTCTTTATTTACATTCCCACATTCTCAAATAATATCCCATCAATATCAAAACTATCCCTTTAATCCCTAATAGAAACTGAAGGAACATTTCTTCAGAAAACACTAAGGGGTAGATTTACTTAACAGTGCAGCAACCAAAGTGGTTGTGCTGCATTGTGAGGGAGGGAGAGAGAAGGACAGAGCTGTATTGTAAGGAAATGTCTCCTGGTGCATGATCACTTACACAATTTTGGACTGATGCTCCTGGTTTTTTACTCTGAGACTGTTAAACACACATGAGTGCCAGTGTTCTAACCCATTACATAATGTATATTGAATTAGTTACCCCGAAATTCCATAAGTTTACTTACGTATGAATTCCTAGTACATGCAACAAAAAGTACCCAGGGGATGTAAGACAGAGTGCTCCCCTCAAGGCTGCAGCACTGATTGTGTAACCCTGTGGGTGACAAAGTACAAAATGACTCCCTGCCTAGCACTTAGGGCTATAACATCACTTTATCCTTTGTTTTTTTTTCTGTAAATCTGTGAGCTTGTTTTAATGGGAAGTGGTTAGTCATGATGAAGGCATAATATGCCAAAACGCACGTAGAAGAAGATTATCGTAGCCACTAGATTATAAGAAGACAACCACCTTCATGTTTATACCACAATATTTTCACAGTGGCTTTGCCACAGAACGAATATGAGAAATTGTGATTAAATCTGAAGAAGATTTTTGTAGCTAGTAGAACACAAGAAGACATCCATCTCTATGTTCATACCACAAAATGTTCATAGTGGCTTTGCCACAGAATGAAAAGGAGAAATTGTGATTAAAATTAAAAATATACGGACTGTTATGAGCATAACCTTCTTTGTAAAGTGTACTGTCACATTATGTAACATGGGCATGATTATGGATTGATAGAGACACACAGTGATTGGTATTTTATTAGCTGTGATAAACCTGTATGAATGTAGTTCATGACTGCATTTTGAATGTTTGAAAGTACGATTGTGGTAGTGTATGTTGGGGTGCAAGTTGAGTGAGTTTTATTCTATAGCTCTGTTTATACAAAGAGAGTTTTTCTATCTGTCTTATAACTAATAGATGTTTTGTATCAATATATTTTTGTTTGAGCCACACTTTATTATAAAGATCTATGCATGGTTGTCAAGGTTCTTCTTTTCATTTTGATCTTTTCATTTTGACCTGCAGCATTAATATTCATGAGGCCAGTCACAATTTGCGACCCATTTGGGAATGGCCACAATCACAAGGCTGGAATCAGCAGACCACCATGTCTGTGATTGCTTTTTCAATAAAGCCTCTGTTTTGTTATGCAGCCACGAAATGGGTTGCATTACAAAAACAAAAAAGTTTTCTTTTAATTTTTAAGAGTAGGCAGTGGTCTGTGAGACCATTGCCTGCTGCTAAAAAATGTTTGCACCCACATTCACAAAGGAAAAGGGGTCCCTTTGCAAACTCTTCTACGGAGCTTGGAAAATGTGAATGTTTTGCAACCGCAACCGGTTGCAAAACATTCATACATACCAGTGCTATTTGGTATTAAGAAGTGATGCCTTAAACATGTCCCTTCCTAATACTTAATCACAAAAGCAAAATGTAAGTCGGTAACAAGTTACAGAGTCACATTTTGCCTTTTTTACATAGGAAAAAGCTTTTTTCTGGTCGTAAACAGCCTGATAGGTTAGTTGCGACCAGTAAAATGCTTCGTGCATCTAGCCCAGGTTATTGTAAATGTCTAGTTGGAGGTAGGTCGTGACTTACGGATAATATGAGATGGACCAGGATGGGCATTAAATCTTAGGGTTGGGGGCCCCTATTATGTATGCATTCAAACTTTTTTTAGGGGCACTTGGTTGTGAGGGAAAGCTACACATTATTTTTCTTAATGAGGCGCACTGAACCTTGTTTCAACAGCAGACTGGTTTTACTACCCTGCACGAAGGTCACTTTTCTCCCTGTACATGCATGCTACACAGCTAGAAACTCTGCATCAATGATGAGGAACAAGGAGTATTTAATTTCCTACTCAATTCGTCTGAAAGTGAAGACTTTTCCTCAGGTGATTTGACTCTTTCTCAAAAATTCATTGAAAGGCCAACGCAGAGGTCCAACACAGTGTGTGAGTAGTTTTATGTTCATATTTAAACATATTCCTCTCCTCACCCCTGTACTCCGGAAATGTTGATAGATGGCTGGAATATGTGTCAGGTAATGTAATGGCATCCTATGTTTTACCTTTACCAGAGTTTTCCTGGTATGTGGAGTAGTTTCTTTTGTTATGATCGCACAATTCTTGTGAGATGTTGTTTTTTCGGTCCTGCATTTGATTTTTGAAACAGTCTGGTATATGTACAGTATATGAAACAGATAGTCGTTTCGCTACAATATTTGTAATAGAATCAACATCTGAACTGGGCTGCACTTTTGCTGGGTTTCATTGTAAGATGAAGCATAGTTACATTAATTTAAACTGAGTTACTGGAGTAACTAATTTGAGTTAACATATGTCCTTCTTACCAATGAACGAGTTGTTTTCTAGAGTGGAATACAGACGGTGCTATTCGCATAGATATAACGAATGGAAACATTGCTTCACTGTTCCAGAGTTCATTTTCGGAGATATATAGCTTCCAGTCTGGAACATTATTGTATTTCTTCAATTGAGAAACAAACTTTCTGTCAGAGCTAGACCTTTCCAATTAAACTCTGTGAGGGAGTTCGAAGAAGCGTCTATTTTTATCTGTTAGGATGTTATGGATGTTTGTCATGGTTCTTGAGTTCCTTTGGGCTATGACTTTACATAAACGGATTGCATTTCTTCCCAAATGATCAGTGCTAACTGCTGAGCCTGAATGGCCCTGGATGTACATTTCTAATGGTATAATTTCAAAGGTGGTGATGCCGATGCAAAGTGAAAATGTAGCTTTAAGAAAATGGACAATTTAAATGCTAAATAGTTGCAGTAGCAAAACAATCATTTTTACCCTTTCAAATATATTTTTTAATTAGGAAACTACTATTCCAAGAAGTAAGAGCAAAAGAAAAGTGTGTGTTAAGAAATGAAACACAAAGCACATCATGCTACGCACGCCATAATAGCAGACACTAATGGTTAGTCATTTTTAAATGATTTTGAATTTTCGTACTTTATCTTTATGCACACACCAACTGTTATCCGTTGTCTGCTACATAATATGCATACACTTCGTACACAATCTCCAGTGGAGGTATAACACATTAGAAATACCTTAAAATCCGTTATTAAAGGTGCCACAATTAAAACCAGACTCTCGCTTCAAATCATATCCCGCCTATATATTGTCACATGCCTCGATGGTTTAGCAAATCTAAAAGTGTCAGGTGGCTCGCCAGCCCAGCAAGTTAGTGGACGCTCTACTTGCAAATGAACAGCTGCCAAATTTGGAGATTCCCACCAGCAAGACAATATTCCCTGTGCCTTCAGTAGAGAAACCAGCACACTGAAGACACTGAACTATGCTTAGCATGAGGTTTGTTACAGCTCCGCAGCAAAGTGTTTTTGTCCATGGCTTGCATTTTCTTTTTTTTGAAAAACAAAAAATGGCGCAGGGAGTTTTCTTTCTGTGCATGAGAGTCAATCTTTGGTTACCCTGTCTGTGTCTACCATGCCTTGCTTGGTGGTCCAGTAAAGGGAAATCTAGTGATGGGCATGGTGACTGCCACTGTGATTTGATGGCATATGGACCATCTGAGGCTTAGTCAGTGTAAACCTGGATGCTACTTTACCTTTCAATGAGGGTGGAAAATTACAAGTTAGGGAGAGAAGAAGTCCTGGAGGATACCTGCTCCAGCAAGCTCTATTTCTTGGTCAACATTTTTAAACACTTTAAAAGGAAGAATGAGAGCACTTTAAGTCTTTTACTTCACTCAGCTAGTAAATAGTTAAGCCAAGAACCAAATAGATCATAACCCAAAAGCATCTGCGCCCCAGAGTCCTCTGGGTTCAAAGTTGGCAGTGCTCCACAGGTTTCAGGCTCAAGATCTTATCATGAACACTGTGTCAGTGCTAACTCCATTATATTGTTTTCATTCTATGATTGCTGCCAGATCTTCATCTTTCATAGAAAGTATGAAGGTTGTTGACACAAATATGTTTTGGCTGACAAAATGCTTTTTATTAATGAGGTGCAGAAGCTTACACTTAAATAATACATATGTTAAACGTAGAATTTGTGGTAGGTAATCATTCTTAACTGATATAGGCCTGAAAATGATAAAAGAGCTGATTTAAAATAGCCTAGCTGCCACTGAAAAATAATGAATTAACATGGAAAGACCTGTTTTTTCCACATTGCACACATTGTTTTCCTTTCATTATAAATTTTATATTTTTCCAGGAGTCTTCTGTTAGCTTGTGAATAAGCATTTATTATGTATTAGACAACTGATAGTGAGTTCTCATTGAAGAGAAGTGGAGATGACCAGAAGAATGATTCATGGAAAGAACTTTCTGAATTGCAAAACATCAACGCTGTTACTTTTTAACCCCTTCTGTGTGTCAGGTGGCCAGGAGCCATCGTACAACACTGTGTGCCTGTGCTTTGGACAGCTATCCAGCTGTCCTGGCACCCACCCACAGGGGAAGTGATGGCATTCCCCCTGTAGGTCGCTTATTAAACCATCCCCAACAGGGATGACAGGGAAGCACTTCCGCTGCCACCCAAGACCTCCCCCATGGCACCTAATGGCATCAGCACACACGGCATGCCAACGGCGTGCCAACATCATTAGAAGGTACCGGGGATGTGCTGGAAACCATTTCCTAGCAATGGGGCATGTTATGGAATTAACATGTATATTCTGTCTGAGAATAGGACTGGATTTGTCTATAATTTCTAGGTGTTCAATGGTAGGGATTGTTCTATTGTCCTTCCTGGTTGTTTATCCACTTTCAGAGTTAGTGAGAAAATTGTATGGGAACTTGGTAGAGGATTTTTTAACAAGGGTCACCATTTGTACGTCGATAACTTCTGCACTGGTGTGCAATTATTCAGGGAATTGTTCAAAGTAGAGACTGTTGCTCATGGCACAGTCTGCACTGACCGTAAAAGGTATCCAAAGGACCTTTGTAAGTAAACTTGAGAGGGGACAGTGCAGTGCCATGTGTAGTGATAAATTGCCAGCTGCGAAATTTACAGACAGGAGGGATGTCTATAGGATGGCTACCATGCATGATGAAAGTCATTTACCTGTGACTGTCTGGGTCAGGCTACTGAAGTGGGCAAATCTGTGTGCATTTTTGACTACAATAAGCACATGAGTGGTGTAGATAAATAGATCACAGGTTGGAATCTTACACTGCTGTTCGTAAGGCTTACTTTTGGTAAAAGAATTTGGCTATCCATCTCTTCTTTTTAGAAACATCTAATGCTTCTTTTGTGTTCATTGATTGTTCTCCAGAGTCATAGATGAATTTCATTCAATTTCAGGAGTTATAGGCAGCCTTGTTGTAGTAGAATAGGCAAGTGTTCCTAGAGCTGGAGTGGTGGAAGATGTGGCAAGATTGAAAGATCTCCACTTTGCTGATCACATTCCTCCCATGTCCCCTCCCAAAAAATAATCCCAGTAAGAGATGTAGAGTGTGTATGCAAAGAAGCATGTGGAAAGAGAATTGTATGCATTGCCCTGATTGTCCTTCTGAACCTGGGCTATGTGTGCCCACTGGTTTTAAAATGTACCACACACAAAAGAGTTTTTGGGAGCACCTGTGAGAGTTGTCTGGTCTGTATCATTTTATATGTTTTTTCAGCTTCACCATTGTCAGTAGTAGCATGTACTTAGTTAGAGCTGTTGTGTTTGTCGTTTTGTATTTACTTACAATTGGTTTGTGTTTACATTTTTGTTAAAAATGTGACGGCAGTGTGGGTAGACTGGCACTTGGCTTGGCTACTGTAGTCTGCTTCTGAGGATTCTCGCCGGTTTCTACTTCTATACACTTTTTCGCCACCTTCGCGCTCCGCAGGGAATAGGCTACCCCACCTCTGCCACTCCTAACTCCTATTTTCCCCTCTCCTCTTCTGGCCCGGCTCAGAGCCACCCCTTCTGCCTTATCCACCAAGGGACCTTGAGATACCGGAGAAATACCGTTATTCCTTACTTGCAGTCTGATATTTGAAAAACAAAAGGCACCTCCTACACACCTTCTGCGTTCCTGCTCACTCCTTGCAGCACCCAATGTGAAAAAAGACTTCTCACCTTCTTCTAAGCCTTTGCCTTTGCCATTGCAAATACAGCCAGTGCTGACTCTGCCACACCTCCCCTGGAATGGAATCCTTGCTGCTGACTCCCTTCCTCTGAGCACCTCCGATCCAGTTCTCAGCAGGGGCACAGCCCGCTTCTGTACTTGACTGCTCTGTGCCCCTGCCACCTTCAAAACGAAGAAAAAGACCATCCTCCGGCAAAAAATAATGTTGCGCCGCCTCCTCCAACACCCCTGGTAAGCAGCTACCTTTTAATCTATATTTTGAGCATTTCCGTGCTCCAGTCCTGCTGAGTCCTTCGCGCCCGGGCCCTCAGCCGACTGCCATGTTCTCGGCTCAGCAGCCCCCTTATTTTTCATTCTTGATATTTTACCAAATGAATTGCTGTATACCTGGTACACAATGAAAAACCATTGCAATGTTCAGTTCAGCTATTGGATCTGGGTAGCTTGGGTTCTTACAAGCCCTATATATCTGTGCAACTAAAAGGGTCCAGCAGATGTAACAGTATATTGCTTTTGAAGTTACAGACGAAAACCTAGACACAATTGACTGTTTTTTTCAACCAAATTTTAATATTTTCTTTAGTTCAAGTGTTACTTTCTGTATGAAAAGCTTGACGATCCACACAAATCACCCCTTGGTAAATTCAGAATTTATTCTATTTTAAATACATGTATAGCTTTCCAGGATCCACCATTGGTTTCACATTCATTATTGTCACTAATTGGAAGGAGGTTGAAAGCACAAAAAATAGGAAAAATGGGGTATGTCCCAGTAAAATGTCAAAACTGTGTTGAAAAATGTGGGTTTCTGATTTTAGTCTACCTGTTCCTGAAAGCTGGGAAGAAGGTGATTTTGGTACCAGAAACCCTTTGTTCATGCCATTTGCAAGTAAAAACCAGATGCTTTCTTCTGCAGTATTCTTCCCATTTTTCCCCCAAAACATCGAATGTAGCTCTGTTTTAGCTGTTCCTAGGGCCCTTTCAGGGTAATCCACAAACCCTGGGCACTTTTAGAATCTCAATGATGTTGGGAAAAAACAGACACAAATTTGGTATGGATAGTTTATGTGGACAAAAAGATATAGGGGCTTAAGTGCAAACTATCTGAATTAGCCAAAAAAGGCACGAATGAGGGGCGGAGGCTTAGCAGTGAAGGGGTTAAGTTTCATTATCTGAAAAACCTATTCTGTTCTTCTCAGAATATAGGGAGTTTGCTTATACCCAGGAGTTTTCTGAATTACCACTGGTTGGATGAAGAAGACAAAAGAAATACCGTTGTACCTCAGAATCTGTGTGTTTATATTGGTGGGTGCTCCTAGCATTCTTTCCCTGACATTCTGGTAGGAGTCTCCTCTCTAGGTTTCTTAGACTTTTCTACATGAGAGTTTTTTTTGCCTATTTCTTTTATCTGCTGATTTATGACTGTGAATAATTTCCAGTCTGATATACAAACGCTTTATGCTTGCAAATAGATTCTCTCATTAGTACTCCTTATTGGGTATCTAAAAATGACAATGTTTTCCATCTTTATCCCTAATTAATTTAGATTAGGGAATTTCCTTTATGAAACACACTTGTATTATTACTTTTTTGACTATGATTCAAACAATCATTTTGTTCTATTTTTCAATCAAATACTCATTACTCATTGATGGATTGTAATAACCTTTAATGCTGAAATCTGGAAGATAAATGTCTAACAAATAAAACCAATGGAAGGCTAACAGATTTGAAAATAAAACCCTTCAATTCACAATGACTTTTTATTGACTGATTTTAAAATCTTTAATAATTTATTTGTATATAAATATTAGCTACTAATTTCTCTTTGTTGAGGACCAAAGGTCCATACGACCAGTGGCATGTGTTATTTAATGATTACTCTTGAAGATTAAAATATAGAAAACCCCACACCCTCACGTTCTTAGAACACAGACAAAAATACTGATGTGTTTGCAGCTAACAACTCTGGTGGCTGACGTGCTTTGGTTTATGCTCATGACCATTACAAATATTGGTTCTAGCGATGTAAGCTTACAGGATTTGTCCATTTAATTGCAGAGGTCTTTGTGCTAGAACTGTCAACAGAGGTCATGCCAATTGTCAGGCTTCTTGCTTTCAATCAGAGAGTTGATTACAGAAACCATGTAGAAGGTATCCTTCAGCTAGTGTACATACTTCTGTAGTAGAGCTCTGATAAGGAATAGCTTCAGCTAGGTATTCAAAGTTCTGCTGTGCTATTTATTCTGAGAAACTTGCAATACATACTTTTTCTATTTAATGCTTTAGCTAAGGTTCAGCACAGCGCTTAGAAATACCTTTAGAGTTTTAGGATGTCAGAAACTCACCAACAATGTTAGAAACCTTTATCTTGTTTTCTTTTCCCACTACATGCTCAACTGATTTTATTTTTGCCTTCCGTATGGTTATCGTCAATATTTTATGCATCAAACTGAGGATTATAAATAAACATTTTAAACTAGAAATGGCTGTTTCTTCATGCTATCTTTGGGTTTGTTGTTCATAAACGAAAGCTTGCTTGGATTGTCACTGTGCCTCTGAACTCATCTACAGGGACTTATAGTAATTTGAAAACTGAACCTGCACAGGACTGCTCAATGGGCTAGTATCAGGGTTGTGGTCTATCTGGTTGTCAGAGGGTTAGACATCTGACCACTGCAGCTCTGGATACATCCAGATTTTGTGACAGCCTTGCTTTTAGAAGGGCCATGTATCAAACACCCTTTGCTACCGCAATCCACTGGGTATGGCATTCAGCCAAAGCAAGAAGGTACTGTGAATATGACAGCCCTTCAAATGAAGGGGCAAAGCTGGTGTATTACTATCAGTTGTTAGTAGTTAGTACTTCACATCTTCATAGGTATTAAGACCTTTATTTAGACAATTCTGGAGGCAGAACTCCATCTCACCATTTTCTGGACAGCCTTTAGGGGTAATTGCTTTTAATTGAAGAGGTGGTCAGTTCATTGCAGGAGGCTGGTGGGATGGTGGTGTATAACAGCATGGTGATGTGAGCAATACTATTCTATTGTTCATGTTCACCTGTAAGTTAGCCTCAAGCCTTTTGAAATCCCAAAGTTATTCTGCACTACAGTACAGCCAGCAAGGCCTGGGTATCATACTTCAAAGAAACCATGTTGACACATCACATTACCTTTCCTGGAGTCCACAAGCACCCACTGTCAAAAGGGAATCCTGGTGATTTTCTTGTTATTACTCTAAGCTTTGATGGCACTGGCACATGCATTCCCATTAATTCTTTTGTCAGTGCAAGCCTTTGCATCCAAGGGAACGTAAACCCTAAGACAAGGCTTCACTGGAACACTTTGGTCCCTGAGATGAGGAAACGGGATGGGCGTTCCACCAGGCATCAGCTGCAACCCTAATACCAACTCATAAACAACTTTCCTTTGTGCCAGGCCTCATCGTAATTGAGCATTGTAGGGAATTTAGGGCCTTATTTATGAAAAGTTAGCACCGCCTTTGCATCATTTTTTTATGCAAAAGCAGTGCAAACTTACAAAATATAATTATATTTTGTAAGGCAGACTTACAAAATATAATTATCTTTTGTAAGTTTGTGCCACTTTTGCAACAAAAAATTACGCAAAGGTGGTGCTAACATTTCGTAAATCAGGCCCTTAGTTGTTTTATTGAGAGGGGTTTTAGCCCTTCTCAAGCAACAACCACAAACCTTGGCAGGGTGAATCACAAATATCACTAAATTAACCTATGCTTAACCTATGCTTAACCATCTTTTAACTTGGTACAAAAGCAGTCATGCGTAACTTAGAGGCACTGTATTAAATATTTATGCAGCACCCAAACTGCAATAGGGTGAAAATACAACACATGAAAAGTCCCATTCCATTTGGTAAATGAGTAAAATGTAATAATTGATTTGACACCAAAATGACAAAAATCTAATCAGTATAATCAAAGATATGCAATTTCAAATATTTAGGATAAGTATAGCAACTAAGATCACAAAGCACCACTTATGGTTATCTGGTCATGCAAAACTGGGTGAAATGCACATTGACAGAAATTCAATGAGAAGCACCATTACAATTCACATTTTTTTTTAAGTATTCAATGAAAAATAGCACCTAAAAGTTCAAAGCACTAATGCCCATATTTACAAATAAATGACCCATCGTGTCGCTGCAAGCCAGCTTGCTGAACCGCGCTGAGTCATTAGGAAAGTGCAGGGATGCATTGTATTTACTGCAATGCGATACATCTTTGTACTTTTCTCTGCACTGGCACACAATTGGCTACTAGTGCCAATGCAGGCACCCTTGCACTATGGTGCATGGGAGCCTGTGTTGAAGGGATGATTGTTTATGTGTAGGAAGGGACACCTTCCTGCACATAAACAATAATTAGTGGTGTTTTCCTCCTTCTATGTGCACTGCATAATGTATCACACATAGAAAGAACAAACAAATGAGGAGAAATAAAGTTATTTCTCCTTACTTTTACACCACCCCTGGGGTGGCATAGGAAACTGACGCATTTCCAACCTTGTAAATCTGGGAATGTATCAGACTTCATCGCTGTTGCATGGGGTCACCCATAGCAACACCAATGGAATGACCCTTCCATGCAGAGTTTTGCATAAAAGGTGCCCATATTTTTACATGGCCATGAAAAGTCAAACAAGGTAGCTTTACGCAGCCTTGTAAGAATCTGCAGGCACACTGCACCACAGGAGGTTCACAAAAGGGATGCTCCTGTGGCATTATTGTACTGTAGGAGCATTGCAAATATGCCCCTAGTTGTGTGAGACTGGTATAAATTTAGATGCTAAGGCCTCCTGCAATGGAGTACTGTTAGGTTACACAAGATGTGTTGTGCCGGGACTTGGCTTACCTTTGGACTTATGAGAAATTTTGAAGAAAAATGTATGAGAAGGTAAAGTTCAGTGGGGCAAGGCAGCCAGTGGTGCCACGGAGGAAATATCATTGTTGGGGAGCCAATAGACGAAGTTGCAGTGAAGATTTCTATGTTCTGACTTTGTCACTTTTTTGGAAGTAACAAATCTCTAGTGGGATGAAAATGAAAGCTGTAGTGGACGAGGGCTCAATGAGGCTAAATATCCCTTCTGCGAGGAGCCACTGAACAGATTTTGCTATTGTAGAGAAGAACATAGCGGGAGGCACTGTGAAGTCAGGCTCAACAGCAATGCACCCTCGGTGGATCGTAAAGCAGAAGGGTCCCAGGCCTCTGTTGGATCTCGGAGTACTTTTTGGATGAAAATGTTTTAAGTCTCAAGTTTTGGTTTCAAGCTGTTTGGGCACCTTTAGTACAACTTCAAAGAGTCTAGGAATGGGTGGCACTATTTGGAGGGTTGGGCTCATCTCAAGCAGGGTCAAGGTACAGGGATCAAGTTGATGTAGCTTTTTGTGTCCCTGTAGGACAAAACAGGAGGCCAGCCAACTATCCTTTGAAGTCACTCTGAGTGTCCTAAGTTAAAACAGCAAGGTGGGCCTCAGGCAACAGGGCAGTCATCTGGCATGGAAATGAGGCCATCTGAGTGTCCTCTGCAGGACCAGAAATTAACTGAAGAATGAACTGAGGGTCCTAAATGTATATCTGGTGCCATCTTTGAAGTGGAAGTAACTTCTAGGGTTTTACCCCACAATTGGTTCTAGGATTTTCTTTATCCCCTGCCCAGGCTCCAAGAAATATAGGTGACAAACAACTGTTTTGAAGTTCTTTGTAAGTGTGCTGAGTCAGCTCCAATGAAATGTAAGTAGGGTACGGGGCAGTTCTGCCCCTCCCATGCTGGAAGGTTGGCTCATTCTGCCCACACCAAGCCCCTCTTTTCCTAACTGTCTGGGAGGAATATACAAAGGGCAACTGTCACTGTACTCTCAATCATGTGACCCAGGACACAGGCTGCAGGCACCAATTGGTTATAGCAAGACAATGGCAATTTTCTAAAAGTGGCATTTTCAGAATTGAGATTTAAAATTAAATTTAACAGTAAATAGGATTTTAAATTACAAATTCTTTTGAAACCATTCTTTTAGATTTCTACCTGATCCCAAACAAAAATTATCACTTATTAAAGGTAATATGGTAACCCAATGTTCTCTTACAGGAGATTAAGGCCTTCCAATAGTCACTATCAGGACATGTAGAACTTATAAGTACATGTCCAATTTTTTTAATGCATTGCACCATGCCCCACGGGCTTTTATGGCCTCCCGTAGGGTGAAATATATATTAAAAATAAAGGTCTAGGCCAAGAAAACGGTTTATTTTGCTAGGTCAAGTTGGCAGTTTAAATCTGCACTCACAGGCTGCAATGTCAGACCTGTGTCCTCTTTAAAAGGGCTACATAAGTGGGTGTCACAATATACACTGCAGGCCCACTAGTGGCGTTTAGTTTACATGCCTTAGATGCAAGTATTATCACTTTACTTGGGACTTAAAAGTAAATTAAACGTGCCTATTGGGTATAAACCAGTTTTACCATGTTTAAAGGAGAGGGCAGAAGCATGTTAACACCAGTGGTAAAATGCAAAGAGTCTTAATGCCAACAACAATGAAATTAAAAAAGCAGGAGGGATGAAGGCAAAAATGTGGAGGTTGCCTTACAGAGAGGGTCAAGTCCAACATGCACCTATTACTGCTCCTGTTTCAAATAAATGGGCATTTGGACACTGCTTTCTGAAGCAAATGTAGGATAATAAACACCATGGTACTCCACCCTCTAAACTAATCACAAGCTTCCACCTCTAAATTAGACATAGTGGCATATTGTAGATGTAACACCATTTTGACTATGTATGCACGCATGCAGAAACATAGACACAATTGGCATCATTTAATATCTGGTTGGTCACCCCACCAAGCTGCGGAGGCTATGGCCTGCACTCTGCTGCCAAAATACTACTGAAGAGATGTAAAGATCCTCACCTGCCTGATAGTAATCTCTGACTACTGGAGCTCCACCTGCAGTAATTCAATTGAAGGTACTGATCTTTGCAGAGCCGGAACCATGGTACATGCACCCAAAGCAGGATTTTCTTTTTGCATAACAAAGTAACAATGGACACAATGCAAAAGGATCGGGAATAGAGGCAGACATGAGCAATATCCCCATCTGGGAGCTCCATATCTCGCATTGCATTCCTGGGTCAGAAAAACAAGTGGCTATGGCCCGCAGGTTGGCCACCATTATAACCCAGCAATCCTATGGTAGATGCACTGTCTGGTCAAAAGATCTGACCAGTGGAAACACAATGGTTTCTCTTTCTATAAATGAGACAAAGTGATTGTAAGATGTTATGTCAGATGCACAATTCCTCCAAACTCTAAATGAGTGCCAGTTTTAATTTCATTGCTAACTGATATGGAAAATTGCATTTGTTTGACCCCTTTATCAATGCACCTTCAATGCAAAAGTCGATGTGATATTTAGGGGCAGATTTATACTTTTTGACACAATCTGCACAAATGCAGTTTTGCGTCAAAGGTTTTAGCGCTGGCTTGTGCCGTTTTTTAGTGCCACCCGGGCGTCATACTTATCCGATGATGCAAGATGGCGCTAAAAACTGGCTAGAGTAAAAAAAATTAACATTAACCCTTGCACCCTGTTGTAAGGCAAACTGCCGTTAATGCTGCAAAATTAACTCGAACCCATTTTCCGACACGTAAACATGTCACAAACGGATATGCACCATTTTAGACCCACATTTGCATCAACTTTAGATGCAAATGGAGGAAAGTTTACAAAGCAGAGGGAAAATGGAAGATGGAAGCAGCAGGCCAGGAGAGACCCCAAGGTGACCCCATACACCCATGAACCAGCCAGGAGGACGTACAAAAGTCCCAGGGGAAGCAGAAGAAAAAGAGACAGTATCAGTTTAGTGCGGAGGAGCATAAAATCTTTGTGAGAGAGGTGACGGAGAACCAACATCAGCTATTCCTCCCCTCCAAATTGCCAATTTACAAGAGAGAGACAATATGGCAGCAAATAGTAGACAAAATTAACAGTGAGGCAGAGGTGAGGAGAACTGTAACCAAGTGCAAGAAATGCTGGCATGATTAAAAGAGAAGAACTAAGGAGAAAATGGCAAGGAACAGAAAGACAGCCCTGCAAACTGGAGGTGGAAGTCCACCACCACAGGAGTACATGAATGGGATGGATGAGATGGTTGCAGCAGTCGTCCCGGAGGAGCTGGTCACTGGAATTGCAGGACAGGACACAGCAGACTACCAGGAACCACCACAAATGCGGGGTAAGTTGCATTTGCTAAATAAGCGTTAACTTAACAAATGCAAGAAGGGAGAGGCACATAGGACACACTCAATGCATGTGAAAGGAGTGCAGCGGGACAAATTGGCCATGAATCAAGTTGCAATTCAAACATAAGCAACACATGTACACACTCTTTGGTTGTGCCATGCACCACAACACATACACAACCTGGACATATGTTAATCACCACGGCTACATACACAACCTGGACATATGTTAATCACCAGGGCTACATGCCAACATGTAAATATGCAGAACATTGGATGGAAGGCATATCTAATTACTATGCCTGTGGTTGTGTCATCACAACATCTATTGCATATAGTTAAACACACTCTACCAACACAACTAAGACACCAGAGACTAGGAAGTCAGTCAATACCATTCCTGGGGTTACGTCATGGTGGATTCTCTTGCAGAAACACTTTGCAACTGCCTTGTCCCATTGCTGAACCACATGTGTGCTGCATCTTACAGCACACATTAAAATGGCACCTTAGCTAACATCACTCAGTCATGTGCAGGAAGCACCATCACTCCGCAAATGTACAACACATCCTTATAAGGCAGCCACTTCACCATCAAGCAGTAAGGATGCCTGTCTGGGTGTAGGGAAAAGTAATCTGTGCAGCTGCTGAGGGAATTGCAGGGTGGTCCTGTATCACAGGAAACATGGCACTACCCAGTGTAACTAACCTGGGGCAGTGTGGAGCCACGCATATTGACACTGATCAGAACTATGCCACTAGAGAAAATATGCACTACAGATTGCAATCTGTAGTTCACAACACATACAGGCTGAGCCCACAACAACTCTTCCACAACCATGTGAGCCACATAGGAATGAGGAAACAATCACACAAATACAACATATGGTGTATGTCTCTGAACATCATGGTGTACAATTTCACATTGACAGGTTGGGGATGGTGCTTGGGCAAGTCTGGCTTTGGCAAGACTGCTAGTGCAGTGTACCCTCCGTGGTTGGCAGTATGAGAAACATACTGGAATGGGAGTGGAAATCTGTCTTCTCATGTCAGCTCTGTGGGGCAGTCATCCCTACATTGTTGATTGATCAAATAGAGCGAGTGGCAATCTTGGGGTGCATTGGGTGTGACAGCACACGCTGCTTTTATCACTGCAAATCAGGCAGAGGAAAGCACAAAGGGCCTGGGCCTGGGGCCCCCTGCACTGCCTATGCCAGGTGCATGGGCTGTGCAAGGGCACCCTGGGGCACACCGCACCACATTACCACCAACCTTTGCATGAGGGTTTGAACGCCATGCAAAGGCTGGTGGAAAAGTGGGAACATACCTGGAGGGTAGTGCTGATCGTAATGCTGGTCTGGTGTCACAAGAAAGGTGACAATGCCAGTCTGTAAGCTGCCGGCAACCTGCCAGTGCCAGGCCATTGGCCCATGGGGCATTCCCCATGGACAAAATGTGCTACTTCTACCTGCGCTGTTGGCGGTGGTCATAGGACTGCCAGTCTTGTAATGAGGGTCTATGTATGCACCAGTCCAACTACCTGCAAAATCTCCATCAAACTAGCTTGAGGCCCTGATCTAAGTTCAACGTAAGTCAACTGGCTATGTCCATTATTTTGTGGCATCATGCACTGTCATGTAGAAAATTATGTTCACATCAACAAATGCCATGCCAGTGTGAAATTGGCGGCACTGCCACAATGCTACATCTCTTGTACCATGATGAAAGGATGGCTGCATTGAGGGGGAGATCATAGTTGTGTAGGAAGGAGCACTTTCCAGCACAACCAGAAACTGAAAGGGCAATCTGCTAGGCCCATGTGTGCTGTGAAATGTAGCACACATACTCATACCTCAACATGAGGAGCAATCAAAGTAAGCAACAACATAGCGTCTTGGTAACGCCATCACTGGGGTGGTGTATGGGTTAGGGGCTGCCCTGGTGTATGAAAAAACATACAAATGGGACAGGGCAAAATTGCAATGTGAGCTGGTGTAGTTTGACTTCTGCAACAGCCATTGCAAGGCCTTACCATGCAAGTGATGCATAGGAAGGGTCCACAATAACAACATGGTGTCAAGCCACAAAAAGGAAATACATCACACCTTGTAAATATGACGCAGCCTATTGCTCCACCTGAGCTTCCCTTTAGGTGACACTCAGGTGGGGCAAAGGGCTGATAAATTGCACCCATAATGTACAAGAACAATGTTTGGGCTGTAAGTTGTCACTGAGCCTCCAATAGCAATTCAATTGCGTGTCAATTGTCACAACATAGAAAGATGGATTTTACACCATCTCATTGCAGAGGATGATGGCACTCCTGCTGATCTGCCTGTCCTGGAGTTCTCAAATGATCAGGATGACCAGATGACAACCATTAGCCAAAAGACTCTCCAAGATGTTCTGGTATCCCTCCAGATTACACCCCCAGTTGCAAGGAGGACATCCAATGTAGCAGCCATCCCAGATGACCCACCCAACACCCCAAATTTACAACCTGCCAGCACCGACACAGCTCAGGACTCCGAGGACCCACGGACAAGCTTTCAGAGGACAGTGGTAGGAGTCCAGTGGGAGCTGGGCAAGCAGGTCTAGGTGGGGATGGAGACCGTGGCAGCCAGCCTAGAGGGAATGCGGACGTGCCTCATGACGGCTAATGAACACACAGCTGCCAACCGAGGCACACACGTGCAGTCCATCAGTGTCTGATGGGCATAGCTGCTGCCATGAGGGAGAGGCCACAACAACTGCCCTCTCAAACTGGCAGCAGCATGATTGAGAAAAAGCTCGACACCATTCAGCTTGAAGCGGCCTCCCTCAGGGCAAACACGGCTGCCTACCACCGAGATGTTGCTGCTGTCCTGAAAAATCAGCCGTTCCTCCTTGCTACAGTGATGCCATATGTTATACCACAAGTGCAGCTGCTGGGAATTGGGGTTCCACATCTTCAACCACTGAAGTGTGTGTGGCCCTCTCTACTACCCCACCACCACCAATGGCACAGGAGACACCACACACATCGAAGGATGAAGATGTGGAACAGATCACCTTTATTCAGAAGAGTACTTGGTAACCATAACCTATGCCACATGGGCAGTGTTCTGTGCTAAAGATCATGCCGGTGTTCTCACAGTAGGATATGTGCACTCTTCACCCACACACTGTTGACCTGTCTGCTATGGACTGTCATTGTCTCTCACTTTCCAATTGGCAATTATTGTTCCCCCACACTCATTGACACTATTCAGAAGCATGTCCGAAGACATATCCCTCAACCCTGGACTTGTATCGTGTCACAAACGTATGGATTTCACAAATGGGGTCACTGACCTGGATATTGTAAATATCTCACTACAACACTTCCACTTGTAAATAAACACCTTGTTCACAATTAGCATGTCTACATCTATTGTGATCCATTGACTCAGCTAAATGATTGTAATGTGTGAATCCATGTCATTGGTCACAGAATATATCAGTACAAGAGTGCAGGACTATGGGGGCACAAGATTCCTAACACGACAAATGTGTATGCTGGTCTAATCACCTACAAGCAATTCACTGAGTACGTAACAAACAAAGGAAACATATATGGTTACCTCAGCATATACAGCAGGCATAACTGAAAAGCAAGTCTAGGGCAATATTGTCAGCTGGGAGCACCAGAAGAACTCATTGGTGTGGTACAGAGGTAGCTAACCTCATTAGTGATGGCCACTGGTCAGTTTTGCAGGAATTCCAATTGTGGCTGTTGTCAGATGTCCCACAGTTCCCAACATTCCTACTACAGGACTCTAACATTGATAGCTGAAGTACCAGACCTACCTGTCCAATACAAAGTATACATAGGCCCTCATTACGACCCTGGTGGTCGGTGATAAAGTGGCGGTAATACCGCCAACAGGCTTGTGGAAACTACCGCCAAATTATGACAGAGGCGGGGATATCTCCATTGTACTACACCGACCGCCAGGGCGGAAACAACAGCCACCACAGCGGTAGCCGCCTACAGCCAGATGGAAGACAAAGTACCGCCCACCATATTATGACCCTGCAAACCGTCACCTTTTCCGGGGCGGTACCAATGCCATCAAAAGCCTGAACGAAACAGAGCACAAAAGTAAAAAGACTCACCATTGGAGACACAGGGAAGAACCACGCTGCCATGGAAACAGAACTGCAAGTATTCCCGATGATCTTCTACATTATGCTCCACCTGGAACACCAACACCGGCAAAGACGATGACGGTGAGTACAGCTGCCTAGCACACAAGGGAGGGGGAAGAAAAGGAGAACGACACAGACATGCACAACACAAACCCGAAACACAAACACACCATACACACAACCATATGCATTACAAAAACAATTTGATCATGAAAATTTGCAGAATAATGCGAAGGCAACAGGAATTTACGAAAATGATTGTAGTCAGTCCAACAATAAATTCAACAGTCCAATTTACACATTAAACAGATCTGTACATGTGTATAAAAAAGGGACATTGCCCAGTTCATAGTTCACAAGGCCAACATGGCCACAGGGCAAAGTCCAAGGCCCCACTCAAATCTTGCCACAATACGGAGAGAACACTGCAGGGGCATCAGTTGGCAAATAGGCAGGAACCTCAGGGGGGGGCACCTCAGTCAGATGTGGAAACGAAACAAGCCCACTGGTTCTGGAGGGGGCAACATGCCCTGTGCTTGGTCGTAGGGAGTGCAAGGCCACAGTCTCTAGAGTGGGTGACTTGCCCACAGGTTCTGAAGGGGGCAACATGCCCTGTGCTTGGTCCTGGGGAATGCAAGGCCACAGTCTCTGGAGTGGGTGTCTTCTCCACTGGTTCTGGAGGGGGCAACATGCCCTGTGCTTGGTCCTGGGGAGTGCAAGGCCACTGTCTCTGGAGTGGGTGACTTGCCCACTGGTTCTGGAGGGGCCAACATGCCCTGTTCTTGGTCCTGGGGAGTGCAAAGTCTCTTGAATGGGTGAATACCCCACTGGTTCTGGAAGGGGCACTCCGCACAGCAGCCTTTGGAGGCTGGACATATGGTGTCCGCCGGCAGTGACGGCTGCACTGTGGTGGTTGTTGTGGGAGGCTCCTGCTCATCCCCTGCTCACTCCGATGGTTGCCCTGTGGTGGTGGTTGTGGGAGGCTCCTGCTCAGCTCCTGCATCCTCCGATGGCTGCACTGTGGTGGTGGTTGTGGGAGGCTCCTGCTCAGCCCCTGCAACCTCTGATGGCTGCACTGTGGTGGTGGTTGTGGGAGGCTCCTGATCAGCCTGTGCACTCTCTGATGGCTGCACAACTACGGGTGGTGGGGGCTCCGTGACAGCTGCTGGTGCAGGCTCCTTCCCCTTCTTTGTAGCTGGTGCAGGCTCCTCCCCCTTCTTTGTGGCTGGTGCAGGCTTCTCCCCCTTCTTTGTGGCTGGTGCAGGTTCCTTCCCCTTCTTTGAGACTGGTGCAGGCTCCTTCCCCTTCAGTATTTGTGGCCTGGAATCCTTTCCACAATGAGTAGGTGCTGCTAGCACTGGGCCCATGGATTGTTTGGCTGAGGTGCTTGGCTGGGTCCTTGCTACCCTGCCAAAACGTGCAGGACCATGCGTTTGTGTACTTTAGGAGGGGGTACAGACACGGTGGGAGAGGACACAGTGGACATGTGCATGGATGTTGTGGAGGTGTCTGCCAGTGAGGTGTGTGTTCTGCTTGTTGTTTTGATGATGCTGGTAGTGGATGATGATGTAGTGCATACAGGTGTGAGTGTGGATGGAACTGGGTGGGAGGTGGAGGAGGAGGAGTAGGGGGAGACAGTATAAATACTGGATGTTGTTGTGTCTGCCAATGAATGGTGTTTGAGTGAGTGCCTGTGGGATGAAGTGTGGTGCTTGTGTTTGCCTGTAACACTCTTTGGTGTTGTCTTGAGCGCATGCTTGTCTGGCTGTGTGCTTGGGATGGGTTGGGGTTGAGGAGAAGGAGCCTGGGAAGTGGAAGTTGGAGGTGGGATGGTTGAAACAGGGATAATGGCTGCATAAGAGAGGAGGCCAGAGCCTGAATAGATCTCTGTTGGGCCACCAATCCACTGTGAATGCCCTCCAGGAATGCAATGCATTGCTGCATCTGGGCTGCCAGCCTCTGGATGGCATTCACAATGGTTGACTGCCCTAAAGAGATGGCTCTCAGGAGGTCAATAGCCCCCTCACTCAGGGCAGCAGGGCTTACAGGGGTAGGGCCTGAGGTGCCTGGGGTGAAGGAGATGCCCACCCTCCTGGGTGAGCGGGCACTGGCAACTCGCTGAGGGGCTACTGAGACGGCGGTACTGGTACTGGGTGGTGGCTGTACCTGCAGCTGGGGTGGTCACAAATGTGTCCACCACGACCTGGGATCTCCCATCGGAGGAGGTGTCAGAGTCTGTGTTGTCCCTTCTAGGCTCCGCCGTGGTGCTCCCCTCGCCCACCATCCCACTGGTGCCCTCAGCGTCTATGGACTCTGCTTCCAGGGTCCTGTGGGATACAGCTCCCTCTGTCACTGGTGCCTCTGCTCCTCTGCCAGATGATACTAATGCAAGGACAGGATGACAAAACAAGAAAGGGGGGGGAGACAAAGGATACACTGGGTCAGTGACTGCACCAACACCACAGTTGGCGTACACAGCACCCTCACAGGCCTACGCACTATGCATTGCACTACCAGTGAAATGGCTGCTCAACAAGGAATGAGGAGGGGTACACGCCGCCAAATGCAGCACACCTGGGACCCACGTAGCCCTGACCAGCAGGGAATACTAACAAGCCAGGTAAGCAGTATTTCCCCTTCAGACCCTTAGAGGACCTACGCTGCTATGTCTGGTCTGGCATAGGGTCACCCACAGACACACAACCACCACCCAGATACCACCCCTCAAGCCGTGAGCTTCAATAATGACCACTGTAATCACCCCCTTGTGGCTGCTGTGATGCCCTCAAGTGCCCATCCAGCTCTGGATGGGCCACTGCCAGTATGTGGGCCATCAGGGGGGTCAGCGTCTGACGGGCACCCCTTCCTCGTTGGGAGGCCATCCCCAGCTGGGCCTCCGTAGTCTTCCGTGCTCAGTGTCTCAGGTACTCCCACCATTTCTGACAGTGGGTGCTCCGCCTGCCATAGACCCCCAGGGCCTGCATGCCATATACCCTTCTTTTGATGGGGGCTGACCTGCAGAGGCAATACAGACAGGAGAACACCATTAGACAAACAGTCCAGCCAGTAACACATTCGGCCCACCATACCAGTTTCTATCAACATTGGCACACACATAGCCCAGCACACAACATGTACACTGCCAAGAGGACATCCATCCACCCCCCTTACATGAGTCCTTCACACACACAACTCCATGCATTCATGCCACATGTATCGTGCCCACAGTATACTCACCTGTTGGTCTGGAGGCCCATACAGCAGTCCGTACTGGGGTAGAACTCCATCCACCAGTCACTCCAACTCCTCAGAAGTGAAGGCTAGGGCCCTTTCCCCAGTCACACGGGCCATGGTAGGTTCCCGACACAGGTTACAGCAGCACATGTACTGTAGGTCCTCTCCTTTGGAAGGTCAGGACGCAAGTGAGGAATATGACAGAAAATGATGGTCACGTCCGTGGCGGTGCATACCGTCTCCTCCACCGTAGATCACCATTGGCCACTGTACCCCATAGGGCCCAATATTAACCAATGAGGAATTGCACGGCGGTTCACGACTGCTTACCACCACGGCACACAACGTCAGTGGCATTACCTCACTTCCACCTGTCCCTCCACACAGAACTGGCTGACACCATTTCGGGGGAGGGACAGGCCTATGGATTAATGCTGCGTCACAGGATAAATAGGCACATACTTAAGAAATTAAACTGTCCCATAACATGTTTGCAGATTGCGGACTGCTGTTTGTGGCGCCATTGTTCAGTTTGTGACAACCTCCTCACTCTTTTGTCCCTTTGATACCTACCGCTGCGGATGAATAGGAGATGGAGACATACCCCGTTTACAGACCCCTGGTGAACTTGGCTACACTGGTGCACAGACACATTATCCTCCCCTATAGACTGGACAGGGCCACAATCACAGAGCTGTGTGCCCAATTGGAGCCTGACCTAATATCTGCTATCCGTCACCCCACTGGGATCCCCCCTCTTGTGCAAGTGCTTTCAGTTCTCCATTTCCTGGCAACTGGTTCTTTCCAAGTGACAGTGGGCTTGGCTGCAGGAATGTCACAGCTAATGTTCTCAATAGTGCTGACAAGAGTGTTGTCTACCCTTATAAAACACATGTGCAGCTACATTGCATTCCCCCAGGTTAAGGATTTGCCACTGTGAAGGCCAGATTCTATGCAATGGGACATATCCCCAATATAATTGGTGCGATTGACGGAACACATTTTGCATTTATTCCCCCACCAGAATGAACAGGTGTTCAGGAATCGTACAAGTTTCCACTCCATGAATGTGCAGACGGTGCACTTGGCAGACCAGTACATCTCCCACGTCAATGCTAAGTATCCTGGGTTGGTGCATGATGCCTTTGTCCTGAGAAATAGCAGCATCCCAAATGTGATGTCCCAACTACAGAGGCACAGGGTGTTGCTAATAGGAGAGCCCTTGTTCCCAGCCAGTATATGTTGGTGTATGCCTATGGTGTTGGCCATATAGGATAGTGTGTGGCTAAATGTTGTCCCCCAATATTTGCAGGTGACTCTGGTTACCCTTGTGAGGAATGCCAGGACAATGGCAGAAGAATGTTATAATGAGGCAAATGGGCGAACCAGAAGCATAATTGAAAGGACTTTTGGCCTCCTGAAGGCCAGGTTCCGGTGCTTCCATCTGACAGGTGGATGCGTGTGCTACTCACCAGATAGTAGTGGCATGCTGCAGGTTGCACAACCTGGCACTCAGACACCATGTATGTTTTCTGCACGAGGACGAGACTGGAGGTGCCCCTGTGGCAGCAGTGGACCCTGTGGACAGTGAGGATGAGGAGGCAGAAGATGGGGATGTGGACAACGGAACATCTGTGATCTATCAGTACTTCCAATGACACACAGGTGAGACAGTGCAACTTTACATTTCAATGATTTTGGTTGTATTCTGTGGCATTGGCATGCTGGTATTTACCACTTTTTTGCCCACTTACTATTAGCTCTGGATATTCATTTTGCAGATGTTTGTTGATTTGACAAATGCACCTGGTGTGATCACAACATCCAGCTACATGTCATTAATTCTATGCTCATTCTTTGTACAGTTCATTTGCAATGGTTGTAGCTGTCTCAGTCAATACAAATTAGAAATAAATGACATACTCAAAGTCGATTTATATCAAATGGTGTTTATTGTAGTGCTAATATATAGAGGAGAAAGTGCAATGGGATGGGGTGATGATGGAGGAAAGTCCAGGGTATTGTTCCAGTCTGTTTGTAAAACAGGTGCATTGTCCATGGGGACATAGGAAGGGGAGCAATAGAAGTTCAAGGTGGGCAAGGTGACTGAGTGAGACACAAGGGGGACATTCAGGAGAGTCACATTTTCTGGCAGTGGTCTTGGCAAGTTTCTCTGGCTTCTGTCTGGATCGCAGGGAATGTTTACGGGGTGGTTCACCTTCTGCAGGGGAAGGGGTGCTGGTGGCCTGTTGGTCATAATGTTAGCCATTTCTGCCAGCACCCCTGCTATGGAGATCAGGGTGTTTGCAAGTCCTCCCAAATCCCCTGATACTGTCCCTCCTGCCGCCGCCTGTTCTCCTGCACGTTGTCTAGCATCTGGCCCATCGTGTCCTGGGAATGTTGATAGGCTCCCAGGATCTCGGAGAGCGCCTCCTGGAGAGTCGGTTCCCTGTTCCTGTCCTCCCCCTGGCACACAGCAGTCCTCCCAGTGTCCCTGGTGGCCTGTGCCTCTGTCCCCTGAACTGTGTGCCCACTGCCACTGTCCTCAGGTCCCTGATTGTCTTGTATGTGAGGTGTAGCCTGGGGTCCCTGTACAGGTGGGCACACTGCTGATTGACGTGTCCTGGGGACAGAGGTTTGGGGATGCTGGGTGGGTTCTGTGATGTTGGTTCCTGATGGTGGGGCTCTGTGGTGGTCTGTGACTTGGCTTGGGGGACCGGCTGTCCGGTGGCAACTGATGGGCCAGTTAGATCATCCATATCCTGAAGACCAGAATTACTGTCAACACTGTGAGCCTCTTCTGTTGGGAACTGGATAGTGATGGCACCTCCTCCCCAGCAACATTGGCAGGGATACATGTGAGGATGTACATGCTGTATTATGCTTCATGTGTATGACACATTGTACATCCCTGGCTTCCCCTCTATGGTTGGTGTTGCCCTGATAGCTTTTATTTGTGTATGTTGGTGTATGGTGGGATTGTTAGTTTCCCTATGCTCTGCATGCTTTAGTGATGAGTGTCCATGCAGGGCTGTGAGGGGTGTCCATGCATTGGTACAGCATGCAGGGCTTGGCATTGGGATTACTGCAATGTGATGTGTGTGGGATGGAGTGGAATGATGGGAGTGAGGGTGAGGGTATGTAATGGCATGAAGGTATGGGGGTGATAATTGTTGAAAATTGACTTACCAGAATCCAGTTCTCCTCAAACTGCAGCCAGGCCCTCAGGATGCAGTATTGCCAGTACCTGCTCCTCTCTTGCTGTGAGTTGTGGAGGTGGGGGTCCACCGCCAGTCCTTTGTATTGAGAGCTGGTGTCATGCTGCTATGGATCGTACCTTCCCCCATAGGTCATTCCACGGTGGGTGGTGTGTGGCTCTAGTTGTCGCTGTGGTCTTGGTGTCAGTCTTGTGCCAATGATTTGTATTCATAAGGGGTTGTGGGTAATGTGGGTGTGTGTTTTATAGTGGTGTGGGTGTGTGGGTGTAGTGTGTGTATGGGGGTCAGTTGTGTGGTGTTTGAATTGTCCAATGTGGTGTTGTTTTGTCTGTGTGTGTCCATTGTGAGTGTGGCGGTATGTACCACCAATGGTTTACCACTGTTGAATGTCCGCCGTGGTGATTCGTGGGTCATAATGTGATGGGCATTGTTCTGTTGGCGTAACGGTGTGGGTTTTGGGACTGACAGTTTTTCACTGACCTTTGGTCTGGCGGATTTGTGTATGTGGCTGTATTCTGTCAGATTGGTGTGTGTGTGTCATAATATGGTGAACTGATATCCCCCACTGTGACGGTAAGTTGGCAGCCGTCAGCATGGTGGTAAGTGGGATTTACTGCCAGTGTCATAATGATGACCATAGTCATCATGAGTGGTGGATACACTGGATGTCAGATGCATAGACTAGTAGATGTGATGTTGTAGTCAATGTGACAGCTCCATTGTCAATAGGAATTACACATGGTAAATGAGGCTTATGTAGGTAGGGCGGATTCCATAGTCCATTTCCACAATTTGGGAAGTACACACATGGGGAGAACCCTGAGACTCACACTCATTACACAAACTGTTTGCAATGATAACAGGATATTTATTATAAAAAGGATCTACTCAAAAACAACTACAACCTACCCTATCCTAAACTAACCTGTTCTAACTATACGTATCATACAACAAAACTATCTAACCTATGCTAAACTTAACTTACACGTAAAACACCACACTCTAAACATTGGCACCCCACCCCCCTTAAGAAACAAGAAACAAGTTGGACAACAATTACTATAACTACACATGTACTAACTAAACCTATGACCTAAACAAATATATATATATATATATATATATATATATATATATATATATATTTTTTTTAATATATATATATTTTTTTTCATGAAAACACTTATAAACCCCAACATGACCCCCCCCATCCAACAACCCACCTATAAAAACCTAAAAATAGAAACCCACCCCCCAACTACACTTATCGTAACTAATGGCTACACTACACTAACCTACCACTAACTACTTAAAACCCAAACTAAAATATGGTACAACTTTAAAAGGGAGGGGAAGTAACTGGGAGGTGGTCCATCACAGTCTAAGCTCATTTGCATTACTCTTGACCTTCTTTTTAATGTACTTGAGGAGTTTGCAGTCCACTGCCAGTGCCTCCTCCAATCTGTCCAAAGGCTGGAGCATCATGGTGATGTCCTGACGTAAGTCCTGTTCCAGTTGTGATGACCCAGCAGTTGGTGGTGGCAAAACTAGTGAGGGAGTGGCGACTATTGCTGTAGATGTGGATGGGGTGGGTGCAGCTGGGAGCCCGTGCATTGTAAATGTTCCTGCTTCATGCTTTATCTTGGGTGGGTAAGTGGGTCTCCTGTGTGGGAATGCATGCCATTCCCCAGATGCTTTTTAGGAATGGAAAAGGTGTGCCATGCGGCGGTAACCTGCGCGCACCTTCAGGATGTGGTGGTAGCGTTCTGACCCATGGCTGAACTTATGCTGTTCTTCATTGGTCATGTTGGCAGCTGCAAAATGAGGACAAGCAACCATCGGAATCAGCATTGGGTGGAGTATGTACAGATTTGTAACTTGCTGCACTGCTAAAGCTGATTACACATATAGTCCTACACACATGTCTCAAAAAAATTGGATTGCACCTCATCTGCCTCTGTATCCAACCATACATCACCAGTATCTTGTACATGTCAGTGAGGTGACGTCAATCCAGTAGAAATGAAGAGGGGCCACAGCTGATAGGAACTAATAATTGGCCTCTCAACATCACTCTCATCTACACTTTGAGCATCACATGTTTTAACAAGTATGGATTTCCTGTCTTCCTGAGCTGAAGGGGTTTTGGGCATGCAATCCATCACCTCAACACCCTTGGTGATACCACAAGGCCTGAGCACCCATCATGGAGTGTAGGAGTGGGACAATTGTTCGGGGGGCTACCAACTACGAAGCTGGTATTCTATATTGTAGTACATCTACATTCATGTGTCCAGGTGTAACTCCTGGCTTGAGCCTACATAACTAGTGTCCAGCTGAATTTCAAATGCAGTGGCTACATGTACAACTGATCCTACCTTGATATGAGAAAGGTTGGGCAAACCCTGGCCTGAACAATCACTGTTCTCAAGACGTTACAGCACTGGAGCCCCTTACCCTGTGCCATGTAGTGCTACGTGTGATTTATTGCATGCACATGGAGGCTGTATGGATGACCTGAAGGTCACAGCAATCATGTCACAGCTTTGTGCCCTGCAACTGTATCCAGGAGGGTCTCACATCATCAGATGCTTGTTAATATCCTCACAGCACCAGCTACACACAGAACATTGCCTTCTTATGCATCTGCGATGTGACCTACATCAGTCACAATTTACATGGTGGCTGCACCATATCGGTTACACTGCTGACATCTGGTGTTAGGAGGTTAATAGACTTTGACCTGAAACATTTTGAGTGGAGTTGTCAAAACATTGTGTACACCGATTACTGCAGTTCAGGACATTGTGGCTACTTGCTGTACCACCACCTCATCATCTCTGGAGGGTACTGTACCACCTGTGGTGCGTGTATGTCTCCCACAGAATCCCCTCGAGAGCTATGCAATTGGAACCCAAAATCTGTGCCATCTTGTCATCAAGTGTGAGCCAAAAAGGTTGTGAACAACAGGCATGCTTTGTACTTATACAGCTGGCCTGTGACCTATGATGGCAGACATTCATAAATATGTGGTCAGCCGTTACTAATACTTTTACACACAATTCCATGCCAGCATATGTTGTCCTTCGAGCTACATGCAAGCCAATCTCATTGTACAACCCCACAACATGTACGATTTGAATGTGACGGAGCACCATGCTGATGAAAAATTGGCAGCACAGCACTCCGACAAATTCCCAACAAAGGGATGCGCCGTATTGAATAGGAGAGGGCACATCACTGTGTTGTCACCTATGCCGGTGATAATCTTGCTTCCAGTACTCAAACCAGTCACCCTTACCCCATGGTGCTTAGCTGGCTGCGTTGAGTGGGAGATAGTCATTGTGCTTGGATGGACACCTTCCTACACAAACAAAATCTACAAAGGGACTTTGCACTTTTGATTTGTGCTGCCAAATGCAGCACCCATTGAAAGAGCAAATTATGGAAAGCACAGCAACATATATGTTAGCCTGTTGTGGACTGCTCAAGCCACACCTTGGTGTGTTTGCAGGATTTGTGACAGCCTCTAGTGTAAGGAAATGTGTATGTCTGGGATACCGTCTAATTGATATGGGTGTTGCTATGGCACAGCCACTGCAACACCCATTGCACGCTCCTTCCATGCAAAGTACTGCATGTGAAGGGGCCGTATTGACAAACTGATGTGAAGCCACAAAATGTGTACTAAGCCCACCATGTATACAAGGTGCAGGGCATAGTGTCCCCAGAGCCTCTCGAATATAGAGGTTCGGGTGGCGCGTGGTCCTCTTACACATGCCCCATGATGCCATTGTCCATCCTCCTGTGATTTCTTATCATTGGTCCAGAAAACTACAACACTCATTGCATTCCATTCTTGCAACTGACTCACACCAAACCCTGGAGTAGATAACAGGAGCCACAATATGACACTTACTGGATGCATCGGGGTCCTTAAATCTCACCACCCTCCTGATGGTGTGAGGGGCAAGTCCACCTGTAAGACATGAATGTAGAACATTGCTTAGTGTAAATCCTACTTAATGCAAATGGACAACATAGCTCAATGTATAAGGTTGACTGTAATATGCAATGCACAGGTCAAATGGAACTTGTCTGAACACAGTGCATGGTCAGGCTCCCTCACATGGCCTTGCAAAATGACACCAAGAGGCCGATGGGACTACAGTATTGCAGTATCTATTGCATCTATACTGTCCTTGTGTGCCTTAGTGCACCCCTTACACACATCCATTTGTGTGTGTAGTCATTTTTAAGTTACAACATGGAGATGCTACAGATCACAGAAACTCCTGATGAGTACATAGGGGTCCTTCTAAAACATTTCTATGCACAAATCCCACACCTTCACTCAGGAGTCCTACAGAGTGTTTGGAATTCTTACTTTGGAACATTTGTTGTGACACTGAGGTCTGGATTTTGCCCTCCCCAACTTATTGTTACATACCCTTTCATACCTGCTAATGTCAGAGGTGTCATTCCTAGCTGTATAATTGGAAAGTGGGCCACTAATCAGATGACCCCCCCCCCCAGTTCATCAGGAGACATTCTCCCCATGCTACCCTTCCAAGACATGACAAAAGGGTGCAGGCCGTCACCCAAAAAAATATAATAAAGGAAACTTAAACTCAACACCTACCCCAAACTCCCAAAACTACCCCAGCAACTAAAATACCCTGGACAGACACCTCAAAATACAATGACAAAAAACAGTACACCAATAATACAAATGACAAGTAAATAGACAGTTTATACACCAAAAACACAAGGCACAGCACAAGGGACATTACAAGACCCCCAAACCCACCACAAATTCACCAGCACCTCCAAAACACAACCATGCACAGTCACAGGGGAACAGACTGTGAAGTGAAAGTGAAACTATACTTACGCTACCATGCTTGCAGGCAGGATATCCTTGTACATCACTTCCTGGGTGTGTGTGTCACGTTTTTAGCGTCATGCATGTTTTTTTGACTCATGAGAGTCATGCATCAGTTTTTCTTTATGATGCAGTGGTAACTTTGAATTGCCGCTCAGGTCCCAGGTGTCATTTTTGCAACATTGCGGTGTGGTGTTGATGCATTAGCGTAATTTTTTTACGCATATCAAAATAGCATCATTTTTTCCATTGTAGCCCTTCAATGCACCCTGAGTCATTTCACATATTACATGGCCTGTTCTACTATGTGGTATATGTTTTTTGGCTACATGTGCAAGTATATACATGAATGTAATTGCGCCGCCATTGGTATGTGAAACCAATAGGTGTTTTCATGACTCAGCTGTAGTTACTCACTCATACTTTTGTATTTTCCAATGCATCTTAGTTGCTGCAGATGTCATTGACACGTGTGTTGGTGAAGAATGCTATATGCCATGGGTCTGTTTGGACATTTGTTGTGTTGTTTGTGTCATACGTCACAACATTACTGTGTCAAGGGGATGTTCAAACTCACATTGACATTTTCCTTTATAGACACAAGTTGTCTTTTGAACTATCGCCTGTGTAATCACATCACTAGCACATATGTAGTGTACGTCACTACACAATTGGTGGGTACATTCATTTTCTCACATGTTTTGTGACACCTATGCCATTTTGTTGCTGCTAGGTTAGCTTTTGAAGTGAATCCATTCATATTACCATGACTGGCCTATTATGGTAACACATGTGTGCAGAGATCTTTAGGGTATGTGTGCCTGCCTTCATATGTGTTTTCTGATCTGTCAACATCATGTCAGTCATGACTGTCACATACAATACCGTACCACTGTGTTGTAGTGGTGCAGTGTAGCATAGATGCCAGGCCTACCCATCCACATTAATATGTGAGTTTGTATAGCAACACAAACCCATGTTTGCATGTGGAGTTTTAGGTTGATGGTGGTCTACTTCACTCTGCCCCCCGTGCACGTGCATCAAGCATCTGATGTTATCATATGTTAATGTTGTCAGAGCAGTGTTGCGTGGGTTTATTGAGCTGGTATCTCTACCATTTATGATAGCTAATTTCCAGCTTGTGCACACTCCTTAGTGGGTGGAGACATGCACAAATGTGGACATACAGACCTGGTTGTGATTAATTCTAATGTAGTACGAGATGTCAGCCTTCCCGTCTCAGGTACAGAGGTTGTGTGCTTACAAATGTAGGACATGTATGGAAGCTTAGGAGTCCAAAGTTGTATCCTTGTTCAGCCTGCTTAGGGGTTGCATGACTCGTGACATAAATGTTAGAGAAATTAAATGGTTAAGATTGAATTGTATGTGACTATCTCCTGTACTGGTACCATGAGAAGGACAATTACCATTGTATGGTGGTGGCAAACATGTCTGGGTCATGTACTAACGTGCCCACCCTCTCTGTGCATCAGTTAGAGTTTGACATGTAGACATTACAGTGTCTGTTTTGGTGTCTGTTTTGTCATTAACCCTTTTGTCTGCCATGACTGGTGAAATATGTTTGTATCCTCCATTGGTCCCAGTCTTTTTTCTGCTAGCACCTTGTACACATCTTCTACAGAAACATGGTCAGGTGATATTGGGACAGTATACTACATTTGACTTGTGTAATGTGAAAATATTCCCTTTTCCTACAACTGTCAACTTAGTAGTCAATGTCCCATTGGTGATATTAGTGCCAGACACACATGACATTGCACATACCATAGCACTTGAGTAGTCTCCACGTGACATGGCATGTTGTATCAGCACAAATTTGTGGGTATCTCAGAGCTGTCCATCCATATCCTCCGTTGAAAATGGTAATGCAATTCTCTCAGCATCAAGCATCTGATGCCACAGCCTAGGTGACTCTTACCATGACTAACTGATGTTGAGCTGTTTAATCTCCTTAGTGCTGTATTCATCCTCTGCAAGATGCTGACGATATGGCTGAGACTACTCCCACTCAGTGTGATGTGGGTCCCTGACTGTATAGGTGAATGCTGCACATGTTCACACATGCCAAACCAGATTGTAATATAGGAGGCAATTACATGTATGAATAAGTTAGTTACATTTGGTTCCATGCAATGGATCTGTCATGGAAGTGGCAGTGAGTGATTTGTATTGCTATATGCTCTATAACGTTGTTATACAGGGCATACTGTGTAGAAATTCAGACACAGGTCAATCATTGTGGACAATGGCATACCCATTGCTACCTAGGATGGACACCCATACATTAGTCTATGGCCCTCATTACAACCCTGGCGGTCAGTGGTAAAGTGGCGGTAATAACGCCAACAGGCCGGTGGTAAAGAAAATGGGATCACGACCACGGCAGAAACCGCCAACATAGACAGCCACTTTAGCACTCCGACTGCCACAGCGGTAGCAACAAACACCGCGGCGGTAACCGCCAACAGACAGGCGGAAGACAATGTACTGCTCACATTATTACAGGGCACTTGACACCTGCCTCAAAACAGAGAGAACACTGCAGGGGCCTCAGTTCGAAAAAAACACAGGCACCTCAGGGAGAAGGGGGGGGGGCTCCTCAGCAGGAAGTTGGTACTTCGCCACTGCTCCTGTGCAAAGCCACAGTCTCTCAAGTGGGTGGTTTGCCCACTGCTTGCTCCTGGGGAGTGCAAAGCCACAGTCTCTCATGTCTCTCAAGTGGGTGGTATGCCCACTGCTTGGTCCTAAGCAGTGCAAAGCCACAATCTCTCAAGTGGGTGACATGTTCCACTGGTTCTGGAGAGCGCCTTGTACCCAGTCTTTTTCATCCTGCCAAGGATTGGGTGAGTGGATGCAACTCTCCACTGGTTCTGGAGAGGGCCTTGTGCCCAGTCTGCTTCATCCTGCCAAGGAAAGTGATAGTGGATGCATCTCTCCACTGGTTCTAGAGGGGGCCTTGTGCCCAGTCTGCTTTATCCTGCCAAGGAAAGTGATATATGATGCATCTCTCCACTGGTTCTGGAGGGGGCCTTGTGCCCAGTGATGCTGCACCTGGGGTATGGCAGTTCACATTCCCTCACCTGGGTGTCTGAGGCACGAGATGTGCAGGGAACAGGTAGCATGATACTCCATAGAGGCAGAGCCAGACTCCATCCTACGGCGACAAAGGCTTCATACTACAAGTAGTGCCAGTGCTGGTGGTAGTGCCTCAAGTGGTAGGTGCAGGGTCCAGGATGTCTCCTGCAGCCTTGGACGGCTGCCCACTGAGGATGCTGCTGATGTCCGATGTAATGGCACCAGCTGGGCATGTGGTGGTGCATATGTCAGTGCAGGTGGCGGTGCCTGCGGCGGTGTCTGCTGCGGAGATGCTGCCGTGCTGGCCGTGGTGCAGGTGCTGGTAGTTGTGGAGGGGGACACCAGGCTGTCTCCAGCAGCCTCGGACGGCTGCCCCCTGGGGATGATGCTGCTGACTCCCAAGACAATGCTATGAACGTATTGGCGTACAAATTGAATTTGTATTTTATAAATTAAATTTACTTTGGCCATCCGCAGTTTAGACCAACTTTTAATGGTAGGGGAGCAGATACAGTGATTGATTATGTGCTAATGTCTACTCATTTTGCACACTATCTTTCTAAATACTCACTTCATGATATAGCAATAAGTGATCATTTTCCCCAGAGTCTATAGATTTCATTAACATCTACTCCACAGCCCCAGAAAGAAAATAACACGTTGGTAAATGATATTGAATTGGCTTCGCGCAATGGATATTCATTGCAATGGTCTTAAATAGAGCCACAGGTTCTTCTGAACCAGCTAATTTGTGAACATATGCCAGATCTTGTGGACTGCCTTACTGAAGGCATAGACCCAGTTAAATGTATTACTGCCTTTTCTTCGATATTGAGAAGTGCGAAAAAAGTTCTGACTAATAAAAGAGGAAAGTTGGGACAACTGGATAAAACAGGCTGGTTTGATTCGGATTGTACCAAAGCACATAAAAAAAGGCATTAAGTACTGAACCAAGATGCCCAAATGAGGTACGCATCCAAAGACATGAATATAAGGAGGCCATCAGGAAAAGGAAAATTAGTTTGAAGGAGGAAACCTGGGAATCCCTACATAATGCTAGTCTTACGAAATCTAATATTCTCTTCTGGAAAATAATTAATTCTCCTATTCCAGGGGTCAGACAAGACCCCAGACTGTAGATTGCAATAGCAGAAGAGGATTGGATTCGCCACTTTTCCGAGATATACGGCCCGGCTCCTGAGCTAGAGTTATTCGATCTTTTAACTAGCGACGCCACTCAAAATAATTCACTTATGATTGTAACACCTCAGTTTGGACTAGAGGAAGTAGTAGAAGCCATTAATGCAAGTAAAGCTGCAAAAGCCCCGGGCCCTGATGGTGTCCCGGTAGACTTATATAAGGCCAACATACAATTATGGGGCACCCTATTGTCCCAGGTGTGAGGGCCTGTTGTACATTAGGTCCTTTACCATCATGACTTAACTCCAATATTGTCTCCATATTTAAAAAAGTTGACCGTCTCAATCCAGCCTGTTACAGACCCATTTCACTACTTGATTCATTAGATAAAATTGCTGGGAGAATCATTTGAAATAGACTACAAGATTGGGCTGAAAAAAATAACATCCTGTCTGAATTACAGTATGGATTTCATTTAGGAATAGGCACTGTCGAACAGGGACTGAATCTAAGTATTATAATTGAGAAGTATACAAAGATTAGAGAAGGTAGTTTGTATTTGGCCTGCACAAATTTGTCCTCAGCATTCAACTGTGTAGTCCATGATAAACTATGGAAAATCCTAAATGATTTGGGGGTAGAAATGACAATAATACAGTTTATATGGGAACTGTATTCAGGAAGGAGGGCAAGGGTGAGATACGGGATAGAAGGGGAATGTACTAGACCTTTTGGTATATATAGAGGTGTACGCTAAGGTTGGGTATTAGCACCTTTTCTATTTTCAATATATATATAAATAAATTGGAACTAGAACTAATTAGTAAATGTAAAAATTTCCCGCAAATAGGTCATCGCCGATTCCGGCTTTACTCTATGCAGATGATGCTGTTCTCATGGCCTAGACCCCGATAGCCCTACAAAGACTTTTAACAACTTGTGTAACATATATGACAGAATTGGGCCTAAAGGTTAATAGTTCTAAAACTTTAAAATGAAATGTGGCAGGAAACCAAGTTTAGTGATATTACCACGCAAGGTGGAAAGATTGATAGCACCTCAACATTTTCCTATTTGGGAGTAATATTTGATAAAGAAGCGTCATGGGCTCATTGTGCAAAGGTTAAGAATTACAGTTTATTAAGACAACCATGGCCCTGAAGAATTTTTCTAAGTGGTTAGGGACGATTACACCACAGAACATGCTAAAAATATACAGAGCTAAATGCATCTCTTCTGTCACCTATGGAGCAGGTGTATGGGGGTATATTAACTGTAATTCGATTCAAAATGTGGAAAATGACTTTCTGAGACATGTATTAATGGTATCAAAGGGCACTTCATCATTTGTCAGTCACGCAGAATTAGGGGCTTCTTATCTGGTGAACTTAATAAAGATACAGCCCATACTGCTATGGCAGAAAGTCTGGACCTCAGAATACGCTGGCCTAAACAGGTCAGTTTTACGGGATTCTATGGCTTCGACATATTTTTCAAGTGTGCCATGGCTAAACTACATTAGGACATTTTTTGAAAATATAGGACATAAAGAATATTATGTTAAGTCAGAATTGCTGGAGACCCTAAGTAGAAAAGAGCTAGGGTCCCTGTCCTTGAAGTATTTAGAAGCCAAGAGGTGGCTAGTAGAGGCCAAAAAATGTAGTGTTATGACCAATCAATTGATTCTGACCACGGATCGAATGCAACCGTACTTGATGCATGTAGTAAAACCCAGACACCGCTTTCTTCTTACTCAGTTAAGGCTGTATACGTTTCACAGTTTGGTAACTTTTCCTATTATGAATGATTGGAGCCCAATATTAGGGGCCTGTGATTTAACATCAGCACAAAGTACAATACATGTGGTTCACTTTTGTAATTTGTATAAAAAACTAAGAAAGAGTCTTTTAATTCATTTTTAAAGATCCTCTAACATACGACAATGCCATCCCGTGTATCTATACTTTCAGATGTTACCCTCTATTGAAATATGTGGTATTTTAGTTAACTTTTTAAGTTCCATAATCTCTGAGAGAAAGTTTCTGGATAGGATAGCAATATGAAAACTTAGGTTGCTAGATTTTTTGTAGCTGATTAATATGCTAGTAATGTATAATCTATACCTGGGCATAACCAATAGATAAATAATTGTGTCTTGGCTTAGAAACGGTGAGGAGTTGTTCTCTAGTAATATGAAATATTATGTTTTATATGTAAGCACATTTTAAATGGATTTTTAAACTATGATGTATAAACTGTATTTTACATAAGTTATTGATTAAATGAGGAATCATTTAGGGTCCTTAATAGTGTCTTTTATATATAAATGTCTATGAGATGATCTTATATTGACTGTAATAGAAATGTATGTTTTTTTGCTTTTATGGTGTATGGAGACCGAATAAAAAGTTATGATGATGATGATGCTGCTGACTCTCATTGTGGCAGCGGCGGTGAAGAGGGCGGTGCAGGTGGCAGTTCAGATGGCGTTGTAGATTGCGGTGCAGGTGGAGGTGCAGGTGGCGGTGGTTGCGGCGGTGCTTACCGTGGTATAGGTTGCTGGCCTGTCAGTTCAAATGGTGGTCACCAGTCCGTTACCTGCAGACTCCGAGCCCTGAAGTGCCTTGCCCTTGCTTTTTTTTACTTTCCCCACCTTCTTAGATGCTGCTGGGACCTTGGCACTGTCCTCTTGTTGTTTGGATGAGGTCTTGCTGGGTGGGTCGTGCGTCTTGTCCGTGCTGCATGCTGGCCCCTTCTTAACCTTGGCAGGTGGCGGAGACGGAAGCTATTTTTCAGTGGTAGGTGACACACTGCCAGCCCTGACGGGTGCCCCCTTCGATCCTCTCGGACTTGCAGAGACCACAGCGGATGCTGAGTTGGTGGCTGAGGTGCTGGCCTGGGATCTAGACATCCTGGCCCTAGGGGAAGGACGGGGGAGGCGTAGGGAAGAGGTCAACATTAGCCAGGAAAAGTGTTTTAGACACACTGGGACGGGAAGATGGAGGGGGTGTGGGAATGGAGGAAGAGGTAGTGCTTGTAGGAGGTGTACGTCTCTGAGTTTGGGTGAAGGTGCATGGGCTGGAGGCTGTTGTGAGGTGGACGGCTGTTGGTTGGGTGGGTGCTTGCGTTTGTGTCCTTTGGGAGGAAGGCTCACAGACACACTGGGAGAGGACACAGGTGACGTGTGCATGGTTGTGGGGGTGGTGACTGCTTGTGAGGGGTGTGTTGTGATGGGCATGCTAGTGATGGAGGTAGTGGATGAAGATGTAGAGCATGCAGGTGTGAGTGGAGATGAGACTGGGAGGGGGTGGACGAAGAGGAGGAGGGGACACAGTGGAGGCAGTGGATGTTGCTGTGTCTGCATGGGCATGGCGCTTGTGTGAGTGCCTGTGAGATGACGTGTGGTGCTTATGTTTGCCTGAGCCACTTTTGTGTGTTGATTTAGGTGAATGCTGGTCTGAAGGGGTGCTTGGGATAGGCTGGGATTGAGGGGATTGGGACTGGGTAGAGGAAGTTGTAGGGGGGACGCTAGACACAGGGACAATGGCTGCCATCAGTGCTGAGGCCAGAGCCTGAAATGCTCTCTGTTGGGTCACCACGCCAGAGTGAATGCCCTCCAGGAATGCCTCTCGACACCCTGGATGGCACTCAGAATGGTTGACTGCCCAACAGTGAGGGATCTCAGGAGATCAGTAGCCTCCTTACTGAGGACAGCAGGGCTGACTGGGGCAGGGCATGGGGTGAAGGAGATGCCCACCCTCCTGGGTGAGCGGGCACAGGAAACACACTGAGGGGCTGCTGGGAGGGCGGTACTGGTAGGGGGGGTGGCGGCTGTACCTGTTGTTGGGGTGGTCACAGAGGTGTCCGCCACAACCAGGGAGCTTCCATCGGAGGAATAATCACTGTCACTGGTCTCCGCTCCTGTCCCCGTCATTGAGCGCCCCTCACCCTCCATCCCACTGGTGCCTTCACCCTCAATGGAATCGCACTCATGGGCCATGTGGGATGCAGCTCCCTCCGTCGCCGGTGCCTCTGGTCCTCAGCCAGATGATGCTAATGCGCACAAGGACAGGGTGACAAAACAAAAAGGGGGTAGAGACAGAGGATACACTTGGTCAATGCCAGCAACACCACTACCGTTGGCGGACGCAACACACAGAGAGCAGCCCTATGCACTAGGCCATGCCCAACCAGTCACTAAGGTAGTCACCACCCATGGGGTACAATGCCTAACGCCAACATCTGCATACCTGACACCCACAGGACCCTGCCCAGTAGTAGTTGGCCACTTGGACCATTGGGGTAGGAGTGCTTCAGAGCCTGCACACAAGGGACCTACCCTGCCATGATCGCCCTGGCCTAGGGGCACCCATAGCCCACATCCCCCACCCAACTAGTGCCTAAAGCGCGCAAAGTCAGGAATTAGAATCTTTACTCACCCCCTTGTGGCTGCTGTGATGCCCTCAAGCGCCCATCCAACTCCAGATAGGCCACCGCCAGGATGCAGAACATCAGGGGGGGTCATGGTACGACTGGCACCCCTTCCACGTTGTGAGGCCAGCCCCAGCTGGGCCTCCTCCGTCTTCTTGGTCCAGCGGCGCAGGTCCTCCCATCTCTTGTGGCAGTGGGTGCTCCACCTTTGATAGACCCCCAGGGTCCGCACCTCCTTGGCGATGGCGCATCAAATACCCTTTTTCTGGTGGGCGCTGACCTAGAGGAAAAAGGCAGCATAAAATGTAATTAACCACCCGTCCGGACCATCATACTCATTGCCCATCAGTTCCCACCCATGCCCTGACACACATACACTGACTACCTCTCATGCAGCATTTGGTCAGGACACCTTAGCACCACCCAGCATGTGGCTTACATCCACACCACTCCAAACAGGCATTGCCCACACATCATGCTCACAGTGTACTCACCTGTTTGTCTGGAGGACCATAGAGTAACGTGTGCTGGGGGAGGACCCCATCTATCAGTTTCTCCAACTCCTCCGCAGTGAAGGCAGGAGCCCTTTCCCCAGACACTCTAGCCATTGTCGCTTCCAGACTCAGGTCAGAGCAGCACTTGCAGTGTAGATCCTCTCCTGTTGATGGTCAGGTAGCAAGTGAGTGAATAGCTAGAAAATGGTGGTGACATCCACGGCGGTGCATACCGTCACCGACCACCTACCGTGGTGCAGCACAACGCCAGCCCAGTTACCTAATTTCTCTTCACAGGTCAGGCAGCCGCCATACAGGGGGGCACATGGCATGGCACCTAGCTGCATCACAGCACATATTGGCACATCTACTGACTCTCAAATTCACACACTGCTTCTGTGACATTGATTCAAAAACAGTTGTACCATCTCTGTGGAACATGACCTTCTGCTCACCCTTCTCCTCCATAGGATACAACCGCTGAGGCAGATGATGAGATGGCGGCATCTTCCGGTGTACGGACCCCTGGTGGACCTGTCGCCAATGGAGGAAAGGCACATTATCATCACATACAGACTTGATCGTGCCACAATCCAAGAACTGTGTGCCCGATTGGAGCCAGACCTGATGTCAGCTATCCGCCAGCCCACAGGCATCCCCCTCTAGTGCAGGTCCTGTCAGTGCTCCATTTCCTGCAAGTGGTTCCTTTCAAACAACAGTGGCCATGGCATCAGGGATTTCTCAGACAATGTTCTCCAACGTGTTGACCAGAGTGTTGTCAGCTCTGCTGAAACACATGCACAGCTACATCGTCTTCCCCCAGGTGGAGGATTTGGCCACAGTGAAAGCTGACTTCTATGCCCTGGGACATATCTCCAACATCATTGGTGCTATTGATGGTACACATGTGGCATTTGTCCCCCCCGCAGAAATGAACAGGTCTACAGGAATAGAAAAAGCTATCATTTGATGAATGTGCAAATGGTGTGTTTGGCAGACCAGTATATCTCCCAATTGAATGTCAAATATCCTGGCTAAGTGCATGACACCTATGTCTTGAGGAATAGCAGCATCCCTTATGGAATGGGGCAACTCCAGAGGCACCGGTTGTGGCTATTAGGTGAGGCCAAGATCCCCACACAGTATAAGTTGGGGTCTGAGAATGGGGTTGTCCCTAAGGGTTAGTGTGTGTCTAACAGTTGTCCCTCAATATTTACAGGTGACTCTGGTTACCCCAACCTCTCAGGCTCCTGACCCCAGTGAGGAATCCCAGGACAAGGGCAGAGGAACGTTACAATGAGGCACATGGGCGAACAAGGAGGATTATTGAGAGGACTTTTGGCCTCCTGAAGGCCAGGTTCCTGTGCCTCCATGTGACTGGTGGATCCCTGTCCTACTCACACAAGAAGGTGTGCCAGATCATTGTGGCATGCTGTATGTTGCACAACCTGGCCTTGACACGCCAGATGCCTTTTCTGCTGGAGGAAGAGTCTGGTGATGGTCTTGTGGCAGCGGTGGAGCCTGTGGACAGTGAGGAAGAGGAGGCAGATGAAGAAGATGTGGACAACAGACAAAACATTATACAGCAGTACTTCCAGTGACACACATGTAAGAGACTGTAACTCAACTTCACATTTCAGTATACTTTTGGACATTGTACACCCTATGTCTATGGACGCTGACTGTTCCCTTTGGATTCCCTTTTTTTCAGATATGTGACCCCATTCTGGCTCCTGCTATGTGTACTGCTGCCCACCAACTGTCATCCTGTGGTATAATTATTTGAATTTAGACAATGCAATGCTTTGAGAATGTTGTAAGAATACATCTTTCCAATCATTACACTGACTCCAGTATGGTTTATATTTCAAGGGTGTTTATGTTTTGTGCTAAATAGTATGGGGGTAAGTGCAAGGGGCTGGGGTGATGATGGAGGAAGGTCCAGTCTCTTGGTATCACAGGTGCATTGTCCAATGGGGCATAGGAAGGGGAGTAATGGCAGTTCAAGGTGGACAGGGTGACAGAGTGGGACACAAGGGTGACAGTCAGGAGAGACTTATTTCCTGGTGGGGGTCTTGGCAATGTTCTCTGTCTTCTGCCTGGATCGCAGGGACCATTTGCATGGTGGTACTCCTTCTGCAGGGGGTGGGGTGCTGGTGGCCTGTTGGTCCTGTGGTGGGGCCTCCTGTCCACTAGCGCTGGCGGAGGTGAAAGGCTCTTCCTCGGTTTGGCTAGTGTCAGGTGCACTTTGTTGTGCCACTGCCTCCCTCATGGTCTTGCCGATGTCAGCCAGCACCCCTGCAATGGTGACCAGGATGGTGTAGATTTTGGTGAGGTCCTCCGTGATCCCCAGGTACTGTCCCTCCTGCAGCCACTGGGTAACCTTTAACTTGGCCAGTACCGTGCCCATGGTCTCCTGGGAATGGTGGTATGCTCCCATGATGTTTGAGAGTGCCTTGTGGAGGGTCGGTTCCCTGGGCCTGTCCTCCCCCTATTGCACAGCAGTCCTCCCAGCTTCCCTGTTGTCCTGTGCCTCTGTCCCCTGACCCGTGTGCCCACTGACCCCAGGTCCCTGATCGTCCTGAGTTTGTGGGGTTGCCTTGGGTCCCTTTAGTGTTGGCCACACTGCTGATTGACGTGTCCTGGGTACAGAGGTATGGGCCCGCTGGGTGGGTGGTGTGCTGCTGTTCCCTGAGGGGGGAGGCTCTGTGGTGGTTTGGGACTGTGGCAGGGGAACCGACTGTCCAGAGGTCCCTGATGGGCCAGGTTGGTCATCGTGATCCAGGCGTGCAGAGCTGCTGTCATCACTGTGGGCCTCTTCTGGGGGGGTGGATGTTGGCGGCACCTCCTCTTCGGTGACATTGGGTAGGGGTCCAGTTGAGATGCAAATGCATTGTTATTGTATCTGTGTGTGCCATCTTGTGCAATGGGTGTGTTTCCCTGTATAATTGTGTTTTCGCTGTCACCTTGGCCTTGTGTGAGTTGTGATTATGTGGCCTGGGTGAGTCTCTCTACTGGGCATGCTTTGGTGATGTGTGTCCATGCATGTCTGTAATGGGTGCCCATGCATTGTTGTTGCATGCAGGGCTTGGTATTGGGATGGGTGGGTTGTGATAGTGGAATATATGTGAGTTGTTGGAGAGAAGTGTGTGAGGGAAAGGATGGGGGTATGTGATGGTATGCAGGTAGGGTGGGGGAATAAAGTAGTTAAGACTTGACTCAGAATCCAGTCCTCCTGCAACTCCTACCAGGCCCTAGGGATGCAGTATTGCAAAGACTTGCTCCTCCCATGTTGTTAGTTGTGGGGGGGGGAGGTGGGGGTCCACCGCCAGTACTCTGTACAGCAACCTGGGGTCTTGAAACAATGGAACACACCTTCCCCCGTAGGTCATTCCACTTCTTCCTGATGTCATCCCTGGTTCTTGGGTGCTGTCCCACGGCATTTACCCTGTTGACGATTCCCCGCTATAGCTCCAGGTTCCTTGCAATGGATGTCTGCTGCACCTGTGATCCGAATAGCTGTGGCTCTATCCGGATGATTTCCTCCACCATGACCCTTAGCTCCTCCTCAGAAAAGCTGGGGTGTCTTTGGGGTGCCGTGGATGTGGTGTGAGTGATATATGTGTGGATGTGCGAGGTGATGTGTGGGGTGATGTGTCGGGGTGTATACTGTGATGTGCATGGATGGTGTATGGTTGATGGTGTTCTGGGCCTCTGAGTGAGTGTGTGCTATTTGCTTGTCTCTCTGTGCTTGGTCTCTTTTTTCATTGCAAGGGGTTGTGGGTAATGTAGGTGTATGTTTTATAGTGGTGTGAGTTTGAGGGGGTGGTGTGTGTAAATGTGTCAGGTATGTGTTGTTTGAATTGTCCAATGTGGTGGTATCTTGTAAGTGTGTGTGTATTTTGAGCACAGCGGTGTGTACCGCCAATGGTTTACCATGGTTGAAAGACCGCCACGTTGATTCGTGGGTCGTGATACTGTGGGCGTATTCCTGTTGGCGTGACAGTGTGGGTTTTGCTATCACCAGTTTATCACTGACCTTTGGTCTGGAGGACTTGTGTGGGTGTCTGTATAGTGGTGGTGTTCTCTGTGTGGGTCATAATACACATGGCGGATTACCGCCGCGGTTACGGTATGTTGGTGGCCGTCAGCACGGCGGCAGGCGGCATTTACCACCAGGGTTGTAATGATGGCCTATGTGTATTTCTCGTTATTAGCAGTGGGCATGTGTGAATCAAGCCTATTTGTCTGACAGGTGTGCACCCTATGTAGATGGGTGTGTCACACACTCTGCCTACATTCCAGCCAGACTATCATTTGGCAGATGCATTCTCCCATTGAAAATCATAGACCATACAATCTGTAATGTGTTTGTATATGCATTCAACACCCATAGCTGCTTTATGTCAGTGCCAAACCATTGACCATTCCCCAGCCAATGTGTATGTGCTATACATGATTTACAGTCCCCCACGTGTCAGTGATGTGGCCTATTGTAGTGTCAGTACATATTCCCATGGACACACTGTGCAGGCTCAGCTTCCAACATTGACTAATTATCATGGGCAATTACTGAACAAGCAATGTTACCTATGATGTCCCCCCTTGACACACATGTACGATGCAGGCCAAGCTACTCTCACACAGTGTTGTGACAGTGTTCAGTTCTGACATTACTTTACCTCCATTTCCTGACAGCCCCTACCTTATGTGGGGCCCCCTTGCATGCTACCTGTTAGGGATGGTGTTGTGTTGGTGAATGGCCCATGAAATAGCACATTGCCCACATGATATAAAAAATATGTAGTGGTGCATGAATCTTGGCCTTCAGAGGTCACATACCAGGGATTTGGACGTCACTGATATGGGAAATGGAGTCTTTAGAACCCTCTATATCACCAAAGGTGTTGTACCGTACTTATTGTTTCTGTGTTTCTGACACACTCCATGAGGTTAGGTTCACATTCCAAAGGTATTTGTATTGGACAATGAGTAGACCAAGAATTATGTTGTTGAACAACATTTATTTGAGGTATTTACAGAGTACATTTTTGGTTGACTATGTATAAAAGTTGTCAACAATTGTCTGTCTCCTGCGGACTCCTAACGCTGTGTTTGGTTGGATCCACTGAAGGTCCTCATCCCCATCATCCTCCTCCTCCTCTTTGGTGACATCTACTTGTCCATCCCAGGGGATATTGTTTCTGACACACATGTTGTGCAGGATAGCACATACCAGTATGATCTTGCATACCAGTGGGGAAGCATCCAGGAGGCTTCCACTTGTCATGCCCAGGTACCTGAACCGGGATTTGAGAAGGCAAAAGCTCCTCTCCACCACATTGCGTGCTTTATGGTGTGCTTCATTATAGTCATGCTGTTCGTTGGTATCTGGATTTGCAAATGGGGTCATGACCCACAGCTGTATGCCATAACCTTGGTCAGATGCAAAGATAAGAGGAGAAATGTAGTGAAAAGTTGAAAGGGACAATGGATATTCCATGGCAGGAGTTGTTTGCAGTTTGAGTGGTGACTTAAAGGTGTTTGTGGTGTTGTGTATGTTCCAGGTCATGTAATATGGTTCAATTTGACTGCGTTGATGTACATGTCTTTCTTGGGTACTGACTCAAGGACCTGTATGTGACCATCTGGATTCCAATAGGTGTGCTCATCATGTATCCTACATGTCTTGTGTAGTCCATTTTAGTAGCAGCACAATAGTGTCAGATGTGTGGCCAGCATAGTTGTCCTACAATACCAGCCTATTCCGTCGATGTAGGCATGTGGCATTAAGCATGCAGTGCAACACTTAGTGGCAGAAGGTGGTTGTATCAACCATCTTGGCCCTCTATTACAAATCTAGTGTTCTCAAGTATGCCAGACTCACAGTGGCAGTTGGGCCGCTGCGGTTAGGGCAGTATGACCCCCCATTCTGTCCGTGGTGAAACCACTGCGTTTGGGACACCAACATTGCCAGATTGCCACCATCCAGCTGCCTGGCAGTCCCAGTGGTCTCAATCTGCCAGGGCAGCGCTGCAAGCAGCGCCGCCCTCCGGATTTGGACTCCCAATTCTGCCAGCCTTTGCATGGCGGTTACACCGCCATGCAAGGGCTGGTGGAATGCGTGTGTCAGGTGCCCCCTGGAGGCCCCTGCACTGGCCATGCGCTTGACGTGGACAATGCCGGGTCCCACATGGACAGACCTGTAGCACTTTCCAATGCACAAATTACATACAGTAATAACCACTACCGGTGCTGCTGCACCCACCACATGCCACATTGCAGTTGGATCACATGCAAACCGGCTGCAATGTTTTGGCCCTCTTCCCAGCTGGGCCAGCATACAGAAAATTATGTTTTCACCGATAGGCCCAGCAGTGAACTCCTAATTGGGCCAACATGGTTTAGACTACAATGGTGGTGTAACTGTGGTGGACGTTTAACAAGCGGCCTCTGCCGGACTACAAACTCATAATGAGTGTCCAGGTGTCCAAGGGTTTGTATCATATATTAGCGTGATGATCACATTTGGTACCTGTTAGAAATGGGGATCTGGTTGGCTAGGGTATGCACCTCAGCCAGCCAGGGTACGCCCACTCTAGTCAGGGCAAGGGAGTTAAACGTCCAAGATAACCCCTGCTCACCCCCTTGGTAGCTTGGCACAAGCAGTCAGGCCTATCCCAGAGGCGATGTGTAAAGCGTTTGCACAACACACACAACACACGTGACGCAAAATGTACACCACAAAGTAAACACAACACTGATCTATGTGAAAATAATCTGTATTGCACATAACATAGTTAGACCAACATTACACGTAAGTAATGCCCTGCTACCTTAGCAGTTGTCAGAACGTTACAAAGGTTACTAATACTCTGCAAGATTACGCAGTTGTCATATTAGAATACGTAAGTACTCAGGATTCTGCAACATAAGCAGTAGTCAGGTGTTAGACTTTTCATCCTTGGCGTGGTCTCCCTTAACTTTTTGCCTCTGTTCCCCAGGTTGTTGATGTGTGCTGGACTCTGATTTTACTGTTTTTGTTACTCTGGGCACTTTACCACTGCTAACCAGTGCTAAAGTGCAAGTGCTCCTGTTTAAAATGTGTACGTAATTGGTTCTCCATGATTGGCATATTTGTTTTACTGTTAAGTCCCTAGTAAAGTGCACTAGAGGTGCCCAGGGCCTGTAAATCAAATGTTACTAGTGGGCCTGCAGCACTGGTTGTGCCACCCACACAAGTAACCCTGTAATCACGTCTCAGAACTGCCACTGCAGTGTCTGTAAGTGTATTTTTACACTGTAAATTCGACTTGGCAAGTGTACCCACTTGCCAGGCCTAAACGTTACCTTTTCTTACATGTAAGGCACCCCTAAGGTAGGCCCTAGGTAGCCCCAAGTGCAGGGTGCAGTGTATGGATAAGGTAGGACATATAGTAATGTGGTTTATATGTCCTGACAGTGAAATACTGCCAATTTCTTTTTTCACTGTTGCAAGGCCTGTCTCTCTCATAGGATAATATGGGGGCTACCTTTAAATATGATTAAAGTGTAGATTCCCCTAGAGAGTAGATGGACATGTGGAGTTTGGGGTCCCTGAACTCACAATTAAAAAATACATCTTTTAGTAAAGTTGATTTTAAGATTGTGTGTTTGAAAATGCCACTTTTAGAAAGTGAGCATTTTCTTGCTTAAACCATTCTGTGACTCTGCCTTGTTTGTGGATTCCCTGTCTGGGTCAGTTTGACAGTTGGGTTGTTTTTCACTTCGTACTAGACAGTGACACAAAGGGGGCTGGGATATAACCTGCATTTCCTGATTAGCCATCTCTGCTAGGAGGGAGGGGTGGAGTGGTCACTCTCATCTGAAAGGACTGTGCCTGCCTCTGACAATACCGGCTCCAACCCCCTGGTGTGTGTCTGAGGCCTTGCCTGGGCAAGGCAGGATTTCACAAGTAGGTGTGAGTCCCCTTTGAAGAAAGGGGACTTCAAAGGCTAAAATGGGTATAAGAAGGGCACCCAAATCTACAGACTTTAGAAACACTTCTGGAACTAAGAGGAACCTCTGCCTGGAGAAGAGCTGATGGCTGAGGAAGAAGTGCTGCCCTGCCTGTGACTGTGCTTTGTGGAGCTTTCCTGCAGTGCTGCTTCTGCCAGAGTAAGAGGGCAAAGACTGGACTTTGTGTGCCTTCCATCTTGTGAAGAAATCTCCAAGGGCTTGAGTTAGAGCTTGCCTCCTGTTGTTTGAAGTCTCAGGGACAGCAAAGACTTCTCTCTGCCAGCACCTGGAGTCTCTGGAGAGACTCCTGCTCTGACAAGTGGTGCCCTATCCAGTCCCTGGGCCCTTGAAAGGAAAGCTGGTGGAATCCAGGGAAATCGACTTCGGACGACTTCGGACCGACGCCACTGCTGAATCCGGTAACGCCGCCTGCACCTGACGCCGTGACCTTCGCTGGAACACAACGCTCTTCGCAGGCCCGACGCCGCAGCAGCCCCGCTGAACTCTGCGACTCCGTGGAAGTCGCCGCACCACGTCGTGACCGACGCCACTCGAAGTGCACGGATTCAATGTTTCACACAGACGCCGCAATACCGACTTCGCGCATCGGCTTGTTTTCACTCTTCACCAAAGGTACTGTACTTGGGGGTCTACACGACTCCGTGTCCGGCGCCGCTGGTGTCGGCTTGTTGGGAACGACTCCGTCACGACGCCTTGTTAACATCTCATCGAAGCATTTTTGTTTCTAAGCGCTATTTTTGAGTTTAATCTTTAAAAATTCATAACTTCACTTGTGTATGTCGGATTTTAGTCTTTTTTGGTGTTGTTTTGTTTAGATAAATATTTCCTATTTTTCTAAACTGGTGTTGTGTCATTTTGTAGGGTTTTCATTAAGTTACTGTGTGTGTTGGTACAAATACTTTACACCTAGCACTCTGAGGTTAAGCCTACTGCTCTGCCAAGCTACCAAGGGGGTAAGCAGGGGTTAGCTGAGGGTGATTCTATTTTACCCTGACTAGAGTGAGGGTCCTTGCTTGAACAGGGGGTAACCAGACTGTCAACCAAAGACCCCATTTCTAACATCAGGAATTACGGTAAGAATTCTATGCACTTGTCATGAATAATCCCTAAATACCCCTAAAAGGAACATTAGAGAACATATCACAAGTCATAAAAATACATATCAGCTAGACATGCCCATAAAAGGAACATCAGCACATATATGTTACATCATACATGCAGGTAGGTAACTTATGAGTCCCCCATGGTCCATACCACGCTATTAGAGCAAAATATATGTCCCACAGTACCTGACTGATATGAAGAGGCACTCCCAGTGCCTAACAGAGGAACAAGGGCCCCCCGGCGCTCCAATGCGCGAACAGGGGCCACGTGGGGCTCCTGGGTAGAGAGGGGCGATCTGCGACCTCCGGGGGCCTGCGATTTGGAGGGGGGCCTGCCTCGGCCTCCTCACACCCTGTCCTTGGGGGCCGGGTGGGACAGGGCCCAACAAGCAGACATGGGGGCGAGAGGAAGGGGCCTCCGTCGAGGTCTCCCTTCCCCGTTCTGAACAAAATGCTTGCCCGGTTTGAAAAAGAGGAGCGTTCTGCTCCTAGCGCAGAGACCGGTGAAGGGGGTGCTTCCTGCACCCTCCCCGCATCCTGCAACGCAGTTTTTCCTGAACTAGGATCCCTCCGGGGGCCCGAGAAGGCACTCGCCCACACCCGACGTGGTGCGCGAGTGTCCCAAGTTGTTCCCGGGCCGCCGCTGTGAGTTTTTTTGGGATCCGAGGCAGTGGGTGCCCCGGGGGTGCTCCCACGAGTGCACCGTGCCCGGGGGTACCGACAGGAGCACGCTTGCTCTGCTTGCCTTTTTTTTTTATAAAAGCGCCAAGGCCTCACTGTGACCCCAGCTGTGGCAGTGATTTTTCTGGGCACCAACAGGGCACTTTGGAAAGCGCTAAGGACAAATCTGCAGGGGACGTTGCAGGGGTCAGGGGCCACAGCACCCTGCCCCTAGGAACAAGCAAAAACAAGAAGAAGCACAGGGCTGGTGGGCCCAGCTACAGGCCAGCACAAGGGGTGCAGATGGTGGCAGTTCCTTCTAGTGACCAGGCAGGTCACAGGTCAGCACAGCAGCAGCAGTCCAAGGTGGTTTCCTCGTGAGTGCATTCATCAGCGTCCTGTGTCCAGTTTCAAGTTCCAAGTATGTTCAAATTGTGGGGAAAATTCCCCTGTACTTTTACTGGGTTTACAGTGTGTTTTACAATGGCCAGGAGGGGGGTTCCAACCAGTTACAACTGGTTCTGGGAGTGCCCTTTCTCTCCTCCAGCACAAGGCTCCAAACATCAGTGGGGGTAAACGACCCTATTGTGTGAGGTCAGGGCACAGCATTTACAAATGCAGGTGTGCCCCACTTCTCCCTTCTCTCAGCCCAGGAAGGCTTTACAATATGTAGATGCACCTCTGTGACACCTCCACCCTCCCTGTGTTCAGGCTGTCTGAGACGTATGCACAAAGCCCCAACTGTCAGTCTGCCCAGACGTGGATTGGAAGCAAGCTGAAAAACACCAAAGTCATAAGCACAGATAAATGCGCACTAGAAGTGGCATTTCTGTGATAGTAATAAAAAAATACACCTACATCTGTAAGCAGCATTTCCTACCACTCTCACAACCACACCAAACATGCCTATGCTACCCCTCATAAATCAGACAATACCCCTTACACATAAGGCAGGGCATTTCCAATGCAATCCTATGGGAAGGCAACACTCACAGCAGTGAGACACCAAGCTAGGCTGTTTGTCACTTACAGAACAGGCCACGCAACATAGCACCTGTCCTGCGTTCTACATACATGGCACCCTGTCCAAAGGGCTAGCTAGGGCGTACCTTAGGGGTGACTTACATGTAGTAAAAGGGGAGTTCTGGGCCTGGCAAGTAAATTTAGATGACAGGTCCCTGTGGCAGGAAACTGTGTACACAGGCTCTGCACTAGCAGGCCTTAGATAGGTTTGACAGGCTACTTCAGTGGGTGGCGCAAGCAGCGCTGCAGGCCCACTAGTAGCATTTAATTTACAGGCCCTGGGCATAGGGATACCACTTTACAAGGGACTTATAGGTAAATTAAATATGCCAATAAGGTATAATCCAATCATACCAATTTTGTAAGGGAGAACACATGCACTTTAGCACTGATTAGCAGTGAAAAAGTGCTCAGAGTCAAAACGTCAGCCAACAAAGGTCAGAAAAATAAGTAGGCAAAAAGCAAAAAGTCTGGGGAAGGACCCTGTAAAAGGGCCAGGTCCAACAGTACCGGTGTATGTCCTATCTTCTTAGTATGCTTGATCAGACCCAGGCATTAAAATGTGATGCAAAACGGGTTTAACTTAATTTTTTGGGTCCGTCTCCTACCCTTGCGTCATTTTTGCACAAGCAGATAAATATGGTGCACAGGGCTTAGAGTCATTTTTTGGACAGGATTGCCTACCTTGCATCTCATTAGCACAAGGTGGTTTCACGCATCCAAAAAGTCACGTTACTACTATAATTTGACGCTATGTGGGTCTAGTGTCAAAATATAAATATGAGGTTGAGTTTGCGCTGAAATTGCGTAAAAAAATTACTCAAATTCAGTGCAAACAGAGTATAAATATGCCCCTTAATGTTTCCAGTGACAATAATCATTGTGGCATTTATGAAGTCATAAGTGGGTCTTTGTTTACCTTTAGAGCTAGCAGAAGTGTCTCAATTTCTATTAAAATGGCGTTTTTTATTTTCTACTTTCACACTATTTGATGGATCTGCATAAAATAGTACATATAAGGTTTCACTTAAACATCGTATATGACCAAATATCAGTATGTTAGTATGCCAAGCTCCATGCCGATCCATGCAAGGGAAAAAGTTAAAGATAGAGACATAGGGGCATATTTATACTCCGTTTGCGCTGAATTTGCGTTGTTTTTTTCGACGCAAATTCGACGCAAAACTAACTCCATATTTATACTTTGGCGTTAGACACGTCTAGCACCAAAGTTCCTGGAATTAGCGTCATTTTTTTGCGTGAACACCTTCCTTGCGTTAATGATATGCAAGGTAGGCGTTCCCGTCTTAAAAAATGACTGCGATGCTATTGCGTCGTATTTATACTCCCGGGCAAACATGACGCCCGGGAGTGGGCGGGTCTAAAAAACCTGCATTTGCGCCGGGTTTTAGCGCCTGGGTCAGGGCAGGCGTTAAGGGACCTGTGGGCTCAGAATGAGCCCAGAGGTGCCATCCCCTGCCCCCAGGGACACCCCCTGCCACCCTTGCCCACCCCAGGAGGACACCCAAGGATGGAGGGACCCACCCCAGGGACATTAAGGTAAGTCCAGGTAAGTATTTTTTTAAATTTTTTTTTGTGGCATAGGGGGGCCTGATTTGTGCCCCCCTACATGCCACTATGCCCAATGACCATGGCCAGGGGACAGAAGTCCCCTGGGCAAGGCCATTGGGCAAGGGGGCATGACTCCTGTCTTTGCTAAGACAGGAGTCATTTCAATGGGGGATGGGCGTCATTAAAAAATGGCGCAAATCGGGTTAAGACGTTTTTTTTGCCTCAGCCTGACTTGCCCCATTTTTAGACGCCCAAACGCCATTTTTCCCTATGCCGGCGCTGCCTGGTGTACGTGGTTTTTTTTCACGCACATCAGGCAGCGCCGATCGGCTAACGCCGGCTAACGCCATTCAATAAATACGGCGCCCGCATGGCGCTTCAGAATGGCGTTAGCCGGCGCTAATTTTTTTGGCGCTAAACTGCGTTAGCGCAGTTTTGCGTCAAAAAGTATAAATATGGCCCATAATATAAACAGTTCCACGATTGTTCAGTCTCCTTTACAAAATACTGTTGAAAGGAGTTATACGAAATGCACCCAAAGAATGAGTATTCAACGGGATCAGTGGCCAACTAGATGTTCTCTTCTACCCCTCCTGTTATCCTTCACTGTGCATAATGATACAGGTATCGCGATAATAGAAACACTGAAGACAGCACGAAGGCTACTTTGAACAAATCTAAAAGAGAGATTGTTCATTAAGTTTGTTTTCTTCATATATGTATTCACAACTTTCCAAGAGAACAAGATAGCCGTTAAAAAATAAAATCCATGAAAAACGATAAAGTCATTCAACAGTACCACACTTGTTTTGAAGCAAAGTGTCGCTTTTTCCTGTTAAACCATTAAACAGAAGACATAAACATATGTGTTAATCGCAAGGAGATGGAATGTTGTCAACAAATTCTAGGCGGTTTTTCAATACATATTCCATACGACTTTTTCCTCGCACGGCATCAGGAGGTAACCCGCAAATATATATTCTTCCAGTTGCAATCACGTTGCCAAACTGTCAGGTGGAAACACTGCGGGTTTAATTACTGACTTCCATTAGAGACCATGTCACGCTCTGCCACAATCTTTGAAATCATAATAAGACGAGAGAAGGATGACGCTTCAATGCACGTGCCAAAGGCAATTTTCGTTTTTTATAAAAAAAGTTTCAATTTATTTCCAGTATTCACTAACTGCTAACCAGAACCTCAGTGCTTATTGCTCTCTCTGCGTTTAAATGTGTCACTATAGGCTAGTGACCACTTTTACCAATTTCAATTGGCACACTGGGACACCCTTACAATTCCCTAGTATATGGTACCTAGGTACCCAGGGTATTGGGGTTCTAGGAGATCCCTATGGGCTGCAGCATTTCTTTTGCCACCCATAGGGAGCTCAGACAAACCTTTACACAGGACTGCCACTACAGCCTGAGTGAAATAACACACACGCTATTTCACAGCCATTTTTCACTACACTTAAGTAACTTATAAGTCACCTATATGCCTAACCTTCACTTGCTGAAGGTTAGGTGCAAAGTTACTAAGTGTGAAGGAACCCTTGCACTAGCAAAGGTGCCCCTACATAGTTCAGGGACATTTCCCCGGACTTTGTGAGTGCGAGGACACCATTACATGCGTGTACTACATATAGGTCAATACCTATATGTAGCTTCACAATGGTAACTCCAAAAATGGCCATGTAACATGTCTAAGATCATGGAATTGTCCCCCCATGCCAAATCTGGTATTCTGGTGCCAACTTCGTGCATCCCGGGCCTCCACTATGGACCCCAGGTACTGCCAAACCAGCTCTCTGGGGTTTTCTCTGCAGCTACCACTGCTGCCCCCCACAGACAGGGTTCTGTCCTCCTGGGGTCTGGGCAGCCCAGTCCCAGGAAGTCAGAACAAAGAATTTCCTCTGAGAGAGGGTGTTACACCCTCTCCTTTTGGAAATAGGTGTTAAAGGCTGGGGAGGGGTAGCCTTTCCCAGCCTCTGGAAATGCTTTGAAGGGCACAGATGGTGCCCTCCTTGCATAAGCCAGCCTACACCAGTTCAGGTAACCTCCAGCCCCTGCTCTGGCGTGAAACTGGACAAAGGAAAGGGGAGTGACCACTACCCTTTCCATCACCACCGCAGGGGTGGTTCCCAGAGCTCATCCAGTGTGTCCCAGACCTCTGCCATCTTGGATCCAGAGGTGTGAGGGCACTCTGGAGGCCTCTAAGTGGCCAGTGCCAACAGGTGATGTCAGAGACCCCTCCTGATAGGTGCTTACCTTACTAGGTGGCCAATCCTCCTCTGAGGGATATTTAGGATCTCTCCTGTGGGCTTTTCCTAAGATAACGACTTGCAAGTATTCACCAGAGTTCCTCTGCACCTCTCTCTTTGACTTCTTCCAAGGATCAACCGCTGCCTGCTCCAGGACACCTGCAAAACTGCAACAAAATAGTAAGAAGACTACCAGCGACATTGTAGCGCCTAATTCTGCTGGCTTTCTCGACTGTTTCCTGGTGGTTCATGCTTTGGGGGCTGCCTGCCTTCATCCTGCACTGGAAGCCATGAATAAATCTCCTGTGAGTTGACAGAATCTTCCCCCTGCTCCAGCAGGCACCAAACTTCAGTATCACTGGTACACTGGGACCCCTCTCATCCTGACGAGTGTGGCCCCTGGAGCACAGGTGGTGGGCCAAACTGACCCAGATTGTCCAGTGGTCCAACTGTCCAAATTTGGAGGTGGTAAGTCCTTGCCTCCCCTCTCCAGATAGTAATTGTTTGCACTGTGTGAACTGCAGCTACAAGGGCTTCTGTGCACCTTTCCACAAAATCCTTCATGCACAGCCAAGCCTAGGTCCCCAGCACTCTATCCTGCAATGCTCAGCTTCCTGAGTTGATCTCCGGCTTTGAGAGACCCTCTTTTGCAGTGTTGAGATGACCACCATGTTCAGACTTCTTGGACCTGTGTTCAAGTGCTTCTCCAGGTGCTGCCTTCTTGTGCATGGGCTCTCTATGTTTCTGAGGGCCCCCTCTGTCTCCTCTCCCAAGTGGCGACATCTTGCTCCTTCCTGGGCCCAGGCAGCATCCTTTTTCTTTAATCATGACTCTTGCAGCTATCAAGGTAGGTCCTCAGGTCCAGGAATCCATCTTCAGTGCTCTGCAGTCTGTTGTGGTCTTTGAAAAATCCTCTATCACGACTTTAGTGTGTTTCTGGGGAAATAGTAGTACTTTAGTCCTTCTTTCCAGGATCTTGGCTTGTGGTATCTTGGACACCCTTAGTATTCTCTTTCACTTCCAGCGACCCTCTACACAGTACACTAGCCTAGAGGTCCATTCGTTGTTCGCATTCCACTTTCTTAGTATATGGTTTGTGTTGCCCCTAGGCCTATTGCATTCTATTATATTCTACAGTGTTTGTACTGCTTTCTGACTGTTTTACTTACCTGCTTTTGGTTTGGGTGTATATTTTGTGTATTTTACTTACCTCCTAAAAGGGCCAGGTCCAACAGTACACTCCTAAGGGAGTATATCCTCTGAGATATTTTTGGTACATTGGTAAAATAAAGTACCTTTATTTTTTGTAACTCAGAGTATTGTCTTTCTTATGATATAGTACCTTTATGATATAAGTGGTATTTTAGGAGTTTTGCATGTCTCCTAGTTCAGCCTAAGCTGCTCTGCTATAGCTACCTCTATCAGCGTAAGCTGCTAGAACATTACTAATCTACTAATAAGGGATAACTGGACCTGGCTCAAGGTGAAAGTACCATCAGGTACCCACTATAAGCCAGGCCAACCTCCTACAAATAGTCAATAAAGTCAACAGTGTGGCAGAGTAAAAAGGACTGTGACCAATTGTAAAAAGCGCTAGCATGATTGCAAGTGTAGAACTAAAGCGAAACTGGTCAACAAACGAAAGGCAGCACTTCAGACCGGGGGTGGAGGTCCGGCACCCCGGGGGAGTTGGATGAGCTGGAGGGGATGGTGTCAGCAGTCATCCCAGAGGAGTTAGTCATTGGAGTCCCAGGACAGGACAGCGCAGCATTTCAAGAACTACCACAATTGCATGATAAGTTGCAGTGGGGGCAATATGGTAACTAACAAATGGCAGAAGGGGGAGGCACATAGGACACACTGAATGTATGAAAAAGGGTGGTATGGGTGGCTAAACACATGTAATGGGAACTCACCTTCCCCTTATATGCACAGATCATTTCTCAACCCTCACATCACTTCCTTCACTGTGGCAACTGTACCATCTGCTCAGGTGTAACTCCCATTGGGCAACATGTACAAGCCTATTGTGCAGGGTGGTCCAGCAAGAACTTGGATTTGCCTCCCAGCACCATTGTGCATGGGCACAAAAGTGATAATACACCATATATGGGGCATGTCTGTGATCATCATCTGTGCTGCTGTACAAGTAGTTGGCATGTCACCAGGCTGCAAGGGTGCCTGTATAGTGGGTATGGTTGGGGTTGTGCACTAAGAGGCACCTTCTTGCATAACATCAGCTACAAATGGTCTTACCGTCTCTACGGGGCCAAATAAACAAGGCCTTAGCACAACACCATCAACATTTAGATTGATGCCAATCTGGCATGAAGGGGCACATTTCCCTTTTGCCATATGAATAAAGTAGCACATTGCATGTATAGCACATCTTTCTAAATCCTTGCATCATGATCTGCCTGTGCCAGAGATGTATATATGCAAGGGGGAACGTTCCTTCACAGGGGGGTCAGAAAAAATGAGGCAGTTGATTCCTAAATATTTCACTGTGACGTCTATTGATGTCAATTGTAAGGCCTGCCAAAGGCAGGCATCTTAGTGATGCACCCTTTGTTACAAAACATCTCCCTGTGCTTTGCTGCATTAGTGCCATAACCTATGGTGCTAATGCATCTAAGCACCACAATAGTGCAATAACTCATGAGGATACTGTGGAAATGTTCAACTTTGTGTGCTTTATTATAAATATAGTGCCACCATGGTGTTGTTAGATCGGGCAAGGGGGCATAAGAAAATAATTATATCATAATTAATGCACCATTGTTGTGTACATTGTGCATTATGCGTGATGCACAATGCAACACACTGTCAGGAATAAGGATGTGCACGGTCTAGGTCCCACCCGAAACTCCGCTGCGCTATTTTGCGGTGCTTCATGCGCACCACTTGTCATCTCTTCTTGTTCTAGAAGTGGTTATCAGCGTTGGCTGCCCTGTGGTAAAGTTCATGTAGCTGCAGGGTCAGAACATGGGTGGACAAGATGCACTTATCAGTGCTATTCCCAGGTTTCTAGAGGCAGCGGCCATCTTGGTGTGTGGCATTGCTCACTATTTTGAAGGCTTCAATGCAGTCAGACCTTGTGGGATTCCTCTGAAGAAGTGCAGATTTCCTGCATGGCAGATTGACAGCAAATCGGAGTATCTTTGTTTCCATGGTGAATTCAGATATGAGTAGGTCGTACTCATAGTGGTAAGGTCTTGATGAGCCCAATCTTGAAGAGAGTTGTTACTTCCAAAAGTAAAGCGCCCCTTAGCACAACAAGCAAAGCGCTTTCAGTCGAAAGAGTAAAGCGCTCTTGGCACAACAATAAAAGCGCTTCAGGCCAAACAAGTAAAGTGGCCTTGGCGCAACGATCAAAACGCTTCGGACCATATGATTAAAGCGCCCCTTAGCACAATGATCAAAGTGCTTCAGGCCACACGTTTAAAGCGCCCTTGGCACAATAATCAAAGCTCATCAGTCCACACGAGTAAAGCGCCCTTGGCAAGACAATCAAAGTCACATTAGGCCACACGAGTAAAGCGTCCTTGGCATGACAATCAAAAGCATTTCAGGCCACTCGAGCAAAGCGACCTTGGCACGACGGTCAAAGCGATTCATGCCACATGAGTAAAGTGCCCCCTTAGCACAACGAGCAAAGCGCTTCAGGTCACAAGAGTAAAGCGCCCTTGCAAAGACAATCAAAGCGTTTCAGGCTACATGAGTAAAGCGGTCTTGGCACGAGGATCAAAACACTTCAGGCCACATGAGTAAAGCGCACCTTAGTACAACGAGCTTAGCGCATCAGACAAAGCAAGTAAAATCGCTCCCTGGCATAATCAACAAAGCCCTTTATATATCTTGATCAAAGCGCTTCATGAACAACAAACAAGGCGCTTCTGCCCAATGAACAAAGCGCTTCAAGTTCAATGAGTAAAACTTTCAGGCCTTAGTAGTTAATGTGAAAATGTTTTGGAAATAAGCAAATTATAGTTTCATTGTTTTTTGGGAAGCATAATATGTGAGATACATATTTACGTCTTTGAGAATTTCTAGGCTGAGATCAAACGTTTATGTTATGAATAATAATAACCATAATTGTTACATGATTGATATTCAGAGTATGACCATAGTCCAAAGCTCTTGCCATCTCTAGGTTCAGAGGTTACAGTTTTTTCTTGTTCCATGATTCAAAGAAGGGGCTACACTCAATTCACAAAGGGTCTCAATCTGATACCACAGAGATGCCTTTATTCAAGAGTCTATTGGTGAGTTTATACTGTTATGAATGAGTATATGCATATTTGTTCTAACAGTTTCTTTTCAGATCTCTCGCCCTGCAGTTCCCTACCCTAATTCCCTTCCCCCCGCCTGGCTTCATCATAACTCTGTGCTCTGATAGCTCTCTGAGTTGGTGACGTCGGGAGGTGGGCCTTTTTTTCAGCAGCGTGCAGATCCCGAGGAAAGGGCACTGTGACACACACATGGAAAAACTAAATTCACAGGATATACAAAAATCTCATCACACCCTCTTGTCATTCCTAAACCACCCTTGAGTTGTTGGACAAAACAGAAGAAAACTCAGAAGTGACAAATTTAGAAGACATCAGAAGCTGGGTGGGTTAGACATGTGTTGCATGGGAACATCCCCAGCAATACACATGCAATGCCAACTACATGCAGTGCCAAGTGTGAGAGGGGCATATAGTTACCAGGCCATGAGAAAGCATGCAAGGTGAGTGTAACAGTCTGACCATTGGAGGCTGGAAGATTGTGCCAATGGAGTGTAACTAAAATGATGCTCTGGTGGCACAGTGTGCAACTAGTGGCCCACAAAGGTGGGCCTTGATATGTGGCTCTGCGCCATGTCACTAAGGCACAAGGATCTAGAACTTGACTACTTATGTCAACAGCTAATACAGTTCAAGATTGACATTTCAGTATCACATTGCAGAGGATGATGCCTTACCTCCTGCAGAGCTGCCTGTCCTTGATTTCTCTGATGATTTGGATGATCAGCTGCAGACCATCAGTGTCGACTCTCTCCAGGATGTCCTGGGTGCCATCCAGACACCATCTTCAGTCGCAGGGAAGACACACAGGGCCTAATTCAGTCTTTGGCGGGCGGCCGAGGCCACCCGCCAAAGTCCCGCCGACAAATGACCGCACCGCGGTTAAAAGACCGCGGCGGCCATTCTTAAATTTCTGCTGGGCCGGCGGGCGCTCTCCAAAAGAGCGCCCGCCGGCCCAGCGGAAATGCCCCTGCAGCGAGGATGCCGGCTCCGAATGGAGCCAGTGGAGTTGCAGGGGTGCGACGGGTGCAGTGGCACCCGTCGCGATTTTCACTGTCTGCTCCGCAGACAGTGAAATTCATGGTGGGGCCCTGTTAGGGGGCCCCTGCACTGCCCATGCCTGTGGCATGGGCAGTGCAGGGGCCCCCAGGGGCCCCACGAAACCCGTTACCGCCAGCCTATTCCTGGTGGTGAAAACCGCCAGGAACAGACTGGCGGTAAGGGGGTCGGAATCCCCATGGCGGCGCTGCAAGCAGCGCCGCCATGGAGGATTCCCTGGGCCAGGGGAAAACCAGCGGGAAACCGCCGGTTCCCCTTTTCTGACCGCGGCGTGTTGGCGGTGCTTCCTCTGCCCTCTGCCCTGGCGGTGTTACACCGCCAGGGTTAGAATGAGGGCCACAGTGTTGAGGGTTCTCTACATGCCCCACAAACACCCAACACACACCATCAGCCAGCTCACCCACAGCCCTGGATGTCCCGGCCCCGGACATTATCTTCCAAAACAACAGCGGTAGGAATCCAGCAGGAGCTGACACAATAAGTGCGGGTGGGATGGAGGCCATGGCAGGCAGCCTAGAGGGAGTTCAGAGGTGCCTCAGTCCGAATAAGGATAACTCAGCTAACATCAGAGGCACCCACTCTCTGCTAGGTAGGTCCAGTAGTCCCTGGCCAACATAGCAGGTGTCCTGAGGCAGAGGGTAGAACAAATCCCCTCCCAAAGTTGCACCAGTGTGATCGACAACAGGCTGGGGACTATCCAAACTGTGCTGGCGACCATACATCAGATGCTGTCTTGTCTCACTGACAACCTGGCTGCCTACCACCGTGATGTTGCTGCTGTGTTGCAAAACCAACAGTCACTCCTTGCTGCAGTGTTGCATTTCATCTTTCCCCAGATTACAGCTGCACGGAGCTATGTTACCACATCTCTATTCCCCGATGTGTGTGTGTGTGCCTCCCTCTACTTCAACACCAGCACCACCCATTGCACACGAGGCACCGTACACATCAGAGGATGAAGATGTGTAAGGAACATCATTCACCAAAAAAACCACCTGATAGCTACATTTTGTGGCACATGGACAGTATCTCCGTAGTTCTGTGCTTAAGGCCATGCTAGTGTAGTAACAATTGGCAACCTGCCCTCTACAATCTACTACTGTTGACTGTTTGAACACCTCCTCACTGATGCACTCCTCTCCCCCTTGGACTTTGACTGGACATGCCATGGCTTGGGATCTCTCATGGTGTCAATATCCTATACATTGTACATCATGTGAAACCAAACTTTCACATGTAAATAAATTGGTAAAGTTACATGTGTGTTGCTTTTGTTGCTGATGCATTAACTGTTTGAACTGTATGCATTGTGTGAAGAGAATACACTGAGTACTTCATAAAAAGAAATGCGTGGCTTTCCGTCACGCTCCAACCCACACACAATGACTGAAACATGATTAAGGTGAATGATAGCATTGTGGACTGGCAAGAAATGTTTGAGTCTCCCAAGCATGTATTTGAACAGGTAGCATGCAAGTTTTGCAATGACCTGTCTGATATAATACACAAGTGTCTAGGAAAAGCTAGGCTGGTTGCACCAGTACTACTTTGATGTGCCAACCAAATTAGACATATGAAAGACAGTGAGGGGCAGCCATGAGTGTTTCAGTATCAATTCTCCATTTCAGGGGGAGTGCAATGTTCCAAACATTTAAACAATACATGTCTCATTACTAACCAACACCAATTACTGGTGTCAGATAACCTGTTTTTGTATGTGTATTCATGCACAATTAGAGTATCACATACAGTGCAGAATAATGTTTTGAGCATCCCCCTGCCAACCTGACAGATACTTGGCCACAGAGGATACACATAGTCACACATGTAAATCACTATTGGATACATACCCAAAGGCATTTGTCTAACCTGAGCTGTGCAGACATGATACCATCCAGATGGTTAACCATCATGGAGACCATATTGTATCAAAAACAAGATTTAATGATACCAAAACATCCCTACCAAACAATAGCTAACCTACATTCTAACCTACACTAACCTAACCTATACTATCTAATCATAATTTATCCCTACAGCTAATTTATCTTAATTTAACTTATCCCCACCCATCAACTATACAAACTATGTCTTAACACTAACCTACACTATGCTAAATAACCTGTGCCAACCTATCTAAAACCCAACATAACAATGAACTTCCAAGACTAGGGAAAGGGAAGGTTATGAAACCAAGCAATGTCCAAAGTCAATTCCTCTTAACCTTCTTTTTGAGGTACTAGATCATTTAGTACATCTTATCAGTTTTTGCCTTACCTTTTGCTATACACAACTTGAGGTCTGCCATGTCCTTGTGCATTTCCTGCTCAAATGTAGGAGCCACACTTCTAGATCCTGACTGGGGCAGTGATGGTGCTAGAGTAGAGCATGTTGATGTTGACAGTGCTGGAAGCTGCTGAGCCATCTCTGTCCTTTTCCTTTGACTGTCCAGGAGCGTTAGTGCTTGTTGCTGCTTGTTTAGGTGGCCCTCCCAAATGCCCATCAGGAACCCGATGCTTTCTCACTGGCGTATCTTCTGGCCATCGTACAGTACCATTTTTCTACAGCACGAATGTGCATGTATCGTTCTGCTCTTTTCTGGAAAGCATGCTTCTGTGCTGGATTTATGGTGGCCACTAAAACATGGCAAGAACATGTCATCACAACCTGCTTTGGGCAGAGAAAGAACAAACATGCAAGGGAAACAGCATCTTCGGATAACACACATTGTCCACCACAACTCACAAAAAGCATCTTTAAGGACAAAGTTAACACAAAATTGCACCAAAACCATCTTCAAGAAATTGTTAAGGCCCCAGGTATGAAGGCTAACCAATGATGCAAACTATACTGTACAAACATGTAACATCTCCTAAGTACCAGGTAAACATTCACCATGCACATCCCATAGACCAATATACTTTAGTGACACAGCACAGACAGCAGACAGCACAAAATACTCAAAACTGACCACTCCTCACATCAGCACAAGCACCACATAACCTCTTTTAAGTACAGACAACAAGAATGTAAAGAGAAAGTGAAAGTAAGTGAAATTTTCCATGTTTGCAGCAAGGAAGTTCAATTACATCACTTCCTGGGCATTTCTATGACATGCATTTTTTTTTTTATGCATGGCGGTCTTTCATTTCTTTTTTAAGGATGGCTGACAGGGCATAACATTTTAGGCTCAGATTTAAGGGGGCCTAGCGCCTCCTTGTGCCACATTAGTGTCATTTTTATTACACTAGTGTGGCCCAACAAAGCCAAATCGCCTCACCAGATTTACAAAGTGACACATTGCAACACTTTCTAACCCCTTGTGCGATATTATGCCTGCACTAGTCATTGTTTTTTCATGGGGGCGTTCCCCCATTAGGGGAACTGCAAAAATTGCACAGTGGAATCTAAGAAATTCCACTGTTTAATGTTTTATGGCTACGTTCAATGCCTGTGCAGAGCAGGTGTTAAAAGGGGGCACACCATTGCTGTCATTGGGCCTCTATGTATTGTGCTCTAACATTTTGTCGCTAATTCTACACTGTACATCAACAGAGTCAAAAATGTAGATGCTATTGCCCCTACTTTACACAATGGTGTGCTGCATATTAAATACGGGTCGCACTGCATTGGATGCTGCACCACTTTTCTTAAATCAGGTCCTACATTTGGACGTGCAGGTGAGGTGTGTCAATTTTTTTATATGTGAGGGGCTAAAATTACTATATGCATAATTTGTTTTATGCATGATGGGCATGCGTGTATTTTAGAGGGGCAACTGACAGGTTACTCAGGAACAAATTTCACACACAGGTGCAATGCGTCATACATATTGAATGCTATGGTTAAATATGTATGCATTCATTTTAATCTTGTTACCGAAAAAAACAGAAACGTTTTACTATATGTGTGTTTGTCTGTGGGATGCATGGAAGGACTGATATTGCTTGCAAATGTGCATGCGTGTGATACAGTTTCACGCATTCATTTCTGCACATATGTACAATGTGTATACTGTAAGTGTGCATATGTGAGGGAACTTCCACTGTTCTGACTCAAAGTAATTTCTGTATTTCTACTGTTTGTTTCACCACACAGTTTTTTATAGTTGACCCATGTGCAAAACATGTCCATGCACATGATACCCTTGAGAAAATTTTACCTAGGGATGATGGTGACTTAACCTTGTTTATGATCTGCTAACCCAGACCTACGGAAGTGAAGTGTTTGATAATCCATGTACAGTTCCTCATGCATGCAATTTCTTGGATATGTTGTACTGACATGTGTTGTGGTTGTAATGTGAGTGATATGCTAGGGAGTGAAAAGTGCTTTTCATGTGTGATCTGTAATGCATACCACAGTGGTGTGTTTTAGGGCTGTAACTCCCACAAATTTACAAATCCATCATGGATAGTTGTGTACCATCATAGCAAAGCTGTGTGCTCACATCAGTGTTAGACATCTTTCCCTGTATAGATAGATGAGTACGGTTAAATATTCAGAGTTGTTTTTTTACAGACACCATGCTATATGTTGCATGTTTTCATGTGTCCATGCACAAAGTTACAGGCCACACCAAGCTTGGGCTACGAAGGTGGTACATGTGGGAATTATCGTAGTGATATTTTTGTCAGCACTTACACTTTGACTGGGCAATTGCTCACCCTTTTGTTTTGCAAGACTTCCTTTTTAGCACACAACCTGCATGGCAGGGCTGCTCTCAGACAGTGATGGCAGGCTACTTCTCAGTGATTGGTGGCACTTTATATGCTGACACAACCCCATTGTTGCTGGTGTGCGCACAAGATGATTGTGGCTGCAGGGCCATGATTGTGTACAGAGTGAATGTATCCCTCTCTGCGTAGGGGGAGTAGGTGTGGGAGTTGGCAACCTTAAGTTTAAATTAGGCACAATTAAAGTCCCATGCCCAATTATGTATTGTTGCATTTTAGGATGTTGATGTCTGCCTTGCCCAATTCTGCTCTAGGGACTTACAGGTTGGTGATGTCTGCCTTGCCCTATTATGTACTAGGGACTTACAGGCTGTTTGTGTTGGACTTGTCTCATAATTTTATAGGGATTAACATGACTATGTCCATATATGTGAGATGTGTTCCTCTGATGCATTGGCATGTCATTGGTAGATAGTGGAACTGGGTCATATCTGTAGACCCAGGGTGCAGATAATGTCATTTGCCACTGGCTTCTGTGACACTTGTTTGTGCTGGCCACTCACACAGTTATAGTTGTTAACAATGTGACTGGGATATGTACTGTCCTATGCAATGTGTGTAAATATGTGTCTGGTGTTTTGTACAGAGAGTATCTGACAATGTGTGATCATTCACACACATTGAAGTCAGATTGTGTGACGTAGGCTTCGAGGTCAACATTGCTGGCACAGTTTCTGCAGATTTCCCTTGGTGCTCACCTTTATTATCCTCATTGTCCCTTCATTCATGCATGTCATAATAAGTCATACTTGCTAATGGACATTGCTTCTTCTACAGGCTAAACACTATTGGCTACACCATTTTCATTGTTTGCAAAATGAGATGACTGACCCCCACACATCACTGAATACCAGCCACTGCACTTGCATAATGTTTGAGTCACCCCCACATATTGGACGTCAGAGTTGAGTAAAAGAGTGTCTCAGCTGTCCTTCCCCATTTCTTTGTTTGACATAAACACTCACACACAGCTGCATTCCCCAACCTCTGTCACATGACTATGAATGAATTTACATTGTGTGACATGAATGTGTCCTTATTGACCCTACAGTTTGCCAAGGTACTGTGGCTTGTTTTGACATTGTTTGCCATGCATGCAAAATACTATTGCTTTGGAGTCTGACAGACCAAGACATTCATGTGTTTTGTCCTATGTATTTAACTGTCTATTAGTCATACATGTGAGTGCCATTGAGGGGTATGTTGTCACCTTGGATAGTGACATTCTGTTACATAGCAGACACAGACCTACTGCTGTTGGTACTATTTACTCTTGTCCCACCTAGCCCACGCTTCTGAACATCAGTTTTCACATGTTTTTCCTGTGTTGCACTGTCAAATGTCAACCATACACTCTTGAATATGTGTGTTGCAATGCACATTATTTGTACAACAGCTAATGCCCACATTCCAGCCACACATTCATGTAGTAGTGTAGTGTGTGTAGTTGTTTGTTGTTTTTGAGTGTGTCCCTAATTTATTTATCACTTTTATGGCCTACCCATGCTTCCCAAGATGTGGGTGAGTTGATAAAGTTTGTGAAGGTGAAAATAAGTACTCCATGATAAATCGGTGTCAAAGTGATTTATTTACAAAATTGTGCTCAATGATGAGTACAGTCTCTAACTGAAGAGGTCGTGTACAATACTGTCCATTCTGTGTGCTCCAGCAGAAGAATTTTGTTTTTTCCCCATCCTCCAGTCATGTATCTTTGTCCTCCTCCTACTCCTTGGGGACCTCTACCTGTTCATCCCAGGGGACATTGGTGAGCACACAGATGATGTGCAAAATTGAACATACTAGTATCCTGTTTGCATACAAGGGGTGAGGGATATAATATACTTTCTCCAGTTAGACCTAGGCACCTAACCCTCGATTTCAGCATGCCAAATGTCCTCTTCACCAAATTTCTGGTACTTTTATGTGATTCGGTGTAAGCCTTCTCAGCATCTGTTTGTGGGTTTCCATATGGGGTTATGACCCATGGCTGGATGCCGTAACCTTGGTCTGCTGCAATGGAAGGACAGAAACAGCGTCAGGTGTGCATTCATGTTTCTTTCTAAATGGCTAAGCACTGTTTTTTTTTGTTTGAGTGGTGATTCTGACTTGCATCTGGCATTGTGTACGTTCCTATATGCACGCATGGTTGTGTTGGTATGTGGTGGTATGCTTTACAGTCATGGATTGAGCCTCAGCGACATGGCAATCGTGGAATTGTTTCTGGCATGACAGGTCACCCATGCAGAATATTTGTGGTGTTGTATATACTTGGTCCTTAGTCCCATTACTCAGAGTCATGTTGTCTAAGTCTACATTCATTTTTTGTGGTGTGTGCCAAGAGACAGTTGTTGTGCCCTGTGTGTTGCATGTGAATCCCACCTCTTGGACGTGGAAGACCTCACTTGCACGAGGAGCTGTTGTTGCAATGTCCTCGCTACTATGCATATGTGTATGTAGGGATTATGCACAGTGTGGTATAGTTGTTTCAGAAGTATTGCCATGTATGTTACAAGTTTACAAACAACTGTGAGACAGGACAAGTCATGAGGGGCCTTTCTGCACTGCCCTGCATCACCAGTATACAGGCAAAAAATATGCCATGTCTCCTTGATATTGTGCATTTCTGACCTCTACCAGTGTGCTGCTGTAGTTCTGCTGCCAAAGTCCACTGTAGGCACCCTTGTAGCATGGTAGAGGGATGCCAGCTTTCTGTTTTGACTGTTAATGTGCTGTCAGGTGTCCCTTCCTACACATGATCTATCAATAATAGTAATGTCCTATTTCAATGTGGGCTACTCTATGCACCACATATAGGAAAAGTATACACAATGGGGGTATAATGTATTTTTCTTGGTAGGTAAATGGCGATGCCACCACTAGGGTGGCATTGTTTATTGCTGCAACCTCAGGTTTCTAAATTGTGTTAAATGTGGGGCAGTGCCAATATGCGAGTTGTTTGATGGTGACATGGCCAATGAAAAACCCATTGCTGACCACTTCCACAGTATGGTGGTCATTATGAACATGGCGGTAAACACCGAACCGCCGGCGGTAGCGGTTACTACTGCCAACAGGCTGGCAGTCCAGACCGCCAAATAATGAAGCCAATGAGAAACAAGTAGCAGTCCAGCCACACACCGCCATTTTTGTAGTCCCGATGACGATGAAGGAGGCCGCCCTCACGCTGGTAGAATGGCCCTACACCCCCACCAAATAAAGAAACACCACACCGCCATCAGTTCCTCGGTGGGAACCACTGTCAGTGAAAGCGTGGTGGAAACAAACACTATAAAAGGAAACACTTACGGAGGTATACGGAACTTGCCAACGCAGACATGGAGCGAGAGCTGGTAATATTGCCATATTCCTCCAGGACCGTGACCGACAACGAAGACGGTGATGGTAAGTACCGCAGACTAGTACACATGGGAAGAAAGGGCATATTTACACACCCACCCACTCCACAGGGCACTCCCAACCCCTCCACCATCCCAGACCGTACATACCATAACAAAATGTGCTTACCAGACACAGGCCAACAAATAGCTGCACCAATGTACACACCTGTGCACACTACCCCCCCACAGTGAAGCCCTGAACAACATCACTATATTGTGCCAACAGCACTGCGGGACACTCGATTTGTATTACAAGGAACAAAAGTTATGTCCAAATAATGCCATTGGCCAGTTCATTGTAAAGTTCCTGAAGGGCAAATATAGCCCAACTGTGACCCCCACATGTGCAAAGGAAACTCCACTGGAAAGGGGCATAAATGGGGAAGCCAGGCACTTCAGGGAACAGGAGCAGGGGGTGCGGGTGGGGACTCAGGTATGAAAGGGGGGTCTTGGGCTTAGGTTTGGAGGTGATGGGGATTTGGGATTGCCCTTGGAAGAAAGGGGCGTGGGCCTTGACCAGGGGGTGGCAGAGAGACCTGGGTCAACACGGGTCTTCTTCCTCCCTGGGGTAGGGGCACAGGAATGGGAAGGGCAGACTGGGACGGACTTAGACGATGAAGGAAAGGAGTGGACTGGGCAAGGGAATGGGAAGGTTCAGGGACAAGACGGGGTAAGCCAGTGGGTTAAAACAGGTCAACACTGGATAGGAAAAACTTCTTAATTGTATTTGGAGAGGATCTGGAGCCAGGTCTGAGAGTGGAGGTTGGAGTGCTCGTACCAGGTGTAGGTGTGCAGGATGTGGATGCAGCTGCCTGTTTAGTATGTTTATGTGTGGTGGATGTGTGTGGTGTGGATGTGTGTGAACGTTTGAGTGTTTTGGAAAGAGGAGGTGTGGACACAGTGGGAGAAGACAGGCTGCTAGTGGAGATGGATGATGTCTGGACGTCTGCAGGTCTGATGAGTGTGCTGCAAGGGTATGTGAATGTGCTCATGGTGAGTGCATGGGCTGGATGTTAGCTGTTGTGGTGATTGCATGAATGAATGAGCAGCAGTGAACAAGGGTGCAGGGCATGTGGGTGTGCATGGTGAGGTGACAGACAGGTTGGTGGCAGAGGTTGACACACTGGGGGAGGTGGATGTTGTTGTTGTGTGTGCTATGGTATGTTGGGTGTGGGCCTGCCCGTGGTGTGCTTCTTGTGTGTTGATCTGTGTGCATGGCTGTCTGTATGTGTGCTTGGGATGGGTGAAGGGAGAGGGGTGCTGGAAGGGGTAGAGGTGGTGGTGGGGGGCAGAAAAACCAGGGACACTGGCTGCCGTCAAAGAGGAGGCCAGAGCCTGAAAAGAGCTCTGTAGGACAGACATGGCACTGTGAATGCCTTCCAGGTATGCATTGCATTGCTGCATCTGGGATGTTAGCCTCTAGATGGCATTCGTGATGGTTGTCTGCCCTACAGAGATGATTCTCAGGCGCTCAATAGCCTCCTCCATGAGGGCAGCAGGGCTGACTGGGGCAGGGGATGAGGTGCCTGGGGCGCAGGAGACGCCCACCCTCCGGGGTGAGTGGGCATGGGCAACTGGGAGGGCGGTGATGGAATGGAGTTGACGGAAGATGACAAAGATTGGGTGGCCCAGTAGGGTCCGCCACCACCAGGGAGCTGCTACTGGAGGAGGTATCAGAGTCACTACCTCCAGTGGTAGTTGCCTCCCCGTGGTACTGCCTTCGCCCTCCAACCTACTGGTCCACTTGGCATTGGTCGACTCTGCCTCCTTGGAACCATGGGCTGCTGCATCCCCACTCACGGTCAGGCTCAAACCCTTAGCAGATACCACATACATCATGAATGTGCCCCTGATGAGTAGGCATGACCCCAGCATATACCATATAACCTTCATGAAACACAACTCTGATACACTGTGTTAAGTGAACCCATGAGAGACCATGCCAAGGCAATACATCTACAAGTTATTAAGATCACAATGAATACCAGATGACAAAAAGGGGACCCCTTATAGGCCTCCAGACCCTGCCAAAACTAGCTATGACACTATCCCAAGGACATGGAGTGGGGCAGGACTGTAGGGACACACACACATGTCTAACTGCCTGGCACTACAATGCATGCATCACACAGCATCCAAATACACCCATCAAAGTGGTATCACAACAGTGTTGGTAGTCACCCCCTTGTGGCTGCTGTGCTGCCTTGAAGTGCCCATCCAAATCTGGATAGGCCACTGACAGAATGCGGGCCACTCGGGGGGTCAGGGTTCGATGGGCACCCCTTCCTCGTTGGGAGGCCTTCCTCAGCTGGGCCTCTCCGGTCTTCCTGGCCCAGCGTATCAGGTCCTCCCACCACTTCCTACAGTGGGTGCTCCGCCAGTTGAAGACCCCCAGGGTCTGCACTTCCTTTGTGATGGGTTGCCACAGGCCTTTCTTTTGATGGACACACAGAGCTAAGATACAGACATCAGTGTGAGTGCCCCGTACACAAATGTCATGCCCTTTCATACTGACATGGCCCATGGAGACACACATATTAACAAATTACAAGCAGAAAGTGCCAGACAACCTATGGCTGGGCAGTCACACATCGAACACTCATGCATATAGGCATCCGCCACAATCACACACATCTAAGGATGACAGATGGCAGCTCACCTGCTCCTCTGGTCGCCCATACAACTTCACATACAGAGGTAGGACCCCGTCCACCAGCTTCTGAGTCAGGAACCAGCAGCACATGCAGTAGAGTACTACCCTTCACGTGATGCAGAAGTCAAGTGTTAAGGGTCTGTCAAAATGGCAGTAGTGTGCACCGTCACCGCCGGTGGTGATCATGATAGGCCCAGGTTCCCCATTGACAACCATGCAATCCAATAATCAGGTGCATGGCGGTGAACACCGCATACCGCCATGACGACTAATGCCAGCGGAATGAAGTGACTTCCACATTAACATACCTGGATGGCAGGGGGCTGCCATTTCGCTTTCGCCACGTCTCCATAGCCTTGCCGGGGCCTCATCCATTGCCCCATTCTCTCTCCCCTTTTTTGATTACTGACATGATACTTTGAACCACACATGTACTCACGGTTGGAAGTGTTTATACAATGTGATGCCATTATGAGAGAGAAACCTCAGCACATATTAGTCTGAGGGTGTACCTCATTCTTTCTGTTTGTGTGCATTACCTATGTGTCGCATTTTGAAAAGTACAGGGACATCATGTGATGCAAGTGTATGTTGACACTCAAAATGTGTTCTTTCGGCCCCTATAAGTACAGACCCATGTGGTGAGGGAGGGCCATTTCTGATTACAGACCCCTGGTAGATATGGCCACTCTGGAGGAATGTCACATGATTATTACCTACCGACTTAATAGAGCTACAATCCATGACCTCTGTGCATTAATGGATCCTGTTCTGAAGCCGGACAATCAGAATCAGCATGCCATCCCTACAACTGTGCAAGTGCTATCTGTGCTCCATTTTCTGGCCACAGGCTCATTTCAGGTTACAGTGGGCATGGCTGCAGAGGTATCACAGCCAATGTTCAGCCACATCCTGTCCGTCCAATTTCCTAGATACATTTGTTAAACACTTGCAAACTTATGTCCAGTTTCCCCAAAGGGCTGAACTCACCGCCATCAAATCTGGATTGTATGCCTTTGCTAATATCCCCCATGTGATAGGGGCCATTTATGGAACCCACGTAGCCCTCATACACCCAAGAGTGAATGAACAGGTGTATAGGAATCGTAAGAACTATCACTCCATGAATGTACAATTGGTGTGCACTGCTGACCAGCACATTTCACATGCCAATGGCATGTTCCCACGATCAGTTCCTGATTCATTCGGCCTGAGAAACAGTTGTGTGCTGCACATGATGGGACAGCTACAGGGGGACAGAGCTTGGCTCATAGGTGAGTGTGTATGACACTGGATCAGTTACATAGCTGACAGCCAGGCTGTATGCAAGTAAAACCTGTTTGTTCAAGTCCTCTTTCGCTGGTGATTCTGGCTACCCCAAATTGCAATGGCTCCTGACACCTGAGAGGAATCCCAGGACAGATGCTGAGAGGAATTATAATGAGGCCCATGATCATACTAGGAGAGTGATAGGATGCACTATAGGACTCCTGAAGGTAAGATTTTGTTGCTTCCATCTCTCTGGAGGATCCCTTTGCTATGTCCCTCAAAAGGTCTGTAAGATAGTGGTGGCCTGCTGCATGCTGCACACCTTGGCTGTGAGGAAAGCTGTCCCCCTTCTGGGTGCTTTCCAACCAGCCCCGCAACCTCATAGGAGGGGTGAGAGTGAAGGTGAGGAGGAAGAGGGGGAAGATATCAACTCCAGGACCCAGCTAATCTGGCTATACTCCCAGTGACTCTAAGGTACTGTTTCAGTCTGACTCATGTAATAAGTACTGTGGTGTCTTTTGTCAGTGACAATGCTAATTCACGACTGAAGTGGCATGTGCCACGGAACGCAATCTTAGGTACAGTGTGACAAAGTACAGCCACTACAGTGTGTCGGATACCCTTCTGCAATAAAAGTGGGATTATGATAGTAACTGGCTAATGTATTCACATTCACAATTGATCTCTCATATTGATTAAGGACAGATAATTTGAGTGCATAGGTATATTTATTCAAAGGCAATATATACAAAAGTGTTGGGACAGTGAAAGGGAGTGGGCACATGGTGAAAGACATACTTACATATGCTCAGCTGTTGGTTGCACTGGGGTATAGTCCATGTGGCCATTGTAAGACGGTGTGATGGCAGTGGCATGTCAACAAGGTAGATCAGTGGCACATAAGGGAGACAGTTCAGGGCACAGTCACTTCCTGGCGCTGGGCTTGGTCTTGGCTGGTGCTTCAGTGGCATATCTGGGTCTGAGGGCACGCTTGCAAAGGTGCAGCTGGGCTGCAGGGGTAGGGGTGCTGGTATCCTATGAGTCCTCTGGCAGTGCCACCAGTCCAGTGGATGCTACAGATGTAGATGGCAGAGCAGTGCCCTGGCTAGTAGTAGGGGCCTGCAGGTATGTGGAGGACTCAGGTTGGATGTGGTACTGGTGCTGCAGCACCCCTGCAATGGAGGCCATGGTGGAGTTGAGCTGTTTCCATTGCTCCATGGCCTCCTGGTGGTGTGGTATTTGCAGCCTCTGATTCTGCTCCAAGGTGGCCAGGATCTGGCCCATCCTGTCCTGGGAGTGGTGATATGCTCCCAGGGCCTCTGAAATCACCTCCTGGGTGGCTGCATCCATCCTTTTGCCACCCCCCTGGCCCACTGATGCCCTCCCACTGACCCTAGCCTGATGTGCCTGTGTCCCCTGCACAGGTCTTGCAGTCCCACTTGCAGTGGGCCTTTCATCATCCTGCCTGTTGGTTGGTGGAGACTCTGGCCTCTGTACATGTGGGAAACCATTCCGTGGCCGGGAGACACTGGTGTGGGGTCGTTTGGCCAGAGCCGATGATGGTGGCGGAGTGGTTGGATTGTCAGTGGTGTCCTGGGTGGGGCTTCTGGAGGGTGACAGTCCAGGGGTGTGGGATGGGCCAGGGATTTTCTCTGTGTCCCGAAATCCCTCTGCACTCTCCTGAGTGGGGCCTCCGTCTTCAGGTGCAGGACTGGCACTCTTTGACGTCTCCATCCGAGTGGCATGGATGGTGGTGCCTGTGTGTGAGAGAATAGACATGTGGGTGTCCTCTATTTTTTTGGCACTCGCTGCACTGGTCAGCACTAATTGATGGTTACATTTCCCTGCAGTAGCATGCAAGCTCCCTTCATGTGCATTTGTGTGCATTTCCTGTGGGGTTAGAGGTGCATTGCGGGTGCTGTAGTGCCACTATGATTCCCTGCAAGGGTAGGTGACTGTGCACAAGGGGCTGGATGGTGATTTGTTTGTGGGATTGTGGGCACCCAGAGGCCTTCCGGGTGCAGGATAGCCAGGACCTTCTCCTCCCAGTCGGTGTATTAGGGGGAGGAGGTGGACATCACCAGTCTTCTGTATGGCGATGTTGTGCCTGGACGACATGAACCAAACCTTCCCATGCAGGTCGTTCCATCTCTTCCTGATGTCGTCCCTTCCCTTATGTGTGGATGGTTTCCCACTGCATTGACCTTGTTGACTATCCTCTGCCATTGCTCCATCGTCCTGGCCACAGGTGTCTGCTGCACGTGTGCTCCGAATAGTTGTGGCTCGACCCTGAGTATTTCATCCACCATGGTCCATAGCTCCCTGTCTGTGAATCAGGGGTGCTTAGGTGGTGCCATGGTGTGTTGTGGGTGGTGTGTTGTAGGTGTATTGGTGAGGGTGCTGTTGTGTGGTTGGGTGTGTGGCTTGTGATGGTGTTTGGGGAATGTATGGGTTTTGGTAGTGTTTTTATGTTTTTATGTGTGTGACTTGTGTGATGTTGTATGTGTGTTGTGTTGTCAATATCTGTCATGCTATTGGCATTGCAAAGGCATGTGGGGTGTGTCTGTGTGTATTGTATAGTGTCGTGGATGTGCCTCAGGTGTGGGGGTATCAACTTGGCAAAGTGTGGATTTGTTGTTTGTGGGTCCCATTGCTGGCCGTAGCATTCCGTACTGCCATTGGTCGTTTGACATTCACTGTCCGCCAAGCTGATTTGTGCATCATTATTTGGTGGGTGGAGGATTTGTCAGCATGGCGGGGCGGGGTGGGGCATACTGCCTTTCCGCCGTCGTTGGCCTTGGCGATTGGTGGAGGTTGCAGGATTTTTTGAGGTTTTTCTTTTTGCCATCATTATTTAGCGGTGTGCAGTTCCCCACCACTGGTGGTCTTTTGCTCACCATCAGCACAGTGGTCGGCGGTGATTTACGCCAAGTTCATAATGAGGGCCTAATTGATATGTGTGAAGGGAACGTATTTTACATGCAACGTGTACACATGTAGTGGCTTGATACCACTTTTTGAATGCAGAGAGGGCATTGCTCCACCAGAGCATCATTAAAAGTGACAGTCTGGTGATGCTAGGAACTTGTACATGTGACCATATATATGAGGGTGATGTGCATTGAATGTGGTGGAGGGATGCATGTAGCATATGTGTTTTTCTATGGGCATCTATGCTTCCCTGTCCATATGTGTGTAGTGTGGTGTATTTATTGTTGTTCTAACATGTTTAGCATGTTGTCTGTGTTATGTAGTGTATGCTTGTTTACCTATGAGTAGGCCATTGCCATATTGTCCATCCTAGAAGCTTGCTTTATTATTGAGTGTTGGAAGATGTAGGTATCATGCACACTGCCTGGATATTTTGCAAAGATGTTGGTGAATACCATGAGATGGTCCATAATGGTTCATTGAGTCTGTGTGTTTTCTGTTTCCTAGCAGCAGGGGAGCAAGTTGGACATGTGTGCAGTCCTTTGCACCCAGCACATGAAGGAACACAGCAATTTGGAAGAATCCTCGTTTTGACTCCTGCTGTGGTTGCTGGGTGTTTGGGAACAGGATGTGGTTGGAGTGAGGCAGATAATGGTTTCCAGTGCCATAAGGAGGAAGGCAGTAATGGATGATTGTGTGATACCACCTACATGTGCTGCTGTGGCTTGAAACGATCCAGAGGCCAGCATGTGGAGCACAGCAAGGAGCTTGGTAATGGTTGGTATGGTTGTCAGACTTTCCACTCTTGCTGTGATGTCGGGAGCAATGGGGTCTAATGGCCTCTTCTTCCCTGAGGCCAAGGATGGATGTGCATTTGTGAAATATTCCCTCTCTCCTTCTGCACTTCCTTTGTGGCTGCAGTGGTGGTGTTTGAGAATGCTGTAGCGGTGCAGGTGGCACTTGGCGTCGTCGCTGTTGTCATCTCCAGGTGCTGAGCTGTAGCAGTAACAGATCCATGTTGTCCAAACAGATCCATGTTGTCCAGTTGTCTGCTAGAGTTCCTACTGTGTGTTTTCCTTATGTACTTGTGCCTGTGCATCTATTTAACACCTGTACTGACCGGGCATTACATTTTTGACACTAATCCGAGTCAGCACCGTTTTTTCTGGGCAATCCTAGGCATGCATAATTTTTCAGTTGGCTTGTAAATATGCCGCTAGTGAGCTCGCGTCATTTTTGAGAAGGGAACTCCTACCTTGTATATTATTGTTGGTAAGTGACGCAAGGAACATCGGCAATCCTAAAACATGACATAAAATACTGGAAAGTGTTGCTAACCTGTTCTAGTGCCACTTTATAAATATGGCGCTGGGTTTGCGCCTCTTTTGCGTCATTAAAAATGTTGCAAAGGCAGTGCAAACATTTCTTAAATATGGGCCTCAGTGTTTAACCAAGGCAAATCTAAGTGTGCCCTCTGTACTCTTTCACATTGAAAAATGGAGCGAGGGGTTGGACAGTGGCAGCAATGGAGGGGAGTAGCAGCACATGGGCAGTGTCAGCACAAGAGACAAGGTTTGGAGAGACAAGGGTACTTAAACTAAGAATGAGGGATGGGGTATGGGGACAGGGAGAGCAACAAAGGGAAGTGGCAGCACAAGAGCTATGCTAGCACAAGCGACCAGGGATGGACAGGGCCAGAAAATGCACACCTAGAATGAGGGGGAATGAGGAAAGAGGCAGGGATAGCAAAGGAGGGCAGTGGCAGCAACAGGGACAGAGGCAGTACAATGAACCAGGAAGAGAGGAGGTGGGGGCATGCCCACAGAGAAACAGGGATGTAAGGATGAAATAGGGGCAGAAGCAGCAATGGAGTACAGTTACAGAATAGGGGCAATGGCACCACAACTGATCAGAGAGGGGGAGGCTAGGGCAGACACTAAGAGAATGAGGGGAGGGTGAAGGAGCAGCAATGAAGGGCATTGGCAGTGGCAGCACAGGGACAATGTGATCTTCCTTTAAATCAAAAAAAAAATTGATTAAGGTATATTGAGAATGGGTTGGTGGAGGGGGACAAGGGCAGTGGCAGCACAAGGGCAATGTTGGCACCACAGACCAAAAAGGGAGAGGGCAGGAGGATGCACACTGAGAAGGATGGGCAGTGAGAAAGAGATAGTGGTAGCAGCAGGGGGCAGTGGCAGGACAGGGCTGGGGGGAACACAATGGACCATGGAGAGAGGGGTTGAGGTTATGCCTACATAGAACAGGGTGTAGGAAGGGGACATGGTAAAGAACAGCAATGGAGGGCAGTTACAGAACAAGGGCAGCACAATGGACAAGGGTAGGAAAAGAAGGAGCCCAACCACATACAGAGGAGGAAGGGGAAGTAAAGTAAATGAAGGGTAGTGGTAGTTCAGGGCCATGCACATGGAGCTTGAGGAGAAAGGAGTCGAGGGCAGTACAAGGGCAGTGTCAGCAGAGGGGCAGTACAGTAGACCAGAGAAGGAGAGGTAAGGGGCTCGCACATGAAGAATGGAAGCATAGGAGAGGGGACAAGAGCAGAAGAAACAATGGAGAGCAATGGCAGCACAAGGGCAGTGGCAGCACAACAGACCACAAAGAATGGTGGGCAGAAAGTGAAGGGAAAGGTATGGGGCAGTAAGCAAACCACAGATGGCAGGACAAAGGGAGGTAGGGGCACTGAAACGCAGGACTGGGGTAGTGGCAGCAAATTGACCATACTGAACAAACTATGGTGAGATGGCCAGATATAGGAAGTGGGCCTACACCAACCCCCTTACTGTGCATGACCGAAGGGCATGTGCAGTGATGGTGCTGGCTGAACATGATCTCAGATGTTCTCTGAAAAGACAAAAGATAAATAGACTTAATGTTAGGTATGGCACTGTGCTCTTCCCGTATATTTAAAAAACAGCAGTTCACTGACAAAATGAAAAGTTAAAGTGATGGTATAGTTAGTTTTGATAACACAACATTTGCTTATGTTAATTCTCTGATTAAACCAAAGGTTAGCATAACGTTATCGATAGGTGTTGAATTGAGTTGAAAAACAGTTATAGTTCAGTGAGCTAGCTAGAATTTGGGCCCCACATATTATAGCACCGAAGACATGTTAAATGACATAATTGATGACATCACTCATGACATCTCAGATGAAATAATTGATGATATCGCTGATGACATCACTAATTACATCTTCTTAGGTACTGCTCCACACATTTTGGATCATTTTAAAAACCAAGTAGTTAGTAACGAGCCCACAATCACCTACAGCATAGATTGACTGTTTGATTCAGTATGGTAAAGGTTCACTTTCGCTACTATTAAAGTTTTAAGAGCAGACAGTACTTCATTTAAACAAAGTTGAGTCTAAGTGCGAAGTGAGTTAAAGATATACCTTTCAAATTGATTTCGGCTTAAAACAAAGGCCTCTGTAAATATTTTCCTTACAATATACAATTCACTTGTGGATTTCTGTGTACATGCTGATGTTAAAGAGGTGCCATGTGGCGCTATAGCCAAATTAATCATAAACTGCAGATTTTTATGGTGCAGATGAGTAACAATGATGCTACAATACATACTGGTTAAGAACATATAATGTATAGATGATCTACTTACAGACGCTTTAAGTTGCAGTATGATTTACATATTGTTCTAATGATGTGCACTATTTAGCTAATTTCACAAATATGTGTGAAGTAATTTACAAACTACAGAGTATTGTCCAATGAGCCTGATTGGGCATGCCTTATCAGTGACTAATGCATAGATATTGATATGTTGGCTTAAAATTCAATGTCAAGTGCAGTATTTCACATTTACATCGTAGTAAAGTAAATGATGATCAAGCACTCATAAATTGCTGATGGCATTACTGACTGCAGATATGTTACGTTTGTTCGCACCTAAAAGTGTAGTATCAACTAAATGTGGGTAATTTCACAGATATGTTCAATACCCTGCCTGTTGGGAAATGTTATGCCTATTGGCACTACATAGGGGATAGAAAATTGGGTGTAGGTGTAGGTGTAGCTAACTGCCTGCCTCCCAGTATAAAAAATGTGCAGCAAATTGTCACATTAACTAGATGATGTCATAAGTAATATCATTAATGATGTAATTTAGCACGTGATTAGTGATGTATTATGTGAGGCAATTAGCAGTTATTGGGGGGGCTCACTGAACCATAACTGGAGCATTTAAACTTTTTTTCTTTTTCAAATTTTAGTTTTAACTGGTGTGTAAAACTCACATAATTTGCTAAGGCATAATTATGTGAAATTACCACAAAAGTACACAAAATTACACATAATCACATAAAGTGCATCTCGGACTAGGAAAATTATTCAAACAGGACATTTAGGTAAAATATTTCAAGTTGATTTCTGGTGTCTTGCATTCAAAACATTGCCACCCTAAATCATATTTGAAGTTTTATGCTCAAATATTACACTGTCCACTCAGGAAATGCTTGTTGACCACTCACAGTAAATGAACTGTTAATCGTCTTAAAAACACTGCCCTCACATTGAAATTTGTAGTTTCATGCTAAAAATTTACCTGAGCGGGCACCTTGTTTAAAAAGTCTACCTCAAATGCATTCAAAAATTATGAGAATGGTACATCTCATGTTAAAATGTCTCCCCGCAATGATGTCGAAGTGGTACGAGCTCAGTCATTTTGCATACATTTCATTACAAAAATTTACCAACATTTGCCAATTACTCTGGCATAATTAGAATTTCTTTCCCAGGCCTAACCATATTGTCACCTTATCAGTTAGAATTTTCAGTGAAATTCTGGTTTCAAGAGCAAAGATCATTATAACCAACTGTGAGAAAACTGGGCTGATTGCAGAAGCCCCCTAATTTTATGCCCCATTTTTCACTTTTTACTAGTGTTTTCCTGACAGGCCCTGGGACTAACCCATTCCAAGGCATGTGCTGTGTGTAAAATGAGTATGCAAAATAAGTTAATTATAATTGGCTATGTCAACCTACCTATAAGTCCCTGTAGGTTTAGGAAATCCAGCATAGGTAGTGCCCCATACCTTGACTGCTGAGGTGCCCAGTGTCATTCTAAAGGCAGGCCTGCCTTGCTGGCTGCTTTTAAAGTAAAGATATATGCAAATACAACTTTGGAATTAAAAGTACTTCCAAAGTCTTAAACTACATTATTTTCACATATAGGTCACCCCCAAGGTGTGCCCAAGGTTGGGTACAGTGTAACTATAAGCAGGGACCTTATAAAATGTGTTTGATAAGCCCTGGTGAGGAAAAATAGTTAACTTTGTTTTTCCCTCATTGTTGTGAATAGGCTCCATGGGCTAAAATGTGGAAACTTTATTTTAATTAAAATAAGGTTTTCCAAAGGAGATAGATATTGCAAGTTTGGTCTCAAACTGATAGTTACAATAAATGCAACAACTTGCCATTGATGGATTTCATATAACTAGTTTAGGGAAAGAGTTTGAAAACTATTTCTACCAGTTTCAGCTCTGTAGTGCCATTCTCTGATTGGCCAGCCTCTGGCAGTCTGGCCAGGCTGCCTTGATGAGGTGTGAAGTGACCTGAGCTGAACACAAGGGAAGTGCCTGGGGGGGAGACCTGCCTCAGCAGGATGAGCGAGAGCAACCAAACTGATCTTCAAAGGAAGGAAGGACTTGTAGAGCAGCTCAGGACCTCCCCCATTTCCTGCAAAACCAGACAAACAGGTGCCCTCTTGATTAGATTAGGAGAGTATAGAAGAGGGGTGTGTTAGGGACTTTAAGCCACACCAGTGGATGGGCTCAGCCACACCTAACCTACAAAATTCAGTTTCTGCCATTTTGGCTTTTTAAGGAATCCCTGTGATTGTTTTTTGCCACACTTCCCAGGAAGTGGTTATCCAAGAGGGTGGTGGCCTGCCTGTCATTGGACAGTTGCCTTCCCTGCTTTGTAACCAGAGGGTAAGGATACATTTGTCAGAGCTGCACCCACACCTCAGATCCCTACAAGGAATAATGACAGAAGAAGAAGGACTGCCCTGCTGGACCACTGACCTGTACCTGGACTCTGCACTCTGAAGGAATGCACCAGTGTCGCATTTGGCCTTCACAACTAAAAGGAGTTTGTCTGCCTTCAACTGGTTCAAGAAGGGACTCTCTACCTGCTCAGGTGAAATATAGCTAACCAGAGTCCTCTGCATCAAACCTGAAGAAACTGACCAGATGACAAGTGGCTAGTAGTCATTTTTGGGACTGAACCTTGTTTGTTCTGGGAGTTGGAGTCCTAACTCTCAAGGAGCAACTCAGAGCTTCTGAAATCCTGGGGGTGAGCTAAGGGACCTAACGGACCTTCAAAGACCTTGAGGAAGAAGATCCAGAAGTTTGGAGAACATTTGAAAAAGAGCTCCATAAAGGGGCCGACCCGCTGTGGTGAGTCATGCTGGCTTACCTCAATGCTGACCCAGCCTGACTTGCAGGTTCGTCCTGCTGAAAAGCTCCAGAGCCCCAGACTTCCAGGATTTCACTGGGGGCTCCTAGAAACGTGATCCGACAACCTCACATGAAAATTGGCTTGTTGTGGAGGGTCAACCCGCATCAGAAGGAAAAAGCTCCAAAAAAGTGACACAACCCAAATGTAAAAAGTTGACCCAGACTGTCAAACATCTCTGATTTGCAGAAAGCAAAGTTTTAATCTGTTTCCCCGCACGCAACTATGCGTGTAGAAATAGAATAAAACATTGCTCCCACAAGCAGGGATCTGCTACTTAAAGCAATGCCAGCTTTCGCAGGATATGGGGAGCTGGCTAGAACTGCTAGGGTCTTCAGTCTCCCCTCACAGTCCTCTCACTCTCTCTCTTCCATCCCCTAAAGGGATGGAAGAGAGAGAGAGATTGTTATTGCAATGGTCTTCCCATTCAATGATGTCAAGGAGCCAGACTTGCAATATCTTTGGTAAGAAAGTTATAGGTATGTTTGGATGGAGAGCAGAACAGAGTCTTATGGCCTGGTAGTCAAGGTCTTGTGCTGTCACTCATTAGGCTGAAAGATAAAATCCTAGTATTGCTTGGCAGTGTGTCTGTTTATTTTCTAGTTTTTTCACTGTTAAACATTCCTAGTGATGAAATATTGACTTTTTCCCGTCAAAATCTGTGGGTTCACTGTCATAGTTTAGTCTCCTCTGTCCTAGTGATTAGGGCCTCAGACATGCACATTAAAGGTAAAGGGTTCTAGTCTAGGTGAGTAAGTGGTCATTTCCTGCTTTAGTTTCTTTTCAACTATAAATATTTCAGTTACATACTGAAATATGATCTTACTCTTTTAAGGTGACAAAAATATTGTTCTTTTCAATTCTTCTGAAAATATCTAAGTATATCATTCATCAAAGCCGAAATCACCCTCTCTCTCAATTTCTTACTTTGTCTCTCTTTCATGGTTGGGTGAGTGGGAGGGGTTGGCCGCAATGACTGGCCCTAGGCCAGGTCCTGCAGCCAACCCCACTGCGCACTGCCAAATGCTGTGCATGACCCAAAGTGGGATGGTTATAGGGGGATGGCCACAGGGCTTGGCTGCAGTCCAGGCCCTGCAGCCAACCATCACCATGCACGCTCAAAGGCTTAGCACATCGGTGGTTGGATTCACATATAATAATGAAAATTACTATACGTTAAAAAAACATATAGAAATTCACTGAAAAAAGGTTACAGGGTTGTTATAGTTAGGAAATAGAATTTAAAAAACATAGAAATTCACTTAAAAAATCAAAGGTTACAGGGACGTTATAGTAAGGCTCACAAAAACATAGAAATACACCTGTTACAGTTAGAGTTATCTCAAGTACCTATAACTTGCCCCCTAAGGTAGCTATATATGTATATAGATATAGAAAAGACACACATACAACACCAGTAGGTAGTTATAGTTAGGACCTAGTTTCCATAGGAAAAGCATTTTTTGTTTTGCTAAGAACTTTGACACCGTTTGATGAATCTTCACGAAATGGTAAAAATTAGTTTGCCAGTCACTTCAACTGCTGTCTGAAAAGTTTGTGGGTGATTCGTCAAGCAGTGGCAGACAAATAGGGAGGTTCCCAAAATGTGTTTTCCTCATGGTAATTTCCCATAGGGATTTCAGACATGAGTACAGCCCAAATCGCTGAATAAAATTTCAATAAATCTGCCAGAAAGCTAGATCTTGGTACAGAAAGACTATGGCCCTCATTACAACCCTGGCAGTAAATCCCACTTACCGCATGCTGAAGGCCCCCAACATACTGTGGCCCCAGCGGAAATCCACTACAGGTATTATAACCCACATCTCGTAATCCGCCACAATACAGACACCCACACAAGTCCGCCACCCCATAGGTAAGTGATACACTGGTGATAGCAAAACCCACACCGTCACACCAACAGGAATACGGCCACAGTATGACGACCCACGAATTAACGCGGCGGTCATTCAACCGCGTTAATCCAGTGGCAGTACACACCGCCGCACTCAAAATACACACACAGTTACAAAACACAACCACATTGGAAAATCCAAAATACACACACCTGATACACATACACACACCACAACCACACACTTACACAACTATAAAACACACACCCACATTACCCACAACCCCTTACAATGACATTTTTGGAAGAAGCAGAGAGAGAGAGAATAGAAAACACAACACCAGCATCCACAGACACACAACACCATCACTCATACAACATCCACGCACCTCAAAGAACACACCCCAACACAACATATCACACAGCCAAACAAATGTCACCTCACACATCACCCACACCACATTATGGCACCTCAAAGATACCCCAGGTTTTCTGAGGAGGAGCTCAGGGTCATGGTGGAGGAAATCATCCGGGTAGAGCCACAGCTATTCGGATCACAGGTGCAGCAGACATCCATTGGAAGTGAGATGGAGCTATGGCAGAGAACTGTCGACAAGGTCAACACATTGGGACAGCACCCAAGAACACGGGATGGCATCAGGAAGAGGTGGAACGACCTACGGGGGAAGGTGTATTCCGTGGTATCCAGACACCAGGTAGCTGTACAGAGGACTGGCGGTGGAACACCCCCTCCTAACCCACAACTAACAACATAGGAGGAGCAAGTCTTGGTGATCATGCATCCTGAGGGCCTCGCAGGAGTAGCAGGAGGACTAGACTCTGGTAAGGCAAATCTTCACTAATATTTACTCACCACCCTACCTGCAGGCCATCACAAACTCTGACCCTTACCCTCACACCCATCACCCCAACACCTCACAGATACCCCACTATCACAGCCCACACATCCCAATACCAAGCCCTGCATGTAACACCAATGCATGGACACCCATTACAGACCTGCATGGACACCTATCACCAAAGCATGCTCCAGTAGAGAGACTCACCCTGGCCACAAAATCACCACTCTTACAAGGGCCAAGGCAATAATGCAAGCACAGGAGTAGAGGGAAACTCACACATTGCACAAGATGGCACACACAGATACAATAACTATGCATTTACACCCCAACAGGACCCCTACCCAACGTCACCGGACAGGAGGTGCCAGCCATATCCAGTCCCCCCACAGAAGACGCCCACAGTGACGACAGCAGCTCTGAATACCTGGATCAAGATGACCAGTCCGGCCCATCAGGGACCTCTGGACAGTCGGTTCCCCTGCCACAGTCCCAAACCACCACTGAACCTCCCCCCTCAGGAAACACCACCACAGCACCCACCCAGTGGGCCAATGCCATTGTCCCCAGGACACATCAATCAGCAGTGTGTCCACCACTACAGGGACCCCAGGCAAACCCACTAACCCAAGACAATCAGGGACCTGGGGTCAGTGGCAGTGGGCACACGGTTCAGGGGACAAAGGCACAGGACAACAGGAAAACTGGGAGGACTGCTGTGCGACAGGGGGATGACAGGCCCAGGGAACCCATTCTCTACGAGGCACTCTCCCACATCATGGGAGCATACCAACGTTCCCAGGAGACCATGGGTACGGTACTGGCCAAGTTTCAGGAGACCCAGCGGCTGCAGGATGAACAGTACCTGAGGATCAGGGAGGACTTGAAGTCCATTAACACCACCCTGGTCACCTTTGCAGGGGTGCTGGCAGACATGGCCAATACCATGAGGGACACAGTGGTGCACCAACGGGCCCCTGACACTAGCTGAACGATGAACAGCCCTCCACGTCCGCCGGCGCTAGTGGACTGGAGGTTCCACTACAGGACCAACAGGCTACCAGCACTCTACCCCCTACAGAAGGAGAACCACCCCGCAAACGGTCCTTGCAATCCAGGCACAAGACAAGTAACATTGCCAAGACCCCCACCAGGAAATGAGACTCTCCTGATTGTCACCCTTCTGTCCCACTATGTCACCCTGACCACCTTGAACTGCCATTGCTCCACTTCCTATGCCCCCTTGGACAATGCACCTGTGATACAAAGAGACTGGACTCTACCATGGACATTCCTCCACCATCACCCCAGCCCATTGCACACCCCCCTCTACTGATTAGCACTCAAATAAACACCCTTGAATCGCTAAACTATCTGGAGTCACTCTGTACTTTCACAAATGTGTTATTACAACCTCTTTGACAAATATCAATGTCAATGTTCATTTGCACATACCAAAGTATGACAGTTGTTAGGCAGCAGTAAACATAGCAGAAGGCAGAATGTGGTACCCAGATCTGTGAAAAGGAAAGGCAAAGTGAACTGTCAGGGTCCATACACAGAGGTAAAAAGGCAGAATGATGCAATGTCCTACAGTAGTCTGATATGAGAGGAGCAGTGCCGGTCTCTTACCTGTGTCTCACTGGAAGTATTGCATGATGATGTTGTTTCGGTTGTCAATATCTTCTTCTTCTGCCTCCTCTTCTTCACTGTCCTCAGGCTCCACAGCTGCCACAAGGCCAACATCAGGCCCATCCTCCTACAGAAAAAGCACCTGGCGTCACAAAGCCTGGTTGTGCAACATACAGCACGCCATGATAATCTGGCACACCTTCTTCGGTGAGTAGTATAGGGAGCCACCTGTCAGATTGAAGCACTGGAACCTAGCCTTCAGGAGGCCAAAAGTCTGCTCTATAATCCTCCTAGTTCGTCCATGTGCCTCATTGTAGCGTTCCTCTGCCCTTGTCCTGGGATTCCTCACTGGGATCAGTAGCCATGACAGGTTGGGATAACCAGAGTCACCTGCAAATATCGAGGGGTATCTGTTAGGCATACACAAACCCTTAGGGACTCTCCATACCCAGACACCGATTCAAACTGTTTGGGGAACTTGGGCTCACCTATCAGCCACACACCGTGCCTCTGTAGTTGGCCCCTCACATGAGGGATGCTGCTATTCCTTAAAATGTAAGCATCATGCACTGAGCCAGGATACTTGGCATTCACATGGGAGATGTACTGGTCTGCCAAACACACCATTTGCAAATTCATGGAATGGTAGTTTTTGCGGTTTCTGTACACCTGTTCATCCCTGTGGGGTGGGACAAATGCCACATGTGTACCATCAATGGCACCAGTGATGTTGGGGATATGTTCCAGGGCATAGAAGTCACCTTTCACTGTGGGCAAATCCTCCACCTGCGGGAAAACGATGTAGCTGCGCATGTGTTTCAGCAGGGCAGACAGCACTCTGGACAACACGTTAGAGAACATTGGCTGAGACATCCCTGATGCCATGGCCACTGTTGTTTGAAAGGAACCACTGGCCAGGAAATGGAGCACTGACCTACACTAGAGGGGGGATTCCTGTGGGATGGCGGATAGCTGACATCAGGTCTGGCTCCAACTGGGCACACAGTTCATGGATTGTGGCACGATAAAGTCTGTAGGTGATAATAATGTTTCTGTCTTCCATTGCCGCCAGGTCCACCAGGGGTCTGTACACCGGAGGATGATGCCATCTCATCATCTGCCCCAGCGGATGTGCCCTATGGAGGAGAATGGTGAGCAGAGGGTCATATACCACATAGGTTGCACAAGGGTGTTTTGCACTATTGTGATTTAATCTGTGTGTGGTGCTGTCTGTCTGTATTGTATTCCTGCCCAAAAGTGCTGTGATGCAGTTAGGTGCCCTGCCATGTGCCCCCTGAAATGGCGGCTGCATGACCTGTGAGGAGGGACAGGGGGAAATGAGATAACTGCGCTGGCATTGTGCAGCATCGCTGTAGGCAGACGAAGACCGTGGCGCAATTCAGTATTGGTTATCATTGGGCCCTATGGGTTCCAGGAGCCAATGACGATGTACGAAGGCGGTGACAGTACGCACCGCCGTGGACGTGACCGCCATTTTCTATCTCTTCACTCACATGATACCTGACCTTCAACAGGAGAGGACCTACCCTGCAAGTGCTGCTGTGACCTGAGTCTGGAAGCGACAATAGCTACAGTGTCTGGGCCCCTGCCTTCACCGCGGAGGAGTTGGACAACCTGGTGGATGGGGTCCTCCCCCAGTACACGCTACTCTATGGTCCTCCAGACAAACAGGTGAGTACACTGTGTGCATGGTGGATGGGACATTAATGTATGGAGTGGTGTGGATGGAAGATACATGGGGGGCTGTGGCCTGCATGTGAGGATGGTCAGTGTATGTGTTTCAGGGCATGGTTGGGAAGTTGTGGCCAATGTGTAAGAAGAACCAGACGGGGGGAGTAAAATCCATTCTTAATTTACCTTTCCTGTAAGTCAGCGCCCACCAGAAGAAGGGTATTTGGGGTGCCATCACCAAGGAAGAGCACCCACTGCAGCAAGAGATGGGAGGACCTGCGCCACTGGAGCAAGAAGACAGGGGAGGCCCAGCTGGGGATGGCCTCCCAACGTGGACGGGGTGCTCATAGCACCATGACCCCCCTGATGTTCCGGATCCCGGCGGTGGTATATCAGGAGTTGGATGGGCGCTTGAGGGCATCACAGCAGCCACAAGGGGGTGGGTACAGTCTCATTCAGCTGACTCTGCACGCTTTACGAGATGTCTGGGTGGGGAAAGTGGGCTGTGGGTTCCCCTAGGCCAGGGCGAAATTGGTGGGTAGGTCCCTTGTTAGGCAGGCTCTGTGGCATTCCAACCCCAATAGTGGTCGTGGCCATCTACACGTAGTCAGGCTCCTGTGGGTTCCAGGTGTGCAGAAAATGGGCTTGGGCATAGTCCCCCATAGACAGGTGATTTTCCTAAGGCCTAGTGCATATGGCTGCTCCCTGTGTGTTGTGTCTGCCAACGGTAGTGGTGTTGCTGGCATTGACCATGTGCCTCCTCTGTCTTTCCCCCCTTTTTTTTTTGTCACCCTGTCATTGTGTGCATTAGCATCATCTGGTGGAGGAGCAGTGTCACCGGAGCAGGAGGGAGCTGCAACCCACATTTCCCAGGAGGGTGAATGTACGGAGTCTGAAGGCACCAGTGGGATGGAGGGAAGGGGAGCTCCACGATGGGGACAGGAGGAGGCACCAGCGACAGTGACACCTCCTCTGATGGGAGCTCCCTTGTGGTGGTGGGCACCTCTGTGCCCACTGCAACAACAGGTACAGCCGCCACCCCCCTACCAGCACCGCCCTTCCAGCAGCACCTTAGCATGTTTCCCATGCCCGCTCACCCAGGTGGGTGGGCTTCTCCTTCGCCCCAGGCACCTCAGACCCTGCCCCAGTCAACCCTGCTGCCATCAGTAAGGAGGCTATTGACCTCTGAGATCCCTCACTGTTGGGCAGTCAACCATTTTGAATGCCATCCAGGGTGTCGAGAGGCATTTGCAACAAACAAATGCATACCTGGAGGGCATTCATTCTGGCGTGGTGGGCCAACAGAGAGCATTTCAGGCTCTGGCCTCAGCGCTGATGGCAGCCATTGTACCTGTGTCCAGCCTCCCCCATCCAACCTCCACTACCCTGACCCAATCCCCTCTACCTCAGCCTATCCCAAGCACACCATCAGACCAGCATGCACACACATAAACACACAAAAGTGGCTCAGGCAAACAGAAGCACCACATATCCCACAGGCCCTCACACAAGCACCATACCCATGCAGACACACCAACATCCACTGCCTCCACTGTGTTCCCCTCCTCCACGTCGTCCAGCTCCCTCCCAGTCTCGTCTCCACTCACACCTGCATGCACAACATCCTCAGCCACTACCTCCATTACCAGCACACCCATCACTACATACCGCTCACCTGTAATCACCACCCCCACTACCATGCACACATCCCCTGTGTCCTCTCCCAGTGTGTCTGTGAGCCCTTCTCCCAAAGTACACAAACACCGGCACACACCCACTCACAACTGCCTCCAGCCCATGCACCTTCACCCAAACTCAGCAGACGTGCACTTCCTTCAACTACTACCTCTTCCTCCACTCCCAAACCCCCTCCATCTTGCTGTCCCAGTGTGTCTAAAAAACTTTTCCTAGCTTCTATTGATCTCTTCCCTACACCTCACCCCTCTCCTTCCCCTAGGGCCAGGATGTCTAGATCCCAGACCAGCACCTCAGCCACCAACTCCTCGCCCAGTGTGGTCCCTGCAAGTCCGGGAACATCGAAGGCGGCACCCATCAAGGCTGCCAGTGTGCCACCTAGTGAGGCCAAGGACCACCCTATTCCACCACCTGCCAAAGTAAAGAGGGGGCCAGCATGCCAAAGAGAAAAGCCGCACCAACCACCCAGGAAGGCCTCTTCCAGAACCAAAGAGGACAGTGCCAAGGTCCCAGCAGCGACTTCCAAGATGGGGAAGGGACACAAGGGCAAAGGGAAGTCAGCTCAGGACACGGAGCCTCCAGCTGAGGGACTGGTGTCACCCCTACTGCAAGACAGACCAGAAAGCTGTACGGTGGTGGCCACCGCCGCTACGGCCGCCACCTGCACTGCCACCTGCAACGCCACCTGCACGTCTGCTGCCTCTACTACAGTCACCAGCATCATCCCCAGTGGGCACCCTCCAGAGACTGCAGGAGATGGTCTGGTGTCTCCCTCCACAAGTGCAGACACCTGCACCACTGGCAGCATCTCCGCCACAGACACCGCCGCAGCCACCGCCACCTGCCCCATGACAGGCCCAGCCAGTGCCACTACAGCAGACATCAGCAGCATCCCCACTGGGCAGCCGTCCGAGGCTGCAGGAGACATCCTGGATCATGCACACACTACATGAGGCACCACAACCAGCACTGGCACTACCAGCAGTTTGCAGTCTAAGTCACCGCAGGGTGGAGTGTGGCTCTGCCTCAATGGATTATCATGCTACCTGTTCCCTTAAAATCTTGTGGCTCAGACACCGAGGTGAGGGAGTGGGAACTGCCACACCCAAGGTGCAGCATCACTGGGCACCATGCCCCCTCCAGAACCAGTGGAGGACAGCATCCACTACCCCTATCCTTGGCAGGATGAAGCACTCTGGGCACCATGCCCCCTCCAGAACCAGTGGAGAACAGCATTCACTACCCCTATCCTTGGCAGGATGAAGCACTCTGGTCACAAAGCCCCCTCCAGAACCAGTGGAGAACAGCATCCACTCAGCCTATCCTTGGCAGGATGAAGTACTCTGGGCACAAAGCCTCCTCCAGAACTAGTGAAGAACAGCATCCACTACCCCAGGCCTTGGCAGGAAAAAGCACTCTGGGCACAAAGCCCCGTCCAGAACCAGTGGAGAACAGCATCCACTAGAGAGACAGTGGCTGTGCACTCCCCAGGAGCATGCAGTGGGCAAACCACCCACTTGAGAGACTGTGGCTTTGTACTCCCCAGGACCAAGCAGTGGGCATGGAGCCCCCTCGAGGAGCAGTGGCGTCATTCCATCATCTGGCTGAGGTGCCTCCCTCCCCTTCCCCCCGAGGTGCTTGTGTTTTTTTCGACCACATGCCCCTGCAGTGTTCTCTCCGTTTTGAGGCAGGTGTCATGTGTGGGCTTCGCCCATGCTTTTTGGGACCACTGGTCCACGGACATTTAATGGAACAGCATACAGACTTGTGTACTTGCTGTAAATATTTGTATATACTGATCATTTAAAATTATCTTGGCCCCTATCAGAATTTTAGATTATTACACTCTTCCAGGGGGTGACGGGGTGTATCTGTGATGTAATTGGATGTGTTTATGTGTATGGTGTTGTGGGTGAGGGTGGGGGTTGGAGTGTTGCGTATTGCGTGTCACTCTCTTTTTCCTCCCCCGTGTACTAGGTGCAGTACTCACCGTGGTCGTCACCACCGTCTTTGATGTTCCTGGTAGATGAGGAGGTAGACCAACATGGGCAGGACCTGTAACACGGGCTCCATGGCGTCCTGGTTCCATGTTGGGTGTCATGAGGTGAGTGGTTTCAGTTCCAAAGACTGTGTCTGCTGTGCTTTTGATGGCATTGGTACCGCCCCGGAGAAGCTGGCAGATTGGTGCCTTGTAATGTGGTGGGCGGTACATTGTCTTCCGCCTGTCTGTTGGCGGTTACCGCCGCAGTGTTTGTTGCTACTGCCGTGGGGGTCGGAGTATTAAAGTGGCTGTCTGTGTTGGCGGTTTCCCGCCATGGTTGTGATTCCATTTTTTTTACCGCCGGCCTGTTGGCGGTGTAACTGCCGCTTTATCACCGACCGCCAGGGATGTAATGAGGGCCTATGATTTTTGGAATTTGGTATATATCTATTTATTAGTTTTAAAGTAATTAAGGAAAAAAGATGTACGTATATCTAGAGACACAGAGAGTCTGTAGATCTCACAGATCTCAAATTGAGATCTGATTAACTGCCACTAGTTAAACCAAGAAGTGTTGGCAGCCATATTGGACTCAGTACCAGGTCCCAAAAAAATACAAAGAAAGGCACAAGGGGCAGGGTATGAATACACTGAACCCGTAAGCCGAGATGATGGAGTCCCAGAGGAACCCTGTCTAAGACCAAAAACATATTTTTTTTATTTTGCAGTGAATTTGCAGAGGATCTGCCAATCTGTGTCAATTTAAAAAAAAAATATTTGTTTTTCTTAAAGCCCCTCAGGTGGGCAGGGTCCCTGGTGGTACAAATATTTTTATTTTGAGGGAGGGTGCTGTTTGTGACCAAGCTTTCAGGCTGATTTTGACCCTGGGGACAACATCCCCCGGGGTCTGCCCTTATTTCAGAAGGGTGAGGGGACACACAGCTGCCCCAGCCCAATTGTGGCCCCAGGGACTCCATCCCCAGGTCCTAGCCATGTAGCATATTGTGGAGAGGGCCACAGTCCTCCCTCCTTGAGGCACTAGTGGCCCATGGTGGCCGCTCAGGCTTTGTCCTGAGGTGCTCACCCTCAGGACATAGTGGTTCCCCCCACGTTGGCGCTGGTAGGGAAACCTGTGGTTGCTTTTGCAATTCTGAATTTCCCACCAAGCGGGACCAAACACCAAGTCTGCTTCCAGCAGGTGTAACCATAACAAATGCTCCCACACTCTGGGAGCATATTTTTCATCTGTATCCCAGCATGCAGTAAAGTGGACAGGGAAACAGATGCTCCTGCCTCCAGGAGGCTACATTATTAGCTTGGAGATCCCATCACAGCTGGTGCAATTGGCGCCAAGGTGCCTATTCTTTTTTGGTTGGGGCCTGGGGGATTGGGTCCCTTGGCCTGGGGATGGGAGCAGCGCATTCCTCCTCCTTTTTTGAATATTTGACTGGGACCTGTGGGATAGGGTCCCTGGGTCAAAATAACTCAGGGGGGGGGGTGCATACTCCTTTCCCCCTTTGTGTTTTTGTCCTGGCCCCAACACAAAATCGGCTGCCTTTTGAGTTGGACACAAGGCTTGGCTGCAGGCCAGTCCTGTGGCTAACCCCACCACGGTATGTGACTGGAGACCGTGCACAGCTCTGGTTAGATGAATGTATGGTCATGAAAAACATACTCCTAGAAATTCACTGAAAAAAAACAAAAGTTACAGGGGTATTATAGTTGGAAAACAGCATTGAAAAAAGTAGAAAATGAAATGACAAAAATAAAAGAAAAAGGTTATAGGGACATCATAGTTAGGAAATAGCAGTACAGAAACCCCAAGAACTTCACGAAAAACCAGAGGGCACATAGATGTTATAGTTAGGTTTAGAATTTAGACAGACAAAACCATACAATTCATCAGTTATAGTTATAGTTATCTCAAATAACCATAACTCAGGCCCTAAGGTAATTATAACTCACGCCTGCGGCATGCACTACTAATGACCCTACATATTACAGCAGTCATGACATCTTGTATGTCATCATTGTGCATATCATTGCAACAAGTGCAGTGAAATTATTGATGAGAAAACTCTCCATGGTGGGGCTGTGAGTTAAAGTTACCTTAGGGCACAAGGGCCACAAGAGAATGGCTCCCACACTCTTGATGTACAAAGGAAAGATTTGGGGGCATATTTATACTCTGTTTGTGCTGAATTAGCATCATTTTTTTATGCTAGTTCAGAGCAAACTTAACACTATATTTATATTTTGATGCTAGACACGTCTACCGTCAAAATATTAGAGTTAACATAATTTTTCAGGTGTGTGAAACCTCCTTGCGTCAATGATATGCAGGCTAGGCGTTTCCATCCAAAAAATGGCTCAAACACCCTAGCGTCGTATTTATCCACACATGCAAAAAGGACGCATGGGTGGGAGGCAGACCCAAAAAATGACGTTAACACTAATTTGTGTCACACTTTAACGCCTCAACAGGACAGGCGTTAAAATTGAGGCAAACACACCACTATTTGACACACACAGAGAAGCAACATTACAACCCACAGGAGAAGATGGAGGTGATCATTATCCGGCTTGCTAGATGACGCAGAGGATAGCAACAACTCCTGCACCACCATGACAACGCGGCCCACAAAGGCAACACAGAAGGCAGGAGAGGGTCTTTAGAACCAGGACAATCCTCCTTGGCCTCAGGGACGTGGATATTATTTGGACCTACAGAATGAACTGGCAAGCCATACTACACCTGCTGCACCACATTGAGCCACAAATTGCAGCCAGCCTGCAGACCCCACACAACATACCACCAACGACAAAGCTGATTGCTGTCCTGCACACCCTGGCAAGTGGTTCCTTCCAAACAACGGTGAACTGGTTGCTGGTTTCTCACAGCCGTCGTTCTCTGCATTCCTGGCAAAGGTGTTAGACGGAATCATCTCACTGACACCCCCCACATCAGCTTCCCCAACTCCCAGCAAAAGCACCAACAGAACAAACAGGTGTTCTATCAAATCCATGGGTTCCCGCATGTGCTTGGTGCAATTGACTACACCCATGTCCGGCTCGAACCACCTGCAGCAACAGAGCACTTATACCGGAATCGCGAGCACACGCATTCTATTAATGTGTACGGCATAGTGGATCACCAGGGACTATTCATAACCATTTTGGCCAAGTATCCTGGGAGTGTCCACGACGCCTACATATTCTGTCACAGCAGGATCAATGAACAATTCCAGGATGGACAATTTGGAAATGACCCACTTGTGGTAGGTCAACAAATCCAGCAATGTACACACAACACTGTCTGACACACAAGACATCCACCACTACAGTAACATATGGCCACGGTAACACACATGTGCAGGTGATAACACATATGCACCATGCTGCAGTACAGCACAATCAGTGCATGACACTAATACTTACACCCAAATGTACGTAACATACCCACAACTTGACAGACACACCATGGGAAGGACCAGTGCAGATATGTACCCTTTGCTAACAGCAGAACTACAGAGACCACTAGAAGTACCCTCAGGTTGCTTAGTACGTACACATCACACACACTACACCAAACAAAGAATAGCACAGACATGACATTGGCATACACCATGCCCATGTCATGTAACTTCAAAATAGGCCCAGATGCCTCAAGTCATGCTGTGCAAGTCACTGCCAGAACAAACATCAAACACTACCCAATTTGTGCCTTCATCAACTGAATCTCATCAACACATACCTAACTTACCTGCAATGTGCAGAGACATCTGCCTGACACATTGGCTCACACACAAAGGAATACAAGATCAATGTGCATCACATACCATGTGCCAGATGTGTGAGAAGTGGTACCACACCTACATAGTGCAACCTCACATGCAACACTCACTAACTCACAACAGCATCATGTCTGAACCAGACACAATAAATGTCCTAACAGGGGGCAGAGTCATTGTCAGACAGTGCAGATCATGAATGTCATAGTGGGACCCAGTAGGAGAAAACAGGACATCACTGACCTCACATGCACTGGCCAAGGCGCACATTTTCTGAGTAGCTGAGCTCCATCCTATAGCCTGCACTGTGCATGTGTCGACAGTATAAAAGCACAATGATATTTTGGTAGATAGGAGAGACACTGGTAGTTGGGTTGATCATCCTGTGACAATGGGATACCCTTGGATACCTCATGCCTGCCACAAACATTTGCTGCCACTGTAGAACATCAAGGGACCTATGCACTAGCCCAAAGTTCCATTGTCACGGCCTACACTGTATGTACAACTTGGGAGATGTCCATTTCATAATGACCTGAAGCCACATTGTAAATTGGTCACTCTCCCAAGCTGTATGTAGTGTAGAAGGGGTGTGCAAAGTTTCTCACTGCAGGTCTGTCACCACAAGATACATAGCTGTATCATAGCTGTCACCTAAAACCTGAAGAAGTGCCAACAGCAAACACCACCCCATGGGTGCTGTATGCAGGTTACAAAAAGGAAGTAGACTGTGCTATGAACTCATACTGCTGCATACACAGAAAGAGCCAATTGGCCATCAAAAAAGCATATGTACAGGATGGTGTACTGTCCTGCACAGATATATCCACCTCCATACGGAAGCTAGCCAAGTACCCTGGTGCAGGATATTTAGTGTCAGTGCACAGCTGCACACGAGCAACTGGTGCAGGGGAGAACAAAGGGTTGCCAAGTAACATGTCACACATGGGGCATTCTTACATAGTCAAAATGTTGCAGGACAGTGCAGCCAGTTTTGGAGACATGTTGCGCATTCTCACTTACTAATTTCAAAGGCCCTAAGTGTACACATCATCTGCAACTACACATGTCAAAAGGGATGGGATGTCCAGGCTCTGTAGTGCTACTGTGTGGCCACCACATATGACCCCATTGTGTTGTGAGGATGTGTCATGTCCCCTCTAGTGATAGCACACTGATAAAAAGGTGCAAAACACAATGCATGGTACATATATAAAGACCATCAGTGTGGAATCCATCCACATCATATCGTATATTCCAGGTCCTTGAGCCAAACACAAGATTGTCATGTCCAACAACCTAGTGCTGAGGAAATATTACACAAGGATAGGAACTCATACCATACCCCAAATACATATGAGCCACAACCAGCTCTAAATATCAACTGCCATGTTACATGACATACCTGTTGCAAGCTCTAACAACAATTTACTCCTTTAATTCTTTGCAGCGGATCAGGGTTATGACATACAGCCATGGATAATAACCCCATTTTCCAACCCAATCCTGTCACAGGGTACACATGACCTTACACTTTGGACGGACACGTCTGTGGAATGCACATCAGAATGGATGAGAACATTTGCAGCTACGGCTGCAGGTCCACCACAAAAAAATATTATTGCAATACAAAATGTAATGATTTTCAACTGTCTATTGTGTTCATTACATGATATGGTTGGAATGTAGGCATGTGTCAATCACAATATGTACCAAATATGTACACATGTCAGACATATGTGTAGTCTACACACAAGTCATCCATATACTCAAGATCTACATATAGAGACAGTTGCCGGGTAACATTTGCCACACTCAGTTAACCCCTGTCCACCCCCTTGGTAGCTTGGCATGAGCAAGAAGGCTTAACTTCAGAAGCAATGTGTAAAGCATTTGTACCAACACACAGTAATACAGTGAAATACTATAAAATGGACTCCACACCAGTTTAGGAAAATATCTAAACAATACAGACCAAAACTATAGAAAACCAACATACACAAGTCAAGATAGGAATTTTCAAAAGAATAAGAGTCTAAGGCCCTCATTACAACCTTGGCGGTCTGTGATAAAGCAGCGGTAATACCGCCAACAGGCCAGCAGTCACAAAAAAGGAATTATGACCACGGTGGAAACCACTCAAACAAACAGCCACTTTGACACACCGACCGCCATGGCGGTATCAACAAGCACCACGGCGGTAAGCGTCAACAGACAGGCGGAAGTCAATGTACTGCCCACAGTATTACAACAGGCCTATCCGCCACCTTTTCCGGGGCAGTACCAATAACATCCAAAGCATGGCGGAAACAGAAAACAGAATTCAAAGAACTCACCTCTGGAGACTCAGGGAACAACCACAATGCTATGTAGCCCAAGCTGCACATATTTCCGATGCTCATCTACCTTTTCCTGCATTATGAGCAGCAACACCAGCGAAGACGACCACGGTGAGTACTGCCACCTAGCACACATTCTGCATGTTGCACAACCTTGCCTTACATCGCCATGTGCCTTTTCTGCAGGAGGATGAGGCTGGAGATGGGTGTGTGGCAACAGTGGACCCTGTGGACAGTGAAGATGAGGAGGCAGAGGATGAGGATGAGGACAACAGAAGTGCTATAATAAGACAGTACTTCCAATGACACACAGGTAAGACACTGTAATTACACTTTACATTGACAGCTTTATATTTGACATTGTCACTGACAGGCTGATTTTCCCACTTCTATGGCCACTTATTGTACCCATTGGCATCTCTATTTTCAGATATTTGTGCCCCACTATTGCTCCTGATGTGTTGACTGCAGACAACTACAGGTCATTCCTATGTTTAAATTACAGTACAGTTCTATTGCAGTGTTTAAAGCTTGTTAAACTAATGCATGGTTAAATGATTTGACAGACTCCATACTTGTATTTATTCAAATTGTGTTTATTTAAGTGCTAATGATTAGAGGGAGAGATGCATTGGGCTGGGATGATGATGGAGGAAACTCCAGGATAGAGTCCAGTCTATTTGTATCACAGGTGCATTGTCCAAGGGGGCATAGGAAGGGGAGCAATGGCAGTTCAAGGTAGACAGGGTGACAGAGTGGGACACAAGGGTGACATTCAGGAGAGTCTTATTTCCTGGCGGGGGTTTTGGCAATGTTCTCTGGCTTCTGCCTGGATCGCAGGGGACGTTTGCGGGGTGGTTCACCTTATGCAGGTGGTGGGGTGCCGGTGGCCTGTTGTTCCTGTGGTGGGGCCTCCTGTCCACTAGCGGCAGCGGAGGTATAAGGCTGTTCATCGTTTTGGCTAGTGTCAGGGGCCAGGTGGTGTGCCACTGCCTCCCTCATGGTGTTGGCCATGTCTGCTAGCCCCCCTACAATGGTGACCAGGGTGGTGTTAATGGACTTCGAGTCCTCCCTGATCCCCAGGTACTGTCCCTCCTGCAGCCGCTGGGTCTCCTGCAACTTGTCCAGTATCTGTCCCATCATCTCCTGGGAATGGTAGTATGCTCCCAGATGTTGGTGAGTGCCTCCTGGAGAGTTGGTTCCCTGGGCCTGTCCTCCCCTTGTCGCACAGCAGTCCTTCCAGCTTTCCTGTTGTCCTGTGCCTCTGTCCCCTGAACAGTGTGCCCACTGCCACTGACCACAGGTCCCTGATTGTCCTGTGTTTGTGGGGTGGCCTGGGGTCCCTGTAGTGGTGGACACACTGCTGATTGACATGTCCTGTGGACAGAGGTATGGGCGTGCTGGGTGGATACTGTGCTGGTGTTTCCTGAGGGGGAGGCTCTGTGGTAGTATGGGACTGTGCCTGGGTTACCGACTCTCCGGAGATCCCTGATGGGCCAGGTTGGTCATTCAGATCCAGGCGTCCAGAGCTGCTGTCATCACTTTAGGCCTCTTCTGTGGGTGGACTGGAATTTGCTGGCACCTCCTCTCCTGTGACATTGGGGACATGGGGGGATGTAACTGCAATGTCATTGTTTCTCTGTGTGTCATCTTGTGCATGGGTGTGTTACCCTGTATGGTTGTTATTGCCCTGCCAGCTTTGCCTTGTGTGAGTAGTGATTTTGTGGGCTAGGTGATTCTCTCTAATGTGCATGCTTTAGTGATGGGTGTCCAAGCAGGTCTGTGAGGGGTGTCCATGCATTGTTGTTGCATGCAGGGCTTTGTATTGGGATGAGTGGGTTGTGATGGTGGGATATGTGGGAGGTGGGGAAGTGATGGGAGTGATGGCAAGGGTGTTTTTTTTATGGCATGCAGGTAGGGGGGTGATAGTAATAGAGATTTTACTTACCAGAGTCCAGTCCTCCTGCTACTCCTGCCAGGCCCTCAGGATGCATGATTGCCAAGACGTGCTTCTCCCATGTTGATAGTTGTGGGGGAGGAGGTTGGGATCCACCGCCAGTCCTCTATTTGGTGTCTTGCTGCTGTGGAACTTACCTTCCCCTGTAGGTCGTTCCACCTCTTCCTGATGTCATCCTTTGTTCTTGGGTGCTGTCCCTGGACCCTGTCCACGATTCTCCACAATAGCTCCATCTTCCAAGCAATGGATGTCTGCTGCACCTGTGATCCAAATAGCTGTGGCTCTACGTGGATTGTTTTCTCCACCATAACCCTTAGCTCCCCTCAGAGAACCTGGGGTGCGCTGCCATGGGTGTATTGTGAGTGGTGTGGGTGAGGGTGTGTGGGGTGCTGTGTTGAGGTGTGTGATGTACGGTGTGTGGATGGTGTATAGGTGATGGTGATGTGTGTCTGTGGTCTTGTCTGTGGTTTTGCTATCTCTCTTGTGGCACTTGTTTGTAATGGTAAAGGGTTCTGGGTAATATGGGTGTGTGTTTTATAGTGGTGTGGTGTGTGTATGTCTGTCAGGTGTGTGTAGTTTGAATTGTCCAATGTGGTGCTGTTTTTGTGTGTGTGTGTGTGTGTGTATTTTGAGCGCAGCGGTATGTACTGCCAATGGTTTAGCGCCATTGAATGTCCGCCATGGTGATTCATGGGTCATAATGCTGTGGGCTTAGTTCTGTTGGTGTAACGGTGTGGGTTTTGCTACTGCCAGTTCATCACTGACCTTTGGGCTGCCAGACTTGTGTGTGTGTGTGTGTCTGTATAGTAAAGGATTGCTATGTGTGAGTCATAATATGGGTGTCGGTAATCCGCTGTGGCCGTGGTATGTCGCCGGCAGTCAGCATGGCAGTAAGTGGGATTTACCGCCAATGTCATAATGAGGGCCTTAATCCTCAAAACACAGTGAGAATGCTGTTGTTACACAAAGTACCTGGTTAGCGTAAAAAATAAAGCCACACAGGTGAGCGTGCATCCAAAAAGGGTTGCAATGCGTCGATTCCTTACTCGCAAGTGAGGTTATGCATTGTTTCCTTCTGCGGTAGGGTCGGTGATGCGTCTTATTTCTCCCTTGCAATAGAGAAATGCGTTGATTTCCGGACGGGCACTTCGGATCCTCGCAGAGTCGGGTTGACGTTGACCGCAAGTGACGAATCATAGAAAATTCTGGTCGCACGGTATTAGAAAACCATGCTGCATGGGGTTTGCATCATTATCAGCCTTCATAAGCAGGTATTGTGCATCATTTCTCCAGCCACGTTGCATCGATCTCCCAGCTTCGATGCAGGTGGATGGCTGATCTCAGCTTCAAAGCCAACGGCACATCATTTATCAGCCACGTAGCAAATGCGTCATACATTTCCCGAAACACCGTTCTGTGTGTGGATTTTCAGTTCTTGTCTGCCAACTTCACCTCTCAAAGGTCCAGGGACTGGATAGGGCAGAACTTGCAGGGCAGCAGTCGCATCAGAGAGTCCATGTGCTGGCAGGGGAAGTCTTTGATGTCCCTGAGATTTCAACAACAGGAGGCAGGCTCAGTTCAAGCCCTTGGAGATTCTTCTCAAGCAGGAATACACAATTCCAGTCTTTGTCCCTTTTTACAGGCAGAAGCAGCAATTGCAGGACAGCACAACAAAGCACAGTCACAGGCAGGGGCAGGACTTCTCCCCAGCTCTTTAGCTCTTCTCCTTGGCAGAGGTTCCTCTTAATTCCAACAGTGATCTAGTTTTCAGGGGTTTTGTGTCAACTACTTATACGTGTTTCTGCCTTTGAAGTACGCAAATTTCAAAGGAAAGTCTCTCTTGTTTTTAAGATCCTGCCTTGCCCAGGCCAGGTCCCAGACACACACCAGGGGGCTGGAGACTGCATTGTGTGAGGGAAGGCAAAGCCCTTTCAGGTATGAGTGACCGTTCCTCCTCTCCCTCCCAGCACAGATGGCTCATCAGGATATGCAGCCTGCACACTAGCTCCCTTTGTGTCTCTGTCTAGAGGAGAGGTGCAAACAGCACAACTGTCAAACCGACCCAGACAGGGATCCATAAACAGGCAGAGTCACAGAGTGATTTAAGCAAGAAACTGCATACTTTCTAAAAGTGGCATTTTTAAACACACAATCTCAAAACAAACTTTATTAAAAGATGTATTTTTTAATTGTGAGTTCAGAGACCCTAAACTCCATATTTCTATCTTCTCCCAAAGGGAATCTACACTTCAATAATATTTAAAGGCAGCCCCATGTTAACCTATGAGAGACGTAGGCCTGGCACAGTGAAACCCGAATTTTGCAGTATTTCACTGTCAGGGCATCTAAAACACATTAGTACATGTCCTACCTTAAACATACACTGCACCCTGCCCATGGGGCTACCTAGGGCCTACCTTAGGGGTGTCTTACATGTAATAAAAGGGAAGGTTTTGGCCTGGCAATTGGGTACACCTGCCTAGTCGAATTGTCAGTTAAAAAACTGCACATACAGACACTGCAGTGGCAGGTCTGAGCCATGTTTACAGGGCTACCAATGTGGGTGGCAAAACCTGCTCTGTGGGCCCACTAACAGCATTTGATTTACAGGCCCTGGGCACCTCTAGTGCACTGTACTAGGGACTTACTAGTAAAACAAATATGCCTATCATGGAAAGCCAATTACACATACATTTTACATAGGAGCACTTGCACGTTAGCACTGGATAGCAGTGGTAAAGTGCCCAAAGTAACAAAAACAGTCCAGCACACATCAACAACCTGGGAAACAGAGGCAAAAAGGTAGGGGAGACGACCCCAAGGATGCCAAGTCTTACAGTGGGCGAGGCCAGTGAGTAAAGTGGGACTAGTAAGTGCCCGATCTGATTTCAAGTTTGGCATAGGGGATAATCTGTGACAAATGTGCCAAATAAAATCTATATAGCCCATTCTTTTCCCTGTACTGCATCATTTTCCCAACTGTCTACTTACAGTAGACAGGATAAATACATCCACATTTTATACATGACATGTGTTACATATCTTATTATTTAATCTGCCTTTTTGGAGCCAGAGTAGGAACTAAGTAACGGGCATTTGGGGAAGAGCAGGACTATTGGATTTAAAGATAGATAATTGTCAGCTACAGCTGCCCGAGTACAGACAGTAGCAAAGTACTCAAGGCACTGGCTAGCATGCTTCCAATAATTTGACACAGCAACTTGTACTCCATAGTGCATAATGCCTTACTCATCATAAATGAGAGATCATTTGTTTTTATTTTTTCACAAAATGTGTTTGTTTAGATACTGGAAAAGCCTTCAAAAGAAAAACAATGCAATCACAGTTTTTTCATCTGGTCTCATTCTGCCGTAATTCTTTTTCTGCCAGATGATAAGTGCTTATTATGTGAAGCATTTGAAGGTAAACACATAAAATTGGCCCTGTGGCTCTCCTAATCATAATCACATAAAATTCCAACATCCCTAGGGGACCACCAATGCAGTACTACTGTGCCACCTACTACCTATCATTTGTAGAAGTGTTTGTTCAGAGCATTGTTCACAATATGTCTTTTCTATTCTTCTTTTTCTTGATATAGCTACTCCTGCTCAATGACCACCACTAACTAGACAGGAGATAGCAGCCCATCTGTGGCAGTAGAGGCTGGAGAACATCCAGGCTGAATATCAGCAGCTGGTGATACTAGAGGAAGGAGAGGCCAAAACAACTGCCTTGGACCCAGGACCCAGCAGAGCAGCATGCCAGCCCCAAGCCTCTCATACATCACTAGTGCTGCCACCAGCAGTCAGGGTCCCTGGCTGCACGTCCTGCTGCACCTTCCTGCTCCAACAGAGAATTTCTCAACTGCATCCTGCATTCATGGAGAGCCAGCTTGCCACCACTGGGCAGAGCCTGCACCAGCTCGTAATCCATATTGACAGAGCCCTCTTTTATGCATTTTTTTTTTTTTTTTGATGTGAGGTATTTGTGGGTGGAAAGGGTAGGGAGAGATTTTGGATTCACTTTGGATTTTTTGTTGGATTTTTTTGAGGATGTGGGTTATTTGTTCGTGGAGAGGGGTGGGACTGTTATGGGTAGAGAGGGAGGGTCTTCTATTTGTAAATGATTAAAAGGGATATTCTTTTACTTCAATTGTGCCTTAAATCTTTATTTTGGTGTTTTAGACTTTTAGTTTGCACTGTCTTTTAGTATAGCCTGTTTTTTTAATCTTCTAAAAAAAATTAAATCATTAACTCATACCCTTGCTCTATTGTGCTCTGCAACTATATATTTACCACTAGGGTACATTTGCCGTTGCCTATTTTGCTTACAAAAAAAGTAAACAAAGACAACATCTTCTTCAGTAGGAATTCATTAGTAGCAAAACAAATTCACTTCAATCCATAGCTCTTTCCATACCTGAGTAGATTATGTAAGGGAGTCTTCTTACTGCAGGGTCTTTCCTTAGGTGGCTTCTGAAGGGGATGATAGTTGTAGTAGTAGTTGCAGGCTAGTATGCTGACAGGGAAGTCAGAAGGTGCTACTGCATCCTATGCGAACTCCAATTGCAGAATTAATTAAAGGGTTATGCATCACTGTTAACCAGATTGAAATAAATTGCAGTGGGTCATATATCATAACTTTAGGAAGACTAAGATCAGACTACCACAATGACATCATCTGACTCACAACAAAGAAGACCATATGGTAATAAAATCTAGCAATATATATTTCTTCTGAGCAATGGTGGGGAGCTATAAAACCAAACTTAGGAAACTAAATCATGGAGTCAGGAGAAGCGGGCTCAGACTCAAGAGTGTTTGGACCAGGTTAAGCATTTACGAAACACACACATAAGGCATGAATGAAGATGTTGATTGTGGACCCTGTAGGTAAATTTCAGTAAATATAAAAGGCTTATCACTATCAGGAATACATGATCACATCTCAGCCCTCAAAAATTGTAAATCTTCACAAACAAGTTTACAGATTTGTGAAACTCCCTCCCTCACCGTCCGCCACCACATACATCAGATATCTCTCACAAATTCAAAATCACTCAATATATCACCACTCATCGGTACAATAGTTACTTTATATTTACATATTCTAATTCAAGCATGTTGGCTGAACAAAATATCTCCACTTTGATGGTATCAACATGTTTGAATTTGGCATTGGCACTGGCAGTATTTTAATCAATGATCTTCTAGGGAAGCCCTGTTAGATGATGTAAAAAAATAAAATAGGATAGCCAATGGCATGTGAGGAGGCAGGCATCGTCTTCATGTCCTGAAGGGTATGTGGGGACTTCGCCATAAAATGGTGTGGCAGCATAAATCCAACACAAACATAATATTCCACTAACAATTCTTTATTTTTTTCCTGCAAAAAAAAAGAAAAAAGAGTTTCAATGAGAAATAATTAAAAAGTTCTATTGTGGCACTGGCATACTCAGTCAAGGAAGTAGAGTTTCTCCTCAAACTCTGGTGATTCTCCCAGAAGCCGGTCTACTAACACACTTGATTCTGATCAATCATCCTAGTTCTCCTCCTGTGGTGTTTTGGGAATGGTATAATCAGGTGGTATAAAATGCTGGTTCATTTTGATGATTGTCAATCTCTCCAGGTTTTGAGGTGAGGGACTGGTCCTTCTCACTGCAACAAGTGCACCAGTTGCACTTAACACTTGTTCAGCAGACACACTGGCTACAGGACAAGCCAGAAACGTTATTGCCATCTTGCTGAGCTCTGACCATTGAGGCATCTTCCCATACCAATACACCAATGAGTTTTGATCTACAAACACCTCTTTCAGGTCATCCAGATACTCCTGGAACATCCTCTAAATGGTCATTGGTGCTGCCACTTGCTAAACCACGTTTTCCTTCGCCTCTGCACTGAAATTAAGACCTGCCACTTGAAAACAAACCAATGCAGAGGTTGGTTCTGATTCTTCTGTGGCTGTTGTCATCGATTTTCTTGTTGGTTGGGCTGGCAGGTGTGAGACAAGACTGACCTCTCTGGACGTTGAAGGCAGCACCCCAGAACTGCGGAGTGGGTCTCTACTTTTCAGCAGTTCTTCTTCCAGTTCTCCTGCTTGTTCAACAGTCCATATCTTGTATTGTGAAACATCCCGTTCAGAAAAAGGAATGAAAGTGGAATACATTTTTCACAGAGTGAATCTAGTAGTGTGGAACAGATATACTCTTTGGAGGAAATAATGTCATTTTGCAGCCTTGCATTACAAGTTAAGTGATAGCTTAAGCTCTCAACCAAGACATCCCCTTCTAGGTTTTCATTCACACCCCCGAAATGCAAACCTCTCAGACAACATCTTTAGCTGCTCCTGTAGCAGATGCAATAAAGAGGTAGATAGACCCATTGTATTGTCCTTCTTGCTAACTTCCTGCGTGAAAACCTCAAAAGGAAGCAGCATCTGTGTGACACATTTTACTAGGACCCATTTGTCCACATCAATGGTCATAGCTTACCCAATTGCATCATCTCCTCTTTGAATTACATAGTCATTGATCTGTTTGTGCTGCTCAAACAGATATTGCAATATAAAATAGGTTGAGTTCCAATGTGTTGGCACCTCCTGTATCAAGACTTTAACTAGCACTTTGTTACAATGCTGAATAATCTGCAACTGTTTCAGGGAGTTTAAAGAATGGCTGAAATGAGTGCAGATGCGTCTGCAGGTGGTCAGTATTTTGTTTACTATGTTGTCTCTTTAAAGAATGTCTTGCGAAACCAGGTTGATGCAGTGCACCAAAAACAGGACTCTGTAATGGCCACTGTCTGCACTGGCCTTGACTTTGTTATTGCCATTGTCCGTGGCAGCAAATCCAATTCGAAGACTTCTGCGACGCAGCCATTCAGACACCTTGCTATTAAATTCCTCCAAGATGCTTGCAGTTGTGTTTGAATTTCTCCATGGTGAACATGGCTACTGTTGCATGCTGCCTAATGCTCTTAAACTTTCTTCTGGGCCAAGACCTGTAGATAGCTTTTGCTTTACCCCCACAAAAGAGATCCAGTGTGCAGTGATGTACATGGAACCAGTCGCCTGACAACTACTTTACATGCCTGTTGTCAGGTGGATAGTGTGGACAACACTTTGCTGCAAAGTTTGTCCAATTAATTGTAGCACAACGTGATGCACTGTGGGAACAGCAAATCTGGTAAATGATGTCTGACTTTGAACCTTCCATTTTGGGCAGAGGCCTGTCACAAACGCTAAGAATCCCACTCCTGCATCAAAAGAAAAAGTGAGGAGGTCCAGAGCTAACGTTTTTGGCAGCTTCCCACTGTACAAATGTTCCATTGGATGATTGTGATTGTAGGGCCACTCCTGCCTAAACATGCCCGTAGTGGGGCCACTGATGTAGGCAACTTTTGAGATATAGGTGGTGGTAGACTCAATGTGCGTCATGGTGCAGTCACCGTATGCTGTGGTAGCTCAATGGGATTCTGAGTCTTCCTCTGCTATTGTGAGGCCATTGAGGAGGATGATTCTGAAGCACTGTTGGGGAAAGAGCTGCTTTGCATGAGGATGTCACCCTCTTCTTTGTCACTTTCCACTGTAATTCGACCATTTGTAGCTGATGTTTCCTTGCTGTCCTCACCTTCACCACCACAACCACATTGAGCCATTTTTTAAGGTGCCCTCCCACAGGATTGCATGATGTTTTTTCATATGCGTTGTCTGGCCTCCAGTACCCTAATGTGAACCAGGCTTACTTTGATGAGCACTTGCAGGGCAAATGGAGCATATGGCAATATTCTCCTCCTGTTTGCTAATTGTAAAAAAGTCCCAATTTGGGGAGGAGTATTTTCTTATTGGGCGATTGCCAATGTCTGAAGAAGAACTGAGTGTAGGTGGGTGTGTTGGCTGCCTCTCTGCAGTGAATACTTCTATGGAGTTATGGGTTGATGCAGGTCTCTACTGGGACATTACAAATATGGGAACTGGCCGTGCAACCTGTCCCACATCACTCAGAGCAGGTTGGATAATAATGCCTGACTCTTTTGTGCCAGCTTTCACAATAAAGTACTCATCATCATCATCATCATCATCCTCCTCCTCATCATCCCCTTCCATGATTCTAAAGCTTTCTGGAACTTTTCTTTTCCCTTTCCTGCAGTCTCCTGGACTTTGTTTGGGTCCACTCCATGCCCCTAAAATGGTCATCAGAAGTGGTGCTTGGAGAAGATGGTGGAGTAGTAACCTTCATTTTTCTTGATGGAGATCTAGGAGCCAGGGCTAGGAGTGAGGTTCCTGCTCAGCAGGAAGCTTGACCGGCTGTTCTGCTCTAACTTTGGGAAGATCTGGTTGTGTCTGCTGTCCACTTTACTCTGTTGCTTCACCGACAGACATGGTCCTGGGCTTAGGTTTGGGAAGTGCTGCTCCCAGGTTCCTCCCCAGAGGCTGGTGTGGCAGACACGCATCTCGATCAAAAGGTTGCGGTTGGCACGCCACTGGTGGAGAGCTTCTTCTTCTTCGCACTGGCCACTTTCTTGGGAGCAACTTTCTTTTGGGCCATCGTAAGCTCTAGGTTGGCAGTGGTACTAAGGTGCACAAGTGAACTTGGGTGGAGTGTGTGGATTTGTTTTGCAAGTCACTGGATGGCTGGGTGAAGGGCAGTAAGGTAACAATGTATGAGGGGCTTTACAATTTAATTGCTTGGGAGCACTTGTACAGTCTTTGTTTTCCAGAGCTGCATGACAGCAAGCTGACTGACCACAGGAAGGTTGCGCAGGAAGCGGACCATTGCGAGGGCACCAGTGTCAAGACGGAGGTATGGGGGAGACCACGATAAGTGGGGACAGGGTCCCTCTCAGAAGAAAGGGGGGTAAGGGTAAACAGGGGAAGTTCTCTACAGGGCCCAACCCAGTTTCCAGGGCAAGGATTCCCAACACCCAGTGAGAAGAAACTATGGTTTTCCAAAGGGAAACCTGCAGAGGGGGGTCCCCGCAAGTGCTTTGCATGTGACCAGGTGGGTTATGTGAGGGGGGACCTCAAATGTCCCAAAGGTACACCGGCACCCACTGGTGCTCAATCACAGGGTTGGGCCAATGTAGCACTTGGGGAGGAGTTGGTTCTGGGTGGGTGGGAGCCAGCTGATATGACCCTTGTTGCACTAAGGGACAGTGAGATGGTCCAGGGAACCCTTGTGCCTGAAACAACTAAGAAGTACTGTTAGACCTGACAGCCTTAGGGTGGTCACCCCTAACTTTTTGCCTGCCTCCCTCCACTTTTTGGACACTGTTGTTGCTGGTTTTTAGACTTTGCATACTTTACCACTGCCAACCAGGGCTAAAGTGCATATGCTCTCTCACTTTAAACATGGTAACATTGGATCATACCCAATTGGACTACTTAATTTACTTATAAGTCCCTAGTAGTGTGCACTGTATGTGCCCAGGGCCTGTAGATTAAATGCTAATAGTGTGCCTGCAGCACTGATTGTGCCACCCACTTAAGTAGCCCCTTATCCTTGTCTCAGGCTTGCCATTGCAAGGCCTGTGTGTGCAGTTTCACTGCCAATTTGACTTGGCATTTACAAGTACTTGCCAGGCCTAAAACTCCCCTTTTTCTTCATATAAGACACCCCGAAAGTATGCCCTAGGTAACCCATAGAGCAGGGTGCTGTTTAGGCAAAAGACAGGATATATACCTATGTAGTTTACATGTCCTGGTAGTGAAAAATTCTCAAATTATTTTTTACACTACTGTGAGGCCTGTTCACTTCATAGGATAACATTGGGGCTGCCCTCATGTATTGTTTGAGTGGTAGCTGCTGATCTGAAAGGGGTAGGAAGGTCATATTTAGTATGGCCAGAATGGTAATATAAAATCCTGCTGACTGAGGAAGTTGGAATTAATGTTACCATTTTAGAAATGCCACTTTTAGAAAGTGAGCATTTCTCTGCACTTAAATCTTTTTGTGCCTCTCAATCCACATCTGGCTGGGTTTAGTTGACAGCTCCTTGTGCATTCACTCAGACACACCCCAAGCACAGGATACTCAGCCTCACTTGCATATATCTGCATTTTGAATGGGTCTTCCTGGGCTGGGAGGGTGGAGGGCCTGCTCTCACCCAAAGGACTGCCACACCCCCTACTGGGACCCTGGCAGACAGGATTGAACTGAAAGGGGACCTGTTACACTTCTAAGCCACTCTTTGAAGTCTCTCCCACTTAAAAGGCACATTTGGGTATATGAACAGGGCCTCTGCCCCTTCCAACTCAGACACTTCCTGGAGAAGATAACTGGAACCAGAACCTGCATCCTGCCAAGAAAAATTGCATGGCTGCCCAAAGGACTCACCTGACTGCTTTCTGTGAAGGACTGCTGCCTTGCTGTTGGCCTGCAGCCTTGTTGCTCTCTGGCTGTGGTGGAGAAGTGCTCTCCAAGGGCTTGGATAGAGCTTGCCTCTTGTTCCCTGAAGTCTCAGGACCAAAAAGACTTCTCTCTTGCAACTGGACTCCTGGTGTGGTGAAAATGCGACCCACAGCTTGCTAAAACTGATGCACAGCCTGCCCCACAGTGAGAAATTCACTGCATGCCGAACCAGAATGACGCAGTGCAACTTCGCAAGGAGAAGATCGACGCAGTGCCTGCGTTGTGACCAGAACTTCGATGCATGGCCCACCGGATCGATGCACAGCCGACCTGTGACGACGCAGGGACGACATTTCAGAGTGGAAATCAACACAGCACCTGCTGTGCAGAAGAAAATTCCACACAGCACCCACCGGAACGATGCAGCGCTTGTGATTTTGATCCGCAAGCCCAGGATTCCACACACAGACCCCGGGGCGTCTGAAAACCCTGCAACCAGAATAGGATCCATGACCGAGTGCCGGAAATCGACGCACAGCCATCCCTGCGTGGAAACTAAACAACGCATTGCCGTGTGTGGCCCGAGAAATCAACACACACTCCTTTGTTTCCACGCTTCTCCTCCTCTGCGGCCCTCTGCGGAGATTTTTTTATGTTAACCAGGTACTTTGTGCTTGAAAGATACTTTGTTTGCTTTAAAAAGACTTAAGACATTTAGGCGTTCATTACAACCCTGGCGGTTGGTGTTGAAGCAGCGGTAATACCGCCAATAGGCTGGAGGTAATAAAAATAGGTTCACAACCACGGCGGAAACCACCAACACAGCCAGCCACATTAACACTCCGACCCCCACGGCGGTAGCAACAAACACCGTGGTGGAAACCGCCAACAGACATGTGGAAGACAATGTACCACCCACCCCTTCACAACCCGCCCATCCGCCAGCTTTTCCATGGCGGTACCAACGCCATCAAAAGCAAGGCGGAAACAGGAGTTGGAAGGGAAAACACTCCCCTCTTGACACTCAACGAAGAACCAGGATGCCATGGAGCCCGATCTGCACCTCATCTACCAGGAATACGAAAGGCGGTGGCTACGACCACAGTGAGTACTTCACCTAGTACACAGGGGAGGGAGGGAGGAAAAAGAGAGTGACACACACACGCAACACGCAGCACCCCATCCCCACCCTCACCCACAACACCATACACACAAACATATGCAGCAACATTACATTAACACCCAGTAACCCCCTGGAAGAACGCAAGGACAAAAGGAATTGATTTTTTTCGTGCAATTTATGAACTCACAGCAGCATAAACAACAGTCTCCAAAGCAGATTAACCTCAGCTGAGAGAGAATTTACACTGAAGCCACTGTGCTTCACCAGCACTGAATTCTACACATGTGCGCCACGCTAGGAGAACAAAGATTACCAACACAAACCTTCCTGCTGAGTATGATGCAGACCGGTGATACAAAACGTCAATAACATGAGAAAGTCTTTCGTTAGATAATTCACAGCCTTCACAATATACGGGAGTAAACTGAAGTGCCTTGCCTGGTGTTTTCTGCCCCTTCCTCACCTTGGCAGATGGTGGTGTGACCTTGGCCCTGGCAGCTGGAGTTTATGAGGAGGCTTTTTCTGGGTGGTTCATGCTCCTTGGCCTTGCTGCATGCTGTCCCCCTCTTCACCTTGGCAGGTGGCGGAATGGTTTTGTCCTTTGCAGGGTTTGGTGGCACACTAGCTGGGCTGACGGGTGCCCCCTTTGAGCCTCTGTGAGTTGCGTGTACTACAACAGACATCGAATTGGTGGCTGAGGTGCTGGCCTGGGTTTTGGACACCATGGCCCGAGGGGAAGGATGGGGTGGGAAGGGCTAGGGAAGAGGTCAATGTTTGCCAGGAAAAGCTTCTTAGAAACACTGGGGCGGAAAGAGGGAGAGGGTTTGGGAGTGGAGGAAGAGGAAGTGGTTGTAGGAGGTGTATGTCTGCTGTGTTTGGGTGCAGGTGCATGGGCTGGATACTGTTGTGAGGTGGATGGCTGTTGGGTGGGTGGGTGCTTGCATTTGTGTACTTTGGGAGGAGGGGTCACCGACACACTGGGAGAGGACACAGGGGACGTGTGCATTTGTGTGGTGACTACCGTGAGGGGTGTGTTACGATGGGCGTGCTGGTGATGGAGGTAGTAGATGATGATGTAGTGCATGCAGGTGTGAGTGGAGACGCTACTGGGAGGGCGGGGGACGATGAGGAGGAGGGGGACACAGTGGAGGCAGTGGATGTTGGTGTGTCTGCATGGGGATGGTGCTTGTGTAAGTGCCTGTAAGATGAAGTGTGGTGCATATGTTTGCCTGAGCCACATTTGTGTGGTGATTTGGATGAATGCTGGTCTGAAAGTTTGCTCGGGATGGGGCGGGGTTGAGGGGATTGGGTCTAGGTAGAGGAAGTTGGAGGAGGGAGGATAGAGACAGGTACAAGGGCTGCCATCAGGGAGTTGGCCAAAACCTGAAATGCTCTCTGTTGGGCCGCCACGCAAGAGTGAATGCCCTCCAGATATACATTTGTTTGTTGCAAATGCCTCTCGACACCCTGGATGGCATTCAGTATGGTTGACTCCCCAACAGTGAGGGATCCCAGGAGGTCAATAGCCTCCTCACTGAGGGCAGCAGGGCTGATGGGGCAGGGCCTGAGGAACCTGGGGCGAAGGGGATGCCCACCCTCCTGAGTGAGCGGGCACAGGATACACTCTGAGGGGCTGCTGGGAGGGCGGTGCTGGTAGGGGGGGTGGCGGCTGTACCTGTTGTTGGGGTGGGCACAGAGGTGCCCACCACCACCAGGTAGCTTCCATTGGAGGAGTCGCTGTCTGTGGTCTCCCCTCCTGTCCTCGTCGTGGTGCTCCCCTCACCCTCGGTCCCACTGGTGCCCTCACCCTCAGTGGATTCAGCCACCAGACCCATGTAGGATGAAGCTCCCTCCGTCGCCGGTGCCTTTGCTCCTCTACCAGATGATGCTAATGCACACAAGGACAGGGTGACAAAACAAAAAGGGGGGGGAGACAGAGGATACACTTGGTCAATGCCAGCAACACCACTACCGTTGGCATATACAAGACACAGGCAGCAGCCCTATGCACTAGGCCATGCACTACCAGTTACAAAGATAGTCACCAGCCCATGGGGCATAATACCTACCGCCATTAGCTGCACACCTGAAACCCACAGGACCCTGCCCAGAAGTAGATGCCCACTAACACTATTGGAGTAGGAGTGATTCTGAGCCTGCCCAGTAAGGGACCTACCCTGCCATCTTCGCCCTGGCCTAGGGGCACCCATCCCCCACCCAGGTAACTCTTATCGCTCGCAAAGTCAGGATTCGGAATCTTTACTCACCCCCTTGTGGCTGCTGTAATGCCTTCAAGCACCCACCCAACTCTGGATAGGCCACCGGCAGGATGCAGAACATCAGGGGGGTCATGGTGCGACGGTCACCCCTTCCTCATTGGGAGGCCAGCCACAGTCTTCTTTGCCCAACTGCGCAGGTCCTCCCACCTTTTGTGGCAGTGGGTGCTCTGCCTGTCAAAATACCCCCTGGTGGGCGCTGACCTGCAGGGTAAAGACAGCAGACAAAAGATTAGTCATACCGTACAGACTGTCATGCTCATGGCCCACGATATCCCTCCCATCCCCTTACGCACATACATTGACCACCATACATGCAGCACTCTGCCCAGAACCCCTCTGCCCCTCCTGCATGTGGCTTACACACACAGCACTCGATACATTCACGGCCCATGCATCATGCCCACAGTGTACTCACCTGTTTGTCTGGAGGACCCTGGAGTAACGTGTACTGGGACTGGGGTAGGACCCCATCCACCAGTTTCTCCAACTGCTCCGCAGTGAAGGCAGGGGCCCTTTCCCCAGACACATGAGCCATTGTTGCTTCCAGACACAGGTCACAGCAGCACTTGTAGTGTAGGTCCTCTCCTGTTGAAGGTCAGGTAGCAAGTGAGTGAACAGATAGAAAATGGTAGTCATGTCCGCGACAGTGCGTACCGTCACCGCCGGCGTACATCGCCATTGGCTTCTGGAACCCATAGGGCCCAATGATAACCAATGCAAAGTTGCGCGGCGGTCTTCTACCGCCTACCGCGATGAAGCACAATGCCAGTGGAATTACCTCATTTCCACTTGTCCCTCCTCACAGTTCAGGCAGCTGCCATTTCAGGGGGCCCAAGGCATGGCACCTAACTGTGTCACAGCAGACACTGGCACAGCAACTGACTGTCGGATTCCCATACTGGTTCTGTAAAGGAACAAAATCATCATTAGTGCAATAGATGTGTGAATATGACCCTCTGCTCACTGTTTTCTTCCGTAGGCTTCAACCGCTGAGGCTGAATATGAGATGGTGACATCCTCTGGTGTACAGACCACTGGTCGACCTTGCGACAATGGAAGACAGACACATTATCATAAAATACAGAGCTGATCGTGCCACAATCCAAGAACTGCGTGCCAAATTGGAGCCAGACATGATGTCAGCTATCCGCCAGCCCACAGGTATCCCCCCTCTAGTGCAGGTCCTGTCAGTGCTCCATTTCTGGCAAGTGGTTCCTTCCAAACAACAGTGGCCATGGCATCAGGGATGTCTCAGCCAATGTTCTACAATGTGTTGACCACAGTGTTGTCTGCCCTGCTGAAACACATGCACAGCTACATTGTATTCCCCCAGGTGGATGATTTGGCCACAGTGAAAGCTGACTTTTATGCGCTAGGACATATCTCCAACATCATTGGTGCCATTGATAGTACACACGTGGACTTGTCCCCCCTCCAGAGAAATTAACAATTTTTCAGGAATAGGAAAAAGCTATAACTCTATGAATGTGCAGGTGGTGTGTTTGGCGGACCAGTACATCTCCCATGTGAATGCCGAATATCCTGTCTCTGTGCATGATGCCTTTATCTTGAGGAATAGCAGCATTCCATATGTGATGGGCCAACTCCAGAGGCACCAGGTGTGGCTAATAGGTGAGCCTAAGGTCCCCACACATTATAAGTAGGTGTCTAGGTATGAAGTTGTCCCTAAGAGTTAGTGTGTGTCTAACAGTTGTCCCTCTATATTTGCAGGTGACTCTGGTTACCCCAACCTCTCATGGCTACTGACCCCAGTGAGGAATGCCAGGACAAGGGCAGAGGAACGTTACAATGAGGCACATGGGCGTACAAGGAGGATTATTGAGAGAACCTTCGGCCTCCTGAAGGTCAGGTTCCAGTGCCTCCATATGACAGGTGGATCCCTGTACTACTAACTCAATAAGGTGTGCCAGATCGTCGTTGCATGTTGCACAACCTGGCCCTGAGACGCCAGGTGCCTTTTCTGATGGAAGATGAGCCTGGAGATGGTCTCTGGCCAGCTGTGGAGCCTGTGGACAGTGAGGAAGAGGAGGCAGAGGAAGAAGATGTTGAAGTAATATAATTTAGCAGTACTTCCAGTGACACACAGGTAAGACACTGTAACTTCACTTAACTTTCCAGTTTTCTGTTGGACATTCTACATGGCAGCCCTATTTCCCTATGTCTATGGCCACTTACTGCACCCTTTGTCATCTCTATTTTTAGATATCTGTGCCCCCACTCTGCCTCCTGCTATGTGTACTGCTGCCCACCAAAGGTAATTTCTAAGTATATTCAACTGTAGATGCGCCTTGCAATGCTTTGATTATGTTGAACTAATACATATTTGAATCATTGGACAGACTCCAGATTTGTATTTGTTCCAAGGGTGTTTATTTAACTCATAAGTATAGGGGGATGAGCAATGGTCTGGGGTGATGGTGGAGGAAAATCGAGGGTAGAGTACAGTCTCTTGGAATCACAGGTGCGTTGTCCAATGGGGCATAGGAAGGGGAATAATGGCAGTTCAAGGTGTACAGGGTGACAGAGTAGGACACAATGGTGACAATCAGGAGAGTTATATTTCCTGGCTGGGGTCTTGGCAATGTTCTCTGGCTTCTGCCTGGATTGCAGGGACCGTTTGCGGGGTGATTCTCCTTCTGCAGGGGGTGGGGTGCTAGTGGCCTGTTGGTCCTGTGGCAGGTCCTCCTTCCACTAGCGCCGTTGGAGGTGGAGGGCTGTTCTTCGGTGTGGCTAGTGTCAGGGGCCGTTGGTGTGCCACTGCCTCCCTCATGGTGTTGGCCATGTCAGCCAGCACCCCTGGAATGGTGACCAAGATGGTGTAGATGTTTTTGAGGTCCTCCCGGATCCCCAGGTACTGTCCCTCCTACAGCCGCTGGGTCTCCTGCAACTTGTACAGTATCTGGCCCATGGTATCCTAGGAATGGTGGTATGCTCCCAGGATGTTGATGAATGCCTTGTGGAGAGTGGGTTCCCTGAGCATGTCCTCTCCCTGTCGCACAGCAGTCCTCCCAGTTTCCCTGTTGTCCTGTACCTCTGTCCCTTGAAACCGTGTGCACACTGCCACTGACCCCAGGTCCCTGATCGTCCTGTGTTTGTGGAGTTGTCTGGGGTCCCTGGAGTGGTGGACACACTGTTGATTGATGTGCTCTTCTGGACAGTGGCATGGGCCTGCTGGGTGGGTGCTGTGCTGGTGTTTCCTGAGGGGGGAGGCTCTGTGGTGGTATGGGAGTGTGGCAGGTTAACCAATTGTCCAGAGGTCCCTGATGGGCCAGGTTGGTCATCGTAATCCAGGTGTTCAGAGCTGCTGTCATCACTGTAGGCCTCCTCTGAGGGGGACTGGCTGTTGCTGGCACCTCCTCTCTGGTGACGTTGCGTAGGGGTCCTGTGGGGATGTAAAATGCAGTGTTAATGTTTCTGCGTGTGCCATCTTGTCCATGGGTGTGTTTCCCTGTATGGTTGTGATTGCCCTCTCAGCTTTGCCTTGTGTGCATAGTGATTTTGTGGGCTAGGTGATTCTCTCTAATGGGCATGCTGTGGTGGTGGGTGTCCATGCAGGGCTGTGATGGGGGTCCATGGATTGGTGCTACATGCCGGGTTTGGCTTTGGGATGGGTGGGTTGTGATAGTGGGGTATTTGTGAAGTGGTGGAGTGATGGGGGTGAAGGTAGAGGTAGGAGTTTGTGATGGCATGCAGGTAGGGTGGGGGACATAATAGTAAAAAGTTGAATTACCAGAGTCCAGTCCTCCTGCTACTCCTGCGAGCCCCTCAGGATGCATCATTGCAAAGACTTGTTCCTCCCATTTTGTTAGTTGTGGGATAGGAGATGGGGGTCCATCACCAGTCCTCTGTACGGCTACCTGGTCTCTTGCAACCACGGAACGCACCTTCCCCCGTAGGTCATTCCACCTCTTCCTGATATAATCCCTTGTTCTGGGGTGCTGTCCCACGGCGTTGACCCTGTCCACGACTCTCCGCCATAGCTCCATCTTCCTTGCAATGGATGTCTGCTGCACCTGTGATCCGAATAGCTGTGGCTCTACCCGGATGACTTCCTCCACCATGACTCTTAGCTCCTCCTCTGAAAACCTGGGATGTCTTTGGAGTGCCTTGGATGTGGTGTGAGTGGTATGTGTGAGGATGTGTGGGGTGATGTGTGGGGTGTTGTGTTGTGAGGTGCGAGGGTGGTGTATGGATGATGATGTATTGTGCCTCTGATTGAGTGGGTGCTTGTCTCTCTCTGCTTGATATCTTTTTTTTCACTGTAAGGGGTTGTGAGTATTGTGGGTGTGTGTTTTATAGTGGCGTGGGTGTGTGGGTGTGGTATGTATATGTGTGTCAGGTGTGTGTAGTTTGAATTGTCCAATGTGGTGGAGCATATCCTCAATATTTATTTTACAGAGTTGCGCAAGCACTGGGTAGATAGTAAGCTTACTGACCCCAGGAAGCGTGCTGAGGAGGCAGACCTCTGGGTTAGCACCAGAGTGTCCAAGAAGGCATCTGGGGAGGACTCCAACAAAGGTGGTCAGGATTCCCAACAGAAGAAAGAGGTGGGAGAAAAACTTAAAGATAAGGAGTTCTCAAAAGGCCCCCAAAAGAATTCCCAAGGGGGGAGGGGTGGTCACCATTCCTCTTCTAGATTTGGGAAGAAGCCGGGTACTTTGGTAAAACATTAGGGAAATTCAGCCCCAAATGCTCAGAGTGCTACCAGCATGGGTACTATAGGGGCGACTCACAGTGTTCGAAGAGGGCACAGACCACCACTGGACAGACACCTGGGTTGGCTAATGTAGCGCTCAGGGGGGAGACTGTCCCAGTTAGCTTTGGGGAGCAGGCAGAGGTTTCTCTAGTGTCACTGGGAGAAAGAGAACTGGTGCCTAAATCCTACATGTCAGAAAATACTTCTAAGTATAGGCGGTGGGTCACCATTGATGGGCAAAGGGTGGAGGTATACATTCCACCAGGTCATAGATGCTGACAATCGCGAGAGTCACCTACCGGTGGCTCTGGTTCCCTTTGAGTGTGGGGGGGTGTCTCTGGTACTCTGAAAGTAGCTGTGAGTCCTGCCATGCCTGTAGAGTCATCTGTTAGGCAATGATCTTCAGCATACTGCCTGGAAAGAGGTAGAGCTCAGATCCCACCTGGAGATGTTAGGTTTGCCTGAGTAGGTCTGCATGACCACATGGTCCATGGTTGGCCGGGAAGGGAGTCAAGTGCGTCTGGAGCCTGGAACAATGGCCCAGACAGCTGCAAAGAGAAAGGGCAAGAGGCGTGGGAAACCCACATCAGATGTTCCCCCAGTGGTGGACGGGGCCTCTGAGGAACTTGCTGGCTGGCAAGTAGAGGGTGGACCAACGAGGGCAGAATTCTGCAAGGAGCAGAAGGAATGTCCCACCCTTGAGTGTGTGAGGCGACAGGCTACAGCCCAAGCAGTGATTGGTGTTGCCTCTGGCACTCACCATATTTACTGGGAGAATGATCTCCTTTATAGTGAGCCTAAGGTTCCAGGTCCTGGGGCAGCACGTGTGCTGCTGGTCCCCCATTGTTGCCGAGCCTTCCTACTGGGTCTGGTTCACGTAATTCCCCTGACAGGACATCTGGACCAAGACAAGACCTTTGACAGGCTTGTCACCCATTTCCATTGGCACAGAATGAGGTTAGCCTCAGATAATTTCTCCAGAGCTTGCCCCACCTGCCAGGCTAGTGGGAAGACAGGGAAAAAGCTTAAGGCTCCCCTGCTCTCACTCCCCATCGTTGGCACCCCCTTTGAAAGGGCGGGCATGGTCATTGTTGGTCCCTTGGACCCCAAAACTGCCTTGGGCAACAGGTTTATCCTGGTTTTGGTGGACCATGCCACCCGCTATCCACAGGCAATACCTCTGAGAACAGTGACTGCACCGGTGGTGACCAGATCCCTGTTGGGAATATTTACCCATGTGGGATTCCCTAAGAAAGTTGTGTCTGACAGGGTACAAACTTCATGTCTGCGTACATGAAGTCCATGTGGGATGAGTGTGGGGTGACCTACCGGTTTACCACCCCTTATCAACCTCAATCCAATGGGCTTGTTGATAGAGTCAACAAGACCCAGAAGGGAATGATTAATGGCGTGCCTGAAGCTATGAGGCATAAGTGGGACGTCCTCTTACCATGCCTGTTGTTTCCATACAGGGAGGTTCCCCAGAAAAGGATGGGGTTCAGCCCCTTTGAGCTTCTCTATGGTCACCGCGTCAGGGGACCACTGAGCATAGTTAAAGAGGGCTGTAAGAAAGCTCCCAAGTCACCTCCCCAGGATCTGGTCAGCTACATACTGGCCCTCCGCAACCAAACCAAGCGCTTCTGGAAGCAGGCCAAGAGTAAGCTCAAGGCCAATCAAGAGGTGATGAAGGCCACTCTGGTTGAGTTCTCACCTGGAGACAAGGTTTGGGTGATGGAGCCAGTACAGCCCAGGGCTCTCCAGGACCGCTGGACTGGCCCATTTGAGATCAAGGAGCGTAAAGGTGAGGCCACTTACCTAGTGGACCTCATGACCCCTAGGAACCCCCCAAGGGTCCTCCATCACTTTGAGAGGTCTGAGATCTGTATGCTCCTCATCACAGAGGCTAGTAAGTGCCAGAGTGGGCAGGATTCCTTGGTTTACTTGGGACACCTAGTAGGTGGTGGCAAGGTGCAGACATTCCAGGCCAAGATGAAAACTATCAAGGCCTGGCAACCACCTAGAACACAGACTGAAGTGAGAGCCTTTTTAGGCCTCACTGGATACTACCGCAGATTCATCAAGGGCTATGGTACCATTGTGTTGCCCTTGACAGAACTCACTTCCAAGAAACAACCTAGGTTGGTGAATTGGACAGAGGCTTGTCAGAAAGCCTTTGATTCTCTGAAGGAAGCCATGTGCTCGGCCCCCGGAACTTATTGTGCAGACAGACGCTTCAGAGCATGGCATAGGGGCTGTTCTAGCACAGCTAAATGAGGAGGGCTCAAACCAACCAGTAGCCTTTATTAGCAGAAGGCTATTACCACAGGAACAGAGGTGGAGTACTATTGAGAGAGAAGCATTTGCTGTGGTCTGGGCACTGAAGAGGTTAAGACCCTACCTGTTTGGGACTCACTTCCAGGATCCGACAGACCACAGGCCCCTCAGATGGCTCATGCAGATGAGGGGTGAGAATCCTAAACTCTTGAGGAGGTCCATTTCCCTACAGGGATGGACTTTACTGTGGAGCATCACCTGGGGATTGACATCGCCAATGCTGATGGTCTCTCCAGATACTTCCGCCTTAGCGATGAGAGCTCCCAGGAGGTTGGGTAGCTCTTCCCGCTTTCAGCCGGGGGGGGACACATGTTAGACCTGACAGCCTTAGGGTGGTCACCCCTAACTTTTTGCCTGGCTCCCTCCACTTTTTGGACACTGTTTTGCTTGTTTTTAGACTCTATGCACTTTACCACTGCCAACCAGTGCTAAAGTGCATATTCTCTCTCCCATTAAACATACTAACATTGGATCTTACCAAATTGGACTATTTAATTTACTTATAAGCCCCTAGTAGTGTGCACTGTATGTGCCCAGGGCCTGTAGATTGAAGGCTACTAGTGGGCCTGCAGCACTGATTGTGCCACCCACTTAAGTAGCCCCTTAACCTTGTCCCAGGCTTGCCATTGCAAGGCCTGGGTGTGCGGTTTCACTGCCAATTCGACATAGCATTTAAAAGCCAAGCCTAAAACTCCCCTTTTTCTACATATAAGACAAACCTAAAGTATGCCCTAGGTAACCCATAGGGCAGGTGCTGTTTAGGCAAAAGGCAGGACATGTACCTCTGTAGTTTACATGTCCTGGTAGTGTAGAACTCCCAAATTCATTTTTACCCTACTGTGAGGCCTGCTTCCTTCATAGCTAACATTGGGGCTGCCCTCATGCATTGTTTGAGTGGTAGCTGCTGATCTGAAAGGGGTAGGAAGTTCATATTTAGTATGGCCAGAATGGTAATATAAAATCCTGCTGACTGGTGAAGTTGGATTTAATATTACTATTTTAGAAATGCCACTTTTAGAAAGTGACCATTTCTCTGCACTTAAATCTTTCTGTGCCTTACAATCTACATCTGGCTGTGTTTAGTTGACAGCTCCATGTGCATTCACTCAGACACACCCCAAACACAGGATACTCAGCCTCACTTGCATACATCTGCATTTTGAATGGGTCTTCCTGGGCTGGGAGGGTGGAGGGCCTCCTCTCACACAAAGGACTGCCACACCCCCTACTGGGACCGTGGCAGACAGGATTGAACTAAAAGGGGACCTGATGCACTTCTAAGCCACTCTTTGAAGTCTTTCTCACTTCAAAGGCACACTTGGTTATATAAACAGGGCCTCTGCCCCTTCCAACTCCGACACTTCCTGGGGAAGATAACTGGAACCAGAACCTGCATCCTGCTAAGAAGAACGGCCTGGCTGCCAAAAGGATTCACCTGATTGCTTTATATGAAGGACCGCTGCCTTGCTGTTGGCCTGCTGCCTTGCTCCTCTCAGGCTGTGTGAAGAAGCGCTCTCCAAAGGGCTTGGATAGAGCTTACCTCTTGTTCTCTGACGTCTCAGGACCAAAAAGACTTCTCTCTTGCCACTGGACTCTTTGTGCTGTGAAAATTCGACGCACAGCTGGCTAAAACCGATGCACAGCCTGCCCCGCGGTGAGAAATTCACTGCATGCCGAACCTGAACGACGCAGCGCGAATTCGCAATGAAAAGATCGACGCAGTGCCTGCGTTGCGACTGGAACTTCGATGCATGGCCAACTGGATCGACGCACAGCTGACCTGGGACGATGCAGCCCGACCTCCAGAGGGGAAATCAACTCAGCACCTGCCGTGCGGAAGAAACTTCCACGCAATGCCCACCGGAACAACGCAGTGCTGGTGACTTTGCTCCGCAAACACAGGATTCCAAGCACGGTCCCCGGGGAGTCTCAAAACTCTGCAACCAGAAGAGGATCCACGACCGAGTGCCGGAAATTGGTGCACAGCCGTCCCTGCATAGAAACTAGACGACGCATCGCCATGTGCGGTCCCAGAAATCGACGCACACCCAATTGTTTCCATTGGCGGTACACACCACCGCGCTCAAAATACACACACACTTACAAAACACAACCACATTGGACAATTCGAAATACACATACCTGATACACATACACACACCACTCCCACACACTCACACCACTATAAGAGACACACCCACATTACCCACAAACCCTTACTACCAGAAATTTGAAAGCAGGCCACAGAGAGACACTACCTAAACAACACCAGCATCCACAGATGCACAACACCATCACATCCACACACAAGGTGCGTTCCGTGGTCTCCAGACACCAGATAGCTGTACAGAGGACTAACGGTGGACCCCCATCTCGTCCCCCACAGCTAACAACATGGGAGGAGCAAGTCTTGGCAATATTGCATCCTGAGGGCCTCGCAGGAGTAGCAGGAGGACTGAACTCTGGTAAGACATATCTTTAATACCATATCTCCCACCCCACCTGCATGCCATCACATACCCCCACCCTCACCCCAATCACTCCAACACCTCACATATGCCCCACGATCACAACCCAGCCATCCCAATACCAAGCCCTTCATGCAACACCAAAGCATGGACACCCATTACCAAAGCATGTCCACTACAGATACCCATACAGACCCCAAACCAACTATCACACAAGGACCAAGCCAAGCATGCAAGCACTGGAGTACAGGGTCACTCACCCATTGCACACGATGGCACTCACAGATGCAATAATCATGCCTTTACACCGCCACAGGACCCCTACCCAACCGGACAGGAGGCACCAGACATAGCAAGTCCCCCACAGAAGAGACCCACAGTGATGACAGTAGCTCTGCACTGGATCAAGATGACCAGCCCGGCCCATCAGGGACCTCAGGACAGTTGGTTCCCCTGACACAGTCACAAACCACCACTGAACCTCCCCCCACAGGAAACACCAGCACAGCACCCACCCAGCGGGCCCATCCCTCTGTCCCCAGGACACGTCAATCAGCAGTGTGTCCACCACTGCAGGGAACCCAGCCAACCCCACAAACCCAAGAAAATTAGGGACATGGGTGCAGTGGCAGTGGGCACACGGTTCAGGGGACAGAGGCACAGGAAAACAGGGAGGCTGGGAGGACTGCTGTGTGACAGGCCCAGGGAACCCACTCTCCACGAGGCACTCTAGAACATAATGGGAGCTTACCATCATTCCCAGGAGATCATGGCAACGGTACTGGCCAAGTTTCAGGAGGCCCAGCGGCTGCAGGAGGAACACTACTTTGGGATCAGGGAGGACTTGAAGTCCATTAACAACACCCTGGTCACCATTGCAGGGGTTCTACAAGACCTTGTCATCACCAGGAGGGACACAGTTGCACAACAAGGAGCCCCTGACACTAGCCTGAACAATGAACAGCCCTCCACCTCTGCCGGCGCTAGTGGACAGGAGGCACCGCCACAGGAACACAACACCCGCACCCCAACCCCTGCAGATGGAGAACCACCATGCAAACAGTCCCTGAGTTCCAGGAATAAGACAGAGAACATTGCCAAGACCCCCGCCATTAAATGAGACCCCCCTGAATGTCACCCTTCTGTCCTACTTTGTCACCCTGTCCATCGTTGAACTGCCATTTCTCCCCTTCCTATGCCCCTTTGGACAATGCACCTGTGAAACAAATAGACTGGACTCTGCCATGGACATTCCTGACCATCCCACCAGCCAATTTTACAACCCCCTCCACTTATTTGCATAGAAATAAACACACTTCAATTACAAAACAATTTGGAGTCAGTCTGTGCTTTCACAAATGTGTAATTGCAATAACCATGGAATATAGCAATGTCAATTTACTTGTGCACATACTGATGTAACACAGCTGTAGGCCTGGAGGAAATATAGCAGAGGGCACAAAGTGGGACCCACGTCTGTTAAAATGGAAAGGCAAAGTGACAAGTCAGGGTCTATACACTGAGTGAAAATGACAGACTTATGCTAGCTTCAGAAACTGTATGAGATGTGGGAAGCAGTGACATGTTCTTACTTGTGTCTCACTGGAAGTATTGCATGATTATGTTGTTTCGGTTGTCGATACCCTCTTCTTCTGCCTCCTCTTCTTCACTGTCCAAAGGCTCCACAGCTGCCACAAGACCACCAGCTGGCTCATCCTCCTGCAGAAAAGGCACCTGCCATCGCAAAGCCAGGTTGTGCAGCATACAGCAGGCCACAATGATCTGGCATACCTTCTTCGGTGAGTAGTAGAAGGAACCACCTGTCATATGGAGGCACAGGAATCTGGCCTTCAGGAGGCCGAATGTTCGTTCGATCACCCTCCTAGTTTGCCCATGTGCCTAATTGTACTGTTCCTCTGCCCTTGTCCTGGGATTCCTCACTGGGGTCAGTAGCCATGACAGGTTGGGGTAACCAGAGTCACCTGCAAATATCGAGGGAGAACTGTTAGACACACCCTAACCCTTAGGGACAACCCCATACCCAGACACCTATTCACACTGTATTGGATCTTTGGCCTCACCTATTAGCCACACCCGGTGCCTCTGGAGTTGCCCCATCACATAAGGGATGCTGCTATTCCTCAAAATGTAGGCGTCATGCACTGAACCAGAAAACCTGGCATTCACATGGGAGATGTACTGGTCTGCCAAACACACCATCTGCACATTCATAGAATGGTAGCTCTTCTGGTTTCTGTACACCTGTTCACTCCTGCGGGGAGTACCAATGCCACATGTGTCCCATCAATGGCACCAATGATGTTGGGGATATGTCCCAGGGCATAGAAATCACCTTTCACTGTTGGCAAATCCTCCACCTGAGGGAACACGATGTAGCTGTGCATGTGTTTCAGCAGGGCAGACAACACTCTGGACAACACATTAGAGAACATTGGCTGGGACATCCCTGATGCAATGGCCACTGTTGTTTGAAAGGAATCAGTTGCCAGGAAATGGAGTACTGACAGTACCTGCACTAGAAGGGGTATCCCTGTGGGATGGCGGATAGCTGACATCAGGTCTGGCTCCAACTAGGCACACAGTTCCTGTATTGTTGCACGATCAAGTCTGTATGTGATAATTATGTGTCTCTCTTCCATTGTGGACAGGTCCACCAGGAGTGTTTACACCGGAGGATGCCACCATCTCATCACCTGCCCCAGCAGACGTTCCATATGGCGGTGAACAGCGAGCAGAGAGTCAGCCAACACTGAGGTATCCCAAAATGTCATTTGCACAAATTCATTAATACGCAATGTGCCTGTAACTGTGAGTATTCCAGGCCTACATAGGTGTGACGCAGTTATTATTAATGCCATGTGGCCCCCTGAAATGGGAGCTGCCTGACCTGTGAGGTGGGACAAGGGGATATGAGGTAACTGCGCTGGCATTCTACATTGTTGAGGTGGGCAGTCGAAGACCAAAGCGCTATTCTGCATTGGCCCTATGGGTCCGAGGAGCCAATGACGATGTACGCCAGCTGTGATGTTACGCACCGCCGCGGATGTGACCGCCATTTTCTGTCTGTTTACTCACTTGATACCTGACCTTCAACAGGAGAGGACCTACACTGCAAGTGCTGCTGAGACCTGTGTCTGGAAGCGACGATGGCTCATGCGTATGGGGAAAGGACCCCTGCCTTCACTTCGGAGGAGTTGGAGAGACTAGTGGATGGGGTCCTCCCCCAGTACACGCAACAGTATGGTCCTCCACGCAAACAGGTGAGTACACTGTGACCATGCTGCATGGGCAATGCCTGTTTTGAGTGGTGTGGATGGAAGATACATGGGGGGACTGAGGTCTGCATGTGCGAATGGGGAGTGTATGTGCGTCAGGGCAAGGGTGGGAATGGGGGGCAACGAGTATGACAGTCCGGACGGGTAAGTAATGTGCTTTCCCTCTGTACCATACCTCTAGGTCAGTGCCCACCAGAAGAAGGGTATTTGGCGTGCCATAGCCAAGGACATCCGGACCCTGCGGGTCCACCACAGACGGAGAACCCACTGCCGGAAAAGATGGGAGGACCTCTGCTGCTGGAGCAAGAAGATGGTGGAGGCCCAGCTGGGGATGGCCTCCCAATGTGGGAGGGGTGCCCGTCGCACCATGACCCCCCTGATGTTCCTGATCCTGGTGGTGGAGTCGTATCCGGAGTTGGATGGGCGATTGAGGGCATCACAGCAGCCACAAGGGGGTGAGTACACTCTCATTCAGCTGACTTTGCGCACATTAGGAGGTGTTTGGGTGGGAGAGGTGGGCAATGGGTTCCCCTAGGCCAGGGGGATCTTGGTGGGTAAGGTCCCTTGTAAGGCAGGCTATATGGCACCCCAACCCCACTAGTGGTTAGAGCAATCTACACATAGTCAGGCTCCTGTGACTTCCAGGTGTGCAGCAATTTGGCTTAGGCCTCGTACCCCAGGGGCATGAGATTAATCTAGGAACTATAAGTGCATGGCGTAGTGCAGAGGGTTGCTCCCTGTGTGTTGTGTCCACCAACGGTAGTGGTGTAGCATGCACTGAACATGTCTTTCTTCTGTCTCCCCCACCTTTTTGTGGTCTCCCTGTTCTTGTGTGCAATAGCAACATCAGGTGGAGGAGCATTGGCACCGGAGCAGGAGGGAGCTGCATCCCACTTGGCCCTGGAGGATGAAGCAACGGAGTCTGAAGCCACCAGTGGGACGGAGGGTGAGGTGAGCTCCACAGCGGGGACAGGAGCAGAGACCAGTGACAGCGACTCCTCCTATGATGGGAGCTCCCTTGCAGTGGTGGGCCCCTCTGTTCCCACCGCATCAACAGGTACAGCCGCCACCCCCCCTACCAGCACCGCCCTCCCAGAAGCCCCTCAGCATGTGTCCCGTGCCCGCTCACCCATGAGAGTGGGCATCTCCTTCACCCCAAGCACCTCAGGCCCTTCCCCAGTCAGCCCTGCTGCCCTCAGTGAGGAAGCTATTGACCTCCTGAGATCCCTCACTGTTGGGCACTCTACCATTCTGAATGCCATCCAGGGTGTTGAGAGGCATTTGCAACAAACAAATGCATACCTGGAGGGCATTGATTCTGGCCAGGCAGCCCAACCAAGAGCATTTCAGGCTCTGGCCTCAGCACTGATGGCAGCCATTGTCCCTGTGTCCAGCCTCCGCCCTCCAACCTCCTCCACCCAGACCCAATCCCTTGTACCTCAGCCTATCCCAAGCACACCATCAGACCAGCTGGACGGGGTGGGGGAGGTGTGGGAAAAAGGTCAAGGCTGGACAGGAAAAGTTTTTGGGACACACTGGGACGGGTAGCTGGATGGGGTTTGGGAGTGGAGGAAGAGGTGGTGGTAGTAGGAGGTGTTAGTTTGATGACTTTGGGTGAAGGTGCATGCGCTGGAGGCTGTCGTGAGGTGGATGGCTGTTGGGTGGGTGTGTGCCTGCGTTTGTGTATCTTGGGAGGGGGCGTCACAGACACACTGGGAGAGGACACAGGGGACGTGTGAATGGTAGTGGGGGTGGTGACTGCACGTGAGCGGGGTGTGCTGGTGGGTGTGCTGGTGAGGGACGTAGTGGCTGTAGAGGTAGTGCATGCAGGTGTGAGTGTAGACGAGACTGGGAGGGAGGAAGGAGACTATGAGGAGGGGGACACAGTGGAGGCAGTAGATGAAGGTGTGTCTGCATGTGTGTGTTGCTTGGATGAGTGCCTGTGGGATGTGTGGTGCTTATGTTTGCCAGAGCTTCCCTTGTGTGTGGAGGTGTGTGCAGGCTGGTCTGATGGTGTGCTTGGGATAGGCAGAGATACAGGGGATTGGGTCTGGTTGGAGGAAGTTGGAGGGGGGAGGATAGAGACGGGGACAATGGCTGCCATCAGTGCTGCCAGAGTTTGAAAAGCTTGCGGAAGGGCCGCCTGACCAGAATTAATGCCCTCCAGGAATGCATTTGTTTGTAGCAACTGCCTTTCTACACCCTGGATGGTATTCAAAAAGGTAGACTGCCCAACAGTGAGGGACCTGAGGAGGTCAATGGCCTGCTCACTGAGGGTAGCAGGGGTGACTGGGGCAGGGCCTGAGGTGCCTGGAGCAAAGGTGATGCCCACCCTCCTGGGTGAGAGGGCACGGGGCGAAGGCTGAGGGGCTGCTGGGAGGGCGGTGCTGGTAGGGGGGTGGCGGCTGTACCTGTAGATGCGGGTGGCACAGATGTTGCCACCACCACAAGGGAGCTCCCATCAGAGGACGAGTCTGTGTCGCTGGTGTCAGCTCCTGTCCCCGCCGTGGAGCTCCCCTCGCCCTCCGTCCCACTGGTGAATTCCGAGTCCGTAGTCTCACCCTCCAGGGCCATGTGGGATGCAGCTCCCTCGTGCTCCGGTGCCACTGCTCCTCCGCCTGATGATGCTAATGCACACAAAAACAGGGAGAACACAAAAAGGGGGGGGGGAACGACAGAAGAAAGACATGTTGAGTGCATGGAGTACCGCTACCATTGGCGGACACAACAGACACAGAAGCCCCCTGCACTACGCCACGCTCCTGGGCTCCACTGTTCAATTCCTGGGAAATGGCCTACAAGGCTATGGACGACATCTGCACACATAGATGACACAGGGGCATGACTAGGTGTACTTGGCACTCTACAGAGGTGGGCTGGGGTGCCACATGGCCTGCCTTATGGAGGACCCTTGCCTACGGAACTCGCCCTGGCCTAGGGAAACCCACAGCCCTCCTCCCCCACCCAGACAACTCCACTGCGCGCAAAGTCAGCAGAATGAGAGTGTACTCACCCCCTTGTGTCTGCTGTGATGCCCTCAAGCGCCCGTCCAACTCCGGGTAGGCCACCGCCAGGATCCTGAACATCAGGGGGGTCATGGTGCGACGGGCACCCCTCCCACGTTGGGAGGCCATCCCCAGCTGAGCCTCCGCCGTCTTCTTGCTCCAGCGGCGAAAGTCCTCCCATCTTTTCCGGCAGTGGGTGCTCCGTCTGTGGTAGACGCCCAGGGTCCGGACGTCCTTGGTGATGGCACGCCAAATATCTTTCTTCTGGTGGGCGCTGACCTACATGAAATGTACAGGGGAAGAAGAGAAGTCATTACCAACTGCACCGTCAAAGTGATTGGCCCCCATCCCTACCTTTGCCCTGTGGCACATGCATTCACCGTCTTTCATGCACGCAGCACTCTGCCCCCTTCCTTCTTACTTCCAGCCCTCTCCACACAGGCATAGCCCATCCAACATGCTCCCTGTGTACTTACCTGTTTGTCTGGAGGACCGTAGAGTAGCGTGTACTGGGGGAGGACCCCATCCACGAGCTTCTCCAACTCCTCCGATGTGATGGCAGGGGCCCTTTCCCTAGACGCACGAGCCATTGTCTCTTCCAGACCGAGGTCACAGCAGCACTTGCAGTGTAGGTCCTCTCCTGTCGAAGATCAGGTATCGAGTGATTGAACAGATAGAAAATGGCGGGCACGTCCGCAGCGGTGCGTACCGTCACCGCCAGCGTACATCGTCATTGGCTCCTGGAACCCATAGGGTCCAATGTTAACCAATGCAGCATTGCGCCGCGGTCTTCGACCGCCTACTGCGACGGTGTACAACGCCAGCGCAGTTACCTCACATCCCATTGTCCCACTTTACAGATCAGGCAGTCGCCATTTCTGGGGCCCACATGGCTTCATTTTCAACTGCGTCACACATACCTAGGCCTAGACTCAACACACATGCAGGCCACCATTTGTGTATGATTGGTGTTCTGGGTAAACTGTGGGTACGTAGTTCTGAGTTGTTTGACTCTGTGCTTGCTGTAGTCCTTCATAGGCACCGTCCGCTGGGACATGTGAGGAGATGGTGGCATCCTCCGGTGTACCGACCGTTGGTGGACCTGTCAACAATGGAGGAGCGACATTTGATAATCACCTACAGGCTTGACCGTGCCACAATCCAGGAACTGTGTGCCCAGTTGGAGCCAGACCTGATGTCAGCAATCCGCCATCCCACAGGAATCCCCCCTCAAGTGCAGGTGCTGTCAGTGCTCCATTTCCTTGCAAGTGGGTCTTTTCAAACAACTGTGGCCATGGCATCAGGGATGTCCCATCCTATGTTTTCCAACGTATTGTCCAGAGTGTTGTCTGCCCTTCTGAAACACATGCGGAGCTACATCGTTTTCCCTCAGGTGGAGGATTTGACTACAGTGAAAGGTGATTTCTATGCCCTGGGACATATCCCCAACGTCATAGGTGCCATTGATGGGACCCATGTGGCTTTGGTTCCCCCCCACAGGAGTGAACAGGTGTACAGAAACCGGAAGAGTTATCATTCTATGAATGTACAGATGGTATGTTTGGCAGACCAGTACATCTCCCATGTGAATGCCATGTTCCCTGGCTCAGTGCATGACGCCTACATTCTGCGGAATAGCAGCATCCCTTATGTGATGGGTCAACTCCAGAGGCACCGTGTGTGGCTATTAGGTGAGCACCTGGAAGCTAGTCAGTGGGAATGGTCGTCTGGGTCTGGGGTTATCCCTACAGGTTAGTGTGTGTCTAACAGTTGCCCCTAGCCATTTGCAGGTGACTCTGGTTACCCCAACCTGTCATGGCTACTGACCCCAGTGAGGAATACCAGGACAAGGGCAGAGGAACGCTACAATGAGGCCCATGGGCGAATTAGGAGGGTGATCGGATGGACCTTTGGCCTCCTGAAGGCCAGGTTCAGGTGCCTCCATATGACAGGTGGATCCCTATTCGACTCACCAAAGAAGGTGTGCCAGATCATTGTGGCCTGCTGTATGCTTCACAACTTGGCTTTGCGACGCCAGGTGCCTTTTCTGCAGGAGGATGGTCCAGATGGCGGTGTTGTTGCAGCTGTGGAGCCTGTGGACAGTGATGAGGAGGAAGCAGAGGAAGAAGACATGCAGAACAGGGACTCAGTGATCCTGCAATATTTCCAGTGAGACACAGGTAGGAATACAAACCTGCCTACTACATGTACTTTGACACTACTACCTCTCTCCTGTCTGTCGTTTTCACCCAGTGTATGGTCACTGAGTTGTCACTTTCCCTTACGATTTCACAGATGTGGGTCCCACTGTGTGACATCTGCTTAGATTCCTCATGGACTACAGCTGTGTGACATAGGTATGTTGACATTACTATTTAAGAAACATTTTGTCACTGTAATTGCTAATACACTATTTCGAAATCACAGACAGACTCCAGATCATTTTGTGCTTTAGGTGTGTTTATTTAAATGCTCAATATTGGAGGGGTAGTCCAGTCTATTAGTCTCACAGGTGCATTGCCCATATGGGCATAGGAAGTGGAGCTGGGGCAGTTTAATTATGGACAGGGTGACAAAGTGGGACAGTAGGATGACAATCAGGGTGGTCTCATTTCTTGGCCGGGGTCTTGGCATCGTTCTCTGTCTTTGTCCTGGATTTCAGGGACCGTTTGCAGGGTGGTTCTCCCTCTGCAGGGGGTGGGGTGCTGGTGTGGTGGCCCTGTGGCGGAGCATCCTGTCCACTAGCGCCGGCAGAGGTGGTGGGCAGTTCATCGTCCATGCTAGTGTCAGGGGCCCCTTGTAGTGCCACAGTGTCCGTCCTGGTGTTGAGTACTTCCTTCAGCACGCCTACGATGGTGCCCAGGGTGGAGCTGATGGTTCTGAGTTCCTCCCTGAAGCCCATATTCTGTTCCTCCTGCATGCGCTGGGTCTCCTGAAACTTGGCCAGTACCGTTGCCATCGTCTCCTGGGAGTGGTGGTAGGCTCCCATGATGGAGGAGAGGGCCTCATGGAGAGTGGGTTCCCTTGGCCTGCCCGCCCCCTGTCGCACAGCAGCCCTCCCAGTTCGCCAGTGTTCCTGGGCCTCCCTCCCCTGGACCATGTGCCCACTACCACTGCCCCCAGGTCCCTGTTGTTGTTGGGGTGGTGGGTCATCCTGGGTTCCCTGTAGTGGTGGGCACACAGCTGATTGACGTGTCCTGGGGACGGAGGTATGGGCCCGCTGGGTGGGTGCTGTGCTGGTGTTTCCAGAGGGGGGAAGGTCTGTGGTGGCCTGTGCCTGTGTGAGGGGAACCGACTGTCCAGAAGTCCCCGATGGTCCGGGCTGGTCATCTAGATCCATCACTGTGGGCCTCTTCTGTTGGTGGTGTGGACATGTGTGGACCCTCTTGTCCGGTGACGTTGGTTAGGGGTCCTGCAGGGGTATAAAAGGATGTTTATTAAATCTGTGTGTGTAATGGTGTGCAATGGGTGGGTGACCGTGTACCCCAGTGCTAGCATTCCTGTGTGGGAGCTTGTGTGATGATGGTTTAGGGGGGTGTATGGGTATGTGCAGTGGGCATGCTTTGGTGATGGGTGTCCATGTTTTGTTGTTGCATGCAGGGCTTGGTGTTAGGATGTGTGGTTTGTGATGTTGGGACATATGTGAGGAGTTGGGGTGCTGGGGGTGAGGGTGGGGGTATGTGATAGCATGCAGGTAGGGTGGGGGATGTAATAGTAAAGCTTTGTCTTACCAGAGTCCATTCCTCCACCTACTCCTGTGAGGCCCTCAGGATGCAGAATCACCAAGACCTGCTCCTCCCATGTTGTTAGTTGTGGGTGAGGAGGTGGGGGTCCGCCGCCAGTCCGCTGAACCGCCAGGTAGTGTCTTGACCACAGAACACACCTTCCCCCGTAGGTCATTCCATCTCTTCCTGATGTCCTCCCGATTTCTTGAGTGTTGTCCCACTGCGTTGACCCTGTCCACTATTCTTCACCATAGCTCCATCTTCCTAGCTATGGAGGTGTGCTGCACCTGTGATCCGAATAGCTGTGGCTCTACCCGGACGATTTCCTCCACCATGACCCTGAGCTCCTCCTTCGAGAACCTGGGGTGTCTTTGCTGTGCCATGGGGTGGTGTAGGTGATGTGTGGGGTGGAGTGTGTGGTGATAAGTGTGGTGATATGTAGTGGTGTGTTGTGTGAGGTGCGTGGAAGTTGTGTGGGTGATGGCGTTGTGTGCCTGTGGATGCTGTTGTTCTTGCTGGTGCTGTCTCTCTCTGCCCTTCTTTCGGAATTTTTGGTTGTTTGGGTTTGTGGGTGATGTGGGTGTGTGTTTTATATTGTATTGGGTGTGTGGGAGTGGTGTGTGTATATGTATCAGGTGTTTGTATTTTGAATTGTCCAATGTGGCTGTGTTTTGTAAGAGTGTGTGTATTTTGAGCGCAGCAGTGTGTACCGCCAATGGAATACCGCAGTTGAAAGAGCGCTGCGTGGATTCGTGTGTCGTGATAGTGTGGGCGTATTTCTGTTGGCGTGACGGTGGAGGTTTTGTTTTCACCAGTTTATCACTGACCTTTGGTGTGGCGGACTTGTGTGGGTGTCTGACTTTTGGCGGATTCCGAGATGTGGGTCATAATAGCGGTGGCGAAATTCCACTGCCGCAGCAGTGTGTAGGCGGTCTTCTACATGGCGGTAAGCGCCTTTTACCGCCAATGTTGTAATGACCGCCTTAGTGTACACATAAATAGATGTCATTTTTATGTCAGTATTCATTGTCAAATTAATACTGACACAGCAATGACGAAACATTGACACTTGTCAACTATGTCCATGTGTGCACATGGTCAGGGTACCTGAAGGTGTGCTTCAGTTGTATAGATGAGTCAGTATGTATATGTGTGTGTGCAGTTGGATTGGCTGGTTGGGTGGAGGGAGTGGGCAATGTGGTTGTGTCAGATTGTGTGCCACTTACATATGGGTCTGATTTTGTTATGTATGTGTGATTGTGTGTTGTGTTGCTGTGTGTAACAATCAGGTGAGTGTTGTTGTGTGGTGGTCATTGTCGTTCTGTATGTAGTTGTGCTTTTGTGTGAGTTTCTTTGTGTAGACGAGTGTGTAGTTGTGTTGGTTGTCGTGGTTGTGTCATTTGTGGGTGTAGTTTCAATAGTGTGTTTATGTTGTGTCATAGATGTATGGCAGTGTGTGTTTTTGCCAGGTATGTGTTGTGTTGTGGTGGAATACCAATGTGTAATAGTGTGTGTGTGGTTTGTTGTGTAGTGTCCAGTGCAGAGATACACAAATGGCTAAGGTACTGTGTCTATGTGTGTGTGTGTGAGGCTTATCGCTCTTCAATAGCCACTGCCAGTGTACAATGTCAATTTGGTCCCACAATGGCCATCCTCCATCAGAAATCCTAGACCAATACACCACCTGTAGGACTGTACCATCTAAATATGGTCTTTGGGTACCCGGCAGAATGACAACTCGGGAGAGTACTTCATCGTGGCGGTCTGCGGCTCAGCCACAATACATTTGAGTACAGTGGTCAGAGCACAATCTACTTGATGGTCTACCCGAGTCCGCCATGGCGACGAATTGGCAGTAATACCACCAAGATCTAAATGAGGGCCTTAATATCATATGTTGCTGTTTCTTGGATACATTCAGGCAGCATGTCAGATATTTTAAAAAGGAGTTTAAGGCTTTGTTTGTGTACTAAATGTTAAAATGACACATTTTCTCTGCACTTAACAAATTGAATCCTATGAAACACATTTATGTGTGCCGTTGGAACATGACCACTGCGCTGCAGTGTGATTAAATATTTTGGTTTGCCCTGCATTATTCTGCTGTAGGATGGCAGAGGATCTTGGTTGGAGGTGAGGGTGGCTCAAAATGACCTTAAACTGGTTTTCTGCAACTTTATGTAAATGATTTTTTGCTTTTTATTTCCTGTTTGTGATTTTCTGTAGCAAATCTTTGTTTTTCAGCTTAAGTATTGAGTCTTCAACCATGGGTGCAGAGTCCCCGCGCCGAAAGTGTAAACTCCACATACGGAGCAGAGACTTTGCAGTCAGGCCGCAACCCAAAGATATTATACAGGAAATGACCAATAGAAAATTGACAACAGGAAATTCATAACAGGAAGTTACTGGCAGCCATTTTGTAACCATTCTCAGCCATTCTCACCTCTAAGCAAGATTCTCTGCCACCCTGCTGCTCTGTGTACCAAACCTATCCCTAACATAGCTGAGGGACTTGAGGGCAAGGGACCCCCTTTCAGTGAAAATTAATTAAGCATTATAACTGAGGGGGTGCTTAATAATGTAGGAGGCTGATCTGGTTTGTAGTGGGTACCTAAGGTACTTACATCTTACACCAGGTCCAGTTATCCCTTATTAGTGAAATGTAGGCAGCGTCTAGCAGCTTATGCTGTCTAGGGGTAGCTGTAGCAGAGCAGCCAAGGCTGAAATAGGAGACATGCAAAGCTCTTGCAGTATCACTATATTCACACAGTACTCATACACAATAAAAGACAATACTCACTGTTACCAAAAATAAAGGTACTTTATTTTATTGACACACTGGCAAAAATTTCTTAGAGGCAATACTCCTTCTGGAGGTCAGTATTTTACACAATATATACGCTAGTAACCAAAATCAGGTAAGTAAACAGTCATAATATAGTGCAAATAGTGAAAAACACAATAGATTTCAATGGGCCTAGGGGCAACACAAACCATATACTAAAATAGTGGAATGCAAAAGTCAAATTCCCCTCTAGGGGAGTGTAGTGTGTAGAGGGGCACTGGGAGTGTAAGAAAACGCCAAAGGTAAGTAAAATATCCCGCCCCAGAGCTCAAGAAAGCAGGAGTAAAGTACAACAAGTTTCCTCACAATACACTACACGTCATGATGAAGAATTATGCAAGAACCAAGCAAGACTGCAAGCAACCAATGATGGATTCCTGGACCTGAAGACCTGTGGAGAGAGGAGACCAAGTCCAGAAGTCGATGAAGAGTCCGGGAAGAACAGGAACCCCTGCCCACCTGGAAGAAGGTGCAAAAGTGGATTCTCTGGTTGGAAGAAAAGTACAGAAATGCACCAAAGAAGATAGCTGCGGGTTCCTGCTTGGTGCAATAGATGTCCCACGTCGAGTTTTTTGATGCAGGCTGCTTGCGTCACTGGACTCCTCCAATAAGCCTTGGTTCACGTAAGAACATGTTTTGCATCAAAGTGGAGCGGTCCAGACCCAGGAGGGATTTGGAGGTCTCAGCTCAGACTGAAGAGACAGAGAGGGCTCTCAGCACTTCAGAGAACCCGCAGAAGACCACACAGCACCCACAGGAATCCCAGAATACAGGGACAAAGGAGTTGCAAAGTGCGGTCTTCGCAGAACTACACAGAAGGATCCCACGCCACTGGAGAACAACTCAGAGAGCTGTGCATTGCAGGATAGAGTGCTGGGGACCTGGGCTACGCTGTGCACAAAAGAACTTTTGGAAAAAGCGCACAGAAGCCAAAGGGGTACTGTCTGGCATAAGGAGGCAAGCTCTTACCTCCACCAAATTTGGATAGCTGGACCTTTGGGCAGTCAGGATCACTTTAGACCACGACCTGTGTTCCAGGGATCACGCTTGTCGACATGAGAGGAGTCCCAGAGTATTGGTCGTCATTGCAGAGTGGTGCCTGCTGAAGCAGGATAGTGACTTCGTCACTCCACAGGAGATTCATTTGGTTCTTCTGGTGCAGGGTGAAGACAGGCAGTCCTCAGAGCATGCACACCTTGGAAACTGTTGCAGTTGCTGGCTGAAACTGAAGTCGCAGGTCACAGTAGCCTTCCTGGATACTTTGTTACAGTTATAGTGGTTCCTGGAGCAGTCTGTGGTTGATCCGACGGTCAGAAGCTGAAACAGAGGATGTATAGGAGTCCTGGTGGAGTCTTGCAAACCGAATCTGAGCAAACACCCAGAGGAGAGACCCTAAATAGTCCTGAGAGGGCGATCGGCTACCTAACCAACTAATATGTACCTATCAGTAGGGGTCTCTGGAATCACCTGCTGACACTGGCCACTCAGATGCTCCCAGAGGGTCCCCAAACCTTGGAATCCAAGATGTCTAACACCAGGGACACTCTGGAGGAGCTCTGGATACCACCCCTGGGGAGGTGATGGATAAGGGAGTGGTCACTCCACTTTCCTTTGTCCAGTTTTGTGCCAGAGCAGGGACTGGGCATCCCTGAACAGGTGTAGACTGGATTATGCAAGGAGGGCACGATTTGTGCCCTCCAAAGCATTTCCAGAGACTCTGGAAGGATACCACTCCTTTGCCTGTAACACCTATTTCCAATGGGAGAGGGTGTAACACCCCTCTCCTAAAGGAAATGCATTGTTCTGCCTTCCTGGGATTGAGCTGCTGAATCCCCAGGAGGGCAGAAACCTCTCTGTAAGGTGGCAGCAGCTGGGGCTGCAGTGGAAACTTCAGAGAGCTGGTTTGGCAGTACTGGTGGTCAATGGTGGAGCCCCGAGGATGCTTGGAAGAGGCCCCCCAATACCAAGTTTGGATTTAGGGTTCAATTTCACAGTCTTATATACCTCACCTGGCCATATTTGGAGTTACCATTGTGACGCTACATATATGTATTGACATATATGTAGTGTATGTTTATAATGGTGTCCCTGCACTCAAGCGGTCTGGAGGAATTGGCCCTGGACAATGTAGGGACACCTTTGCTAGTGCAAGGGTGCCCTCACACACAGTAAGGCACCTAGCCTTCAGTAACTGAAGGTTAGACATATAGGTGAGATATAAGTTACCTGGTGCAGTGGAAATGGCTGTGAAATAGTGTGTGCACTATTTCCCTCAGGCTGCAATGGCAGTCCTGAAGGAGTGTTTGTGTGTGCTCCTTATTGATGGCAAAAGAAATGCTGCAGCCCATAAGGATCTCCTGGAACCCCAATGCACTAGGTACCTAGGTACCATATACTAGGGACTTATAATGGGGAAACAGTGTGCCAATTGAAATAGGTATATGAAGTCACTAAACTATAGTGACAAATTTGGTACATAGAGAGAGCATAAGCACTGCAGTTCTGGTTAGCAGAACTCCAGTGACACAGTCAAGCGTACTGAAAACACATATAGGCCGCAAACTATGAGCACTGGGATCCAGTCTAGCAGGATCCCAGTGAGACAATAAAAACACACAGGCAAACAGGCAGAAATTGGGGGTAACATGCCAAGAAAGATGGTACTTTCCTACATATAAGTACACTTAACTTGATGGAGACCCTACCCTGAGAAACAGATGAGTATTGCAGCACACAACACATTCTGGTAAGATATCGTGGCATGCATGGGCGTTTGCAAATAATCAACCCAAATGTGTTGCTTGCACTGTGAAGACCTCCAAATGTAGGCGAGAATCAAGGCCCAGTACTTATTGGGCATGCCTCCCAGCTCACTGCACATAAGGGTCCTAAAAACAGCTTTGCTGGCCCTCTTTTCTCAACTGTAGGAGTTTGAGCAGCGGAGAACTGGTAAGCGCATGAACTGCATTACGTTTCTTGTAGTATTATGTGAATGATGAAAGAGATGTAACATCATGTTATTTGTCTTCTTTAACCTACTGTGCATATGGTTGCAGTACTTATAAGACCTATGTCTCCTTGATGAAATTGGAATGCTGTTTTATGAGGGCATTCTGAGACCTGTCGTGTTCTAAGCACAACTGAGGTAATTTTCCCATACAGTTGCATTTTAATGAATACATGCACTGACAATATCATAACTAGTCAACTAGTGGCCTTATAACTTGTAGCCAATGATGAAGGATTAGATTGCACAATATCAAGTGTGGGTATGTGAGAGGTTTTGGAGTTCAATGCTGTATCATGCTTGCTTTTAGTGCGTGTTTATTTCTAGGTTAAATATTATATTTTTGACCATAACTTAAGGCTGGCGTTGGGATACTTGTCTCACTCAAAATGATACAAAACATATCCAAGCTGGACAAAATACACACATGTTCTCAGCTGTGGCATGTTTGTCATTTCTAAAATCTAGGTTGGCGTGCAAATTATGCTCATGTGGTTACCAGTATACAGCACAAACAAAGCAGTCTTGACATGGTAAATGTGACACTTGTCATGTAGAGTGTCTGATGTTGTCAAAGGATGCTCCAATATTTTGAATTACATCATTGGAAAGGTCGTATCCAAAGCCTTGCTTGTACATGTACATCTAATTGTGCATGCATGTAGTGTTTTAGTATGCTACACAGATGACATTTGGTCATAAGTGTAAGACTGTTGAGACTGCACATTACAGAATAATCATGGATCCACTTTTAGGTGTGGATATGTCCATCCAGACTGTGTCCCATCTTCACTAGTAAACTAAAATTGGAAGATAACCATGTTTCAATGTCAGGAAGCTCACATTGCACCAATGCTGAAGATGGTGGTTAGTAAGTACTGAAGAGTATACTGACCAAGCTTGAGAAAGATGTTATTTTATGAATAATTTCAGGACATTACAGTGACAATACACCTACTTTTAGGTACAAACATTTGGTTATGGAGATCAAAGAAGTACAAAGTCAACACTTACTTCATATTCTCATGAGATTTGTTATGAATTGTACACCAACTACATAACTGTTTGCATTTTATTTCAGTGGGCCTTGCTGGGCAAGGAACACCCAGACAAGACCAGAGGCAGGGCAGTGTAACCTCAGCTCATCATTGGACATGACCTCTGGACAGCACCAGTGAGGAGGAGGAGGGAGACCAAGACCCAGGCAAGGGTAGTGTGCTCACTTGGACAAACACCACCAACATCATCAGACTGGGTGGAGGCTAAGGACTCTAAATGAAGGGAGGGCAATTAAGAAGGACTCCACCAGATGGGAAGGGGGTAGAATGTGGTCCCCCCTGGCCCAGAACACCTTGACTTTAAAGTGGTGTCCCCAGGGAAGGCCACATCACAATCTGTGCCTGCCGCCAACCACTCCCTAACTTCGGAGGCCCCCCATTCTATCAGGGTCTCCAGCTGCACCCCCTTCCAGTACTCCCTCTTCAAGTGCCTGCATAGAAGAGCTGTGAAATATATCTGCCCCTGACACCCCACAGCCCTCATGTTCAACCCAAACCCCATCCATGTATTTTTACTCCTGTGACTGCATCCCAGGAAGTGATGAAGGCATCTGAGGTTTCCTCTTGGATATTACATGAGATTGGAGAGGAACTCTGTGTGGGTTCCAAAAGGAATATTCCAGAGATATGGCCAACCTCAATGCCTCCATCTCTTCTTTGGGTGCAGCCATTTTGTCTGTGTTGGCCCACTGACCTGTCCAAACCACTGTTGTATTGTCTCCGAGTATGCCTTCCCTCTCTCTTTCCCCTGCTACCCCTTGCACTACTCATGTTGCCTGCTCCCATGCAGTGTCAGGTCCTGCACAGACCAGCCAGGTAGAGTCCACAGAAGTAGAGGACTTGAACATTATTGTCAAGGAGGACAATGAGGATGACCAGTGACTGAACATTATTTGCACTGTTTTTATCCCCTTGTACAGAGAATATGATGCTTCCTGACGTGCTATATTTATTTTCCCTGCCCCCTTCCAAGTACCCTTGCCAAATTGGCTATATGATTTAATTTGATTTCCCTTCTGTCTTTCCAATGGACAGTTTTTCCTTTAATTTATTTACTATTTAATATAAATTATTAAGAATCAACATCTCTTACTTGTGTTTTTCATTAAGTTTGCTGGATTCAAATAATGGAAATCTGCATCAGTAAATGTTTAGATAGGCTTTCAACATGATACACGTCATAAACAGATGGTGCAACAAATCTACATGTCTTATTCACACACATTTGTCAACACATATATGGCCTACAACCAGAGTCATCAATTGACTAGCATCAACTGTTACTCAACTCAATTGAAATGTTGAAGATATTTTTCATTTACAAAGAATCGTAGGAAATATATTTTACAGTGATCATGGATAATCGTGCTTGCAATGTTGCAAAAGTGAGGGTGCTGATGTGTTACTGGGTGTGGTGTATCTTGTTGTACAGGTGGTGGGTGGCCCTTCACAGGGGGTGAGGGTGCCTGTACAGTTGGGAGTGGTGCCTATACAGGGGGTGAGATTGCCTGCACAGTTGGTGGGTGTGCCTGTACGGTGTGAGTGTGCCTGCATAGGAGATGGGGATGCCTGTACAGTTGGTGAAGGTGCCTGTACGGGGGTGAGGGTGCCTGAACAGGTAGAGGAGGTTCTTCTATAGGCGGTGAGGTTGCCTGTAGAGGTGGTGGACTTGACTGGGTGCGAGGGGACGTGACTGTGCTGGGAGGGATGTGCAGGGGAGGATGTCCCTATTTACCTCGGGGGGCACAGGTTGTTATATAGGGTGCAGGTAGCTGTATTGGGTTCCCGCCATGTGTTGACCATGAAGAAAGACTTTGAAACAGTTTTAACATGCCTTCCATCATCTTAATTGCCAAAGCATGGTGTCTTGTACTCTCTTCCCTATAAATTGCATTTTGCCTCCTTGACATGTCTTGGCAAGATTTAGCAATCCTGTCCAAGGCACAGGTATGTCTGTCAGTCATCCAAGAGATTTCCTGAAGTGAATCTGCCATCTCAGTAGCCCCCTAGGGCATGAATGTCTTCCTTTGCATCAGCCTGATGTTGGAAAAATTCATCCTCTCACTTACCACACTGACCATCTGTCAGCATCCTCTGTGTAGGGTGGCCTCTGATATGACCATCAGTTCCACCAGCAAGGGGAGGGGGGTCATGTGGGAGGCTGTAGGGAGGAAATTGGTACCTATATGACACCTGGTCCTCACCAGGGGTGTTAGGTTCCTATAGTGCTTGAGAAAGGGCCAGGGAGGCAGTGTCATGGTTGGAGTGTGTAGGAGAATCAATGTGTCTAGCTTGGATGCGAGGGCTGTGAAGAGGTGATGATTGTGTTGGGGTAGTTGAATGCTGTGGCTGGTTCGCCCACTGCTGAATGGGAGGCACAATGCTGGCCAGACCTGATGTTGCCTACAGTATTTGTTCCAGTGGGTCAACAGTGTCTTCCTGAAAATCCAGGTCCTCCTCTAGTACAAGCACATCATCATCTCCTTCCACCTCACCCTCCTCTTCTTGAGCATTGTTTGCCACTGACATTGCTGCTTGGAGGAGAATTGGTCTCTCTACGGATTGTTCAATACCCTCCTCTGATGGATGGTTTAGCTTCATCAAGTGATTCATTATCCTCAGCACCTGAAAAACAGAGGTTGCAACATATTAAGTATTTCCCATTGTATTTTGTGCTACAACACAAGGGTTGGTTTCAATATTCAATGTATCTATCTGATGTTCCATATGTGCCCTGGTTTGTGAAAACCTACACGTGCCAGCTCATGCTGTAGCATTGAGGTGTTCAAAGCAGATCTGCAATACAAAATCAAAGTCACCCCCCCACATCTCTGGATGGTATTGAGATCCCCCATTATGTCATCTGGCGAACTGGCTCTTTGAGTATGTGGCAGAATAGGTGGTCCTTGATCCAGCAGGTTCAGAAGAAGGAAGTGAGATTGTACATAATGTTCTGCATGAAATATATGTGAATATGCAAAGTAACACAGACATCACTGGTCACGTTCAGAACATAACACACCCAACATCAGATGCTTCAAAAAAGTGGCAATATCTGAAAATATGCATTCACATGGATTTGGTTACTCTGCACTATTTGGTAATCAATAGTTTACAACACTATATGGCACACTTACCTGATGGACGAACAGTAGTAGGTCTGACTGCTGCAGCCACAATATCTCCCAAATCCCTGGATGAGGTAACTGAGGTTGTCCTGACAGCAGCTGTGCTGTATGTACATATCCATATATTTCAATACAAAGGATAGTGTGAATCATTCTACGTGTATACACCTTAGGTATAGCCTTTTAACCCACCATTGCCTAACTATAAGCAATTTAGTACATTTTGTATCTATCACAAGTAAAAGGGCAGCCATCCTTTCATTAGCCAACATGTTATCAAGTGGTATACTCTTACGAGCCACATCTGAGCATATTAAGATAAGTGACAACAGGGATATTAGGCACACACCACATACTGCTGACATATAATCCAACATTTAAAACTATGGACCTGTTTTAGAGTTTGGCAGAAGAGCTACTCTGTCATAAATGTGACAGAGATCTAATCCACTGTATTACAAGTTCCATAGGCTATAATGAATCTATAACATGAGGGGTAGGATATGTGTCACCTTTGTGACAGAGTGATCTCTTATGCCAAACTCTAAATCAGTGCATATAAGCCATTCATAAAGAAATTTTTTAGTGCACTTACCAGGGTCTGCCATCCACCCAGTATGTGGTGCCTAACCATATGTCACACCAGTTCATGGAGATATAGTAGATGTTTTTCTGCTCAACATCACATGGCCCAAAATTTAATGAGTGTATTTCGTTTTCATTCTAGTTGACATGTTATGAACAACATATCCTAGTTCAGTTCAGATGTGTGGGACGATTGGTGTATTTTATGTTAAGAATCTATGGGTTATCTATGGGTCACCAATGAAGAAAATTGGACCTTATTCTGGCCACATTGATGTAGCAGTTTGTGCAGGTGGTATGGGTTGATGTGCCCAATTGCATTGCTGCCCTATAAAAACAAAGATCTCTGCGCTAGTGGATGAATCTCTTCTGGATGTATGTGGCAATAAAAAGAAGTCAACAGACAATACCAACACATGATGAAGAAAATGTTTCTCATATTTACTCAATTGCATTAGCATCACAACTTTGATGGTCACTAAATCAGGCTCATTTTCGAGGGCCACATACCAGGCTAAAATGAAATCCCAAGCAGTGATGGGCCATTGTGTGTGAATGAGGAATTGAAAGTTAACATTTCCATCACAAGGACTTCTGACAACATGGGACACAATGATACAAATTGAGATTTGAATGTTAAAATTTCTATCACAAGGGCTTCATTTAGAGTTTATAGGATGGGTTTCTCCGCCACAAACATGGAGGATGTCCTGTCTGCCATATTATGAACTTCATAGGATATCATGGGATTGTTATAAGAAGGACAGTCTACCCGTCACATTTGTGACGGAGTATCCCAATCTGCCAAGATCTAAATCAGGCCCAAAGGCTTCTGGGACTTCTACTGCAGTAGATGAAATGAAACACAATGATGAACATTGAGATTTGGAAATTCACACTTCCAGCACAATAGCTTCTGTAACTTGTAGTAAAATAGAATAAATGACACCAGTGTGGCAAAATGCAAGTGAAGATTACTATGAATATTTACACAAACCTGAAGCGACTTACGCAGTACCATTTGCAGTGTATTGTATGCATTTATCACTTTAATTCATTGTTTGAATCATCACATATTACCTGGCACCACATTAGGGTCATCATGCAGCAGCTAAGGGTGCATGGTAGAGAGGACATCATTCTCAAGTGGGGTGAGACAGATACAGATTCCAGTTTGTCCCCCAAGGAATGTTCTAGCCACCTCTATCCTAGTGAACTTTTCCTTCATCTGCCTCATCTCATCCTGCCACTTCTTTTTTATGTCTGTGACAGACCAGACATCCTCCCCCAAGGCACTGACTGCAGTAGCCAATTGCTGCCATATGGCTGCCTTCTGTGTTTGAACTGCTAAACTATAGAGGTAGACTTTGTAGTTTCTGGTAGCTCCTCACTACAAAGGTCACAATCATGGTAGTCTCCTCCTCGGTGTATGTTTTTGTTCCTCTTCACAGGTAGTCTGGTGCTGGCAAGGCACAGTACAAGCTGGTGATGTGTGGGTGTGAAAAAACAAGAGCCTTGGAAGTGTGCTCTTTTTGTGTGGTTTGTAGTGCATGGTTTCAGCTGACTAAAATTGTCTGCAGTTGCATACAGTTATACTCATTCCTCTGTGAGTGGACTCATAAGTCCCTTAGTGAATACCAAAAGTCATTAAGTTAGACTTCTGGTCTAAATTAACCTTTGTGACTCAGGCCCTGAGATAACTAACTTTAAAACAGGACAAATATCTATTACTGGTAAAAAACATATACCATTATTGCTATCTTTTTTCATGAAGGAGTTAGTATTAGATCTGGTCATTGTACTATCTTCCTCAAAAAAGTGGGAGTGGATGAACAGAATGTAATGATAGAAACCTTAAATTCAGACAAAAACTGCCTTATAAGTTACTTAGGGCCAGATGTAGCAACAAAAGATTTTGCGAGTTGCAAATTGCGAGTACTAGCGACTCGCAATTTGCAACTCGCAAAATGTAATGCAGAAAGGTGTCTCAGACACCTTCTGCGACTCGCTATGGGGTCGCAAAGACCCACCTCATGAATATTAATGAGGTGGGTCGCAGTTTGCGACCCCATAGCGAGTTCAGGCACTCACAGGGATGGTGGCCTGCTGGAGACAGCAGACCACCATGTCCGTGACTGCTTTTTGAATAAAGCAGTTTTTTTTTTCTTTTTGCAGCCCGTCTTCCTTAAAGGAAAACGAGCTGCAAAAAGAAAAAATTCCGAAACCATTTGGTTTCGGTTTTTTCACAGTAGGCAGTGGTCCATAGGACCACTGCCTGCTCTGAAAAAATATTTTTATTGGCATTCACAAAGGGGAAGGTTCTCATGGGGACCCCTTCCCTTTTGCGAATGAGTTACCATCCACTTCAAGTGGATGGTAACTGCGAGTTGGTTTGCGACCGCATTCGCGGTCCCAAAGCAACTCAGCATGGCGATGCGGTCGCAAATCGGAAGGGAACACCCCTTCCTATTTGCGAGTCGCAGCCTCAAATTGCGAGTCGGTACCGACTCGCAATTTGCAGTTGTGCATCGCGTTTGGCCTTTTGCGCCTCGCAAACTGTGTTTTTTGCAGTTTGCGAGGCGCAAAAGGCTTCCTACATCTGGCCCTTTGGGCCAGATGTACAAAACTTTTTGCACATCGCAAACAGCGAATTTTGCTGTTTGCGACGTGCAAAAAGCACTTTGTGATGCCCAATCCCCGTTTTGCGAGTCGGTAACCTGGTTACCGATTCGCAAAACAGGACTGGAGTCGCAATTAGGAAGGGGTGTTCCCCTTCCAAATTGTGAGTTGCAGTGCGATATTGTATTGATTTGTGACCGCAAACGCGGTTGCAAAACAATCAGAGTTACCACCAGTGTCACACTGGTGGTAACCCATTCGCAAAAGGGAAGAGGTCCCCAGGGGACCCCTTCCCCTTTGTGAATGGCATGAAAAACATTTTTTCAGAGCAGGCAGTGGTCCTATGGACCACTGCCTGCTCTGAAAAAATGAAACAAAAACGTTTCATTTTTTTTAGTTTTGTAATGCATCTCGTTTTCCTTTAAGGAAAACAGGCTGCATTACAAAAAAAAACTGCTTTATTTAAAAGCAGTCACAGACATGGTGGTCTGCTGTCTCTGGCAGGCCACCATCCCTGTGAGTGCCGCGAGTCTCAATGGGGTCGCAAATTGCGACCCACCTCATTAATATTAATGAGGTGGGCCTTAGCGACCTCCTTGTGAGTCGCAGATGGTGTCAGGGACACCATCCTACATTCTGAATTGCGACTCACAAATTGAGAGTCGGTCTCACTCGCAATTTGCAAGTCGCAATTCAAAAATTTACTACCCCTGGACCTTGAACTCTATCTTCTGTTTTTGGAACCAAAATTCTAAGGAGGGTGACCGTTTTAAAAGTGGAATAGTCCAGTCATTATCAGGATTTTTGACAGCATAAGGCCTACCAAAGGTGATGATTTTATAAAGCTTTGCCTATGCTGGTGCACCTTATATATCTAGTAGTGCTACTGTAGCAATTCTAATGATGAAGCTCTCATTTTCAGCATGTTTCTTTGGATTATTAGTGCTAGTATGTATAAACTGACTGTTAAAAAAATGTAGTATGTTCAATTTGCAGTGTTGCTTATTTGCAGTGATATACTTTGCAGTTATGGGGGATTTTTACCAGACTATAAAATTGTTTTTTCCCCACTGTTTGAGGATGATTCTTTATACGGTACATCATTTATGATTTATAAGTATAAAGCCTGAGAATGGTGAAAAAGGAGCAATGAGATGTTTATTTTTATTATAACATAGCATTACAGCATGAGAAACGTGTAGTGATTTAAAATTTCTAAATTTAATCTATAATTTTATAAATTGTAATACTAATTCATATTTCTTTCTTTCCATTGGAGTAATGTGGTTTACAAATGAGTTCTTCTAGTGTTATTGTATTATATAACATTGTGGGGGTGATCCAAACTACAATTAAAATACAGACACCCACTTAAACAGTCAGACACCCACTTACAGTCCCATATAGCCACACAATACTCACTCACATACCTATACAGACAATCACTTCTCACATACACACAGTCATACAGATACCTACTGGAACACCCAAACCGACACTCATGCAGCTACTCATACACCCACACACTTACTTACAAACACACAAACACACCCATTCAGGCACTTGTGCACCAACTTACACAGCCGTACCCACTCAGACACCTACTTTCTCACGGATAGAGCCATTTGCATACCTGCTCACAGACCAACACAGATAATCACACACCCGCTCAGACACCCACACAAACATTTACATTCCCACTAACACACCTATACAGTCATTCACACTGCTACTAACACAGTCACTCACACACCTAGTCACAGACCCAAACAGCAACTCTCACCCACACCTATGTAGCCACTCAGTCACGCACTCACACACCGATACTTCAATTTTTAAAACCACTCACAGACCCACATAGCCACTCAAATACCCAGTCACACACTCACACACCCACTTATACATATACAGCAATGCAGACATTTGTATCCCCTCCAACCCCCACAAAGAGTTACTCACACACCCACAGAGCCACTTACACATTCACTCACACTCTCATGCAGATACTCACACACCTATTTACACAATCACACATCTACTAGTTTAGACTCATACATTCATACAGACACTCACACAATAATTCACACACCTACACAGCCATTACACACCCACTCATAGACCCACATAACCATTACATACCCACTCATTGAACCACGCAGATGCTCAAACGCCCAGACAGCCACTTACACAAGCACCAATACATCCATAGAGCCACTCACACATCCACTGAGACACCCACACAACCACATACATATCCATCCCCATTTTAGTATTCTAGAAGACATTGCAAAATATTTGCTAGTGTCTTCTTTAATATTTTATAGGTTTATTCACCATGGTGAATATTAAGGTAGTCAGATGTGCCACTTTCATTTCACGTATGTGGTGTATGACATTGACAGTGAAGTCGGAAACAGATGGCAATTTTAGTCCCACTGGCATATAGAACTTGCCACAATGAGAGATCATGTCTGTTAGTTTCTGTGAGACAGCAGGGATAGTAATCATCTGGTTTGGTGGTAAGAGTCTCATATATGATCCAGCTGCAGATGAGATGTTTTAACATGGAGGATGTGTCCTTAAAATATTTCTTGCCTGTGCCTCTTGGTAGTTTTTTTGCATATACTGCATTGTACAATATTAGCAATAATGTTTTTTTTTCTCCTGATGGGATTGAGAAATGTTTTTATACATCAGAGGGCTTCTTGGGAGCAGGCAAGTCTTCTTCCTTTTAATCCTGCTCTTTCCTCTGTCTTCTAGCTTCAGAAAAACACATCTTGATTTTGAAACTATGTTCTTTTGGAAGAAAGCCAAAAAAGCTGGACATGTGGCTTTCCATCAAATAATTTATTTAAAACGCGGGTAGCAATGTGTGAACGGGTGTGAAGCTAGGCCCTGATTTAGATCTTGGAGGAGGAGATACTCTGTCATAAGCGTGACGGATATCCTGTTCACCTTATTACGATCTCCATAGGCTATGATGTGATCGCAGTACGGTGGACAGCATATCAGTAATGGCTCCCCTTGCCAAGAAATAAATCATACTCTAATGTATGCAATCAGAAGTTGAGGTTTAGGTGTGATCCTGGCATCACCGTGGATCTGCAATGCCTTTGCGGCAGATCCATGGATTTGCCAAACTCGTAAAATAAATAAGTATGTTGTGATACACAGATAGGTTTCCAAATAATAATGCCTGGATATGGTTTATCTGATGTCAATGTTAAAATGTGAAGGCCTGAATATGATATTTATAATTATTATTAACGTTTTGATGAAACCTCAGATCCATCGCTATGTCATTACAGGAACTAGTAACCACAGAGTACTCATACAGACTCCCTTCTTGAATTTGCAGTGGACCCATAAAATGCTTAAAAAGAAGAGGAAAACTTACTACTGTATATTTCATCTATAAAAAGACTAAATAGGTCACCTTATCTTGATTTGGTAATTGTTACTTATAAAATCTATATTAAAAATAAATGTTTGAATAAAATGTATGTGTAACTTGTGAAGTTCTAATGTAACTAATGTAGTAAAAAGAAACAGTAACATTGACTAAAAAGGCAAGGGTTATAGGGATGTTATAGTTATGAAATAGAATTTAAAAAACTGAGAAATTCACTGTGAAAAAAGAGAGGTTGCAGGGTCATTATAGTTAGAAAATATAATTAAACAAATCATAGAAATTCACAGAAAAAATAGGTTACTGATATGTAATTGTTAGATGCAGATTTTGCACAAACAAAACCATAGAAATTCAGCAATTATAGTTATCTAAGCTAACTATAATTTATTCCCTCAAAATGCACTGCTTATGACTTCACACATTACATCACTGATGACATGAGTGAGTGTTTCAGAAAATGTTCTGACACTGTACGATATATATTGAGATATTTTGTACGTTAAATTCCTATACTTTTTGTATTACTAATAAGTGTTAGTATTTCTAACATATATAATCTGAACTATAATCACATTTTTAAAGTGGGTGTACTATTTATGAAAGAGGTAACCTTTATGCTGACTCATGTCCCCTGCTGATGCATATATATGGTATAGATTTGGGCAGTCTCAGCTGTTTATTGATACTTTACTCTGCAGTGGTTGCTGAGTATAGTTGCAGTTTACAACATATTGACCACTTTGCTTAGACCTCTCTTGTTTGTGATGAATGCGTGTAGTAGTAGTAGTAGTTTTCAATACATTCATCTGTTCAATACGACATCACTCTAGGGTAAAGGCTCAGACTAGTAGTGATTATCTAGAGACTGACCTCTCGGTTGATGCCTTTCTTCAGGATGAGGGATAATTTTACCAGTGGTTTGTGATACAGTGGCCTTTCTGCTAAGACCTGTCTTCAAGGTGTGTTTTTAGTGGTTTGTGTAAAACTAATGTCTACACTAAAACCTCTTTCCATGTTGATGTTGTTGTGGTTTGTGATAGAATAGCCTGCACAGTTAGACATCTTACTTTGGTCATTAGTGTTTAGAGTAGTGGGTTAGACAGGACTATCCACTGAGAACTCTCTGCTGGGTGTTAAGTGAGTATACATGGAGCTCTCTGCTGTATGTTTCTCTCCTTTTCTTATTTAAAAATAATTAAATGGTATTTTATGAAGTATATTGCTGCTTACTTTGCTGGATAATTTCATCAGTGATGTAATCAGTGATGTAATTTGAGGTGTCCTCAGTGATGTCATCAATTATTTCAATGACCATGTCATGAGTGATGTAAAATGTTAGGTCATCAGCAGGTAAATGCTGAATTTCTACAGTTTTGTGTGTGTGAAATCTTAACCTAACTACAATGTTCCTATAACCTTTGTTTTTTTGTTTATAAATGTCACCATTTATCCAACCTAAATTGTACAATCAATTTGACCCATCACATAAATTCACCAATATACATTTTCACAAGTTTATAAATCCATTATATTCACCCACTCATTCTTATTATTTATTTGGAAACTATGAATTTAAAAAAATTAAAGTAAGAACATTTATGTTGTCTTTCAATAAATGCAATACATCAATTCTTTCTATTTTTTAATTCATAAATTTGGGGACAATTCATGCGTTTGCCATATATATTGCAGGATGATCCACGAGGACCACAGATCTGTACTCAAGCAAAAGCACATATTCAGTATTAAAACAACAATGCATTTAATACAAACACATGCTATTGCAATTTATATGAGTGTATAACTGCCTGTGTTTGAGTGTGTGAGTGGATATGTGTCTGACTGTGTGGGTGTGTGAGTAGCTATATGGGTGTGTGAGCATATGTGTGAATAGCAATGTGTGTTTGTGATTAGGTGTGTGAGTGGCTGTGTGGGTATGTGAGTGGTTTTGTGGGTGTGTGAGTGGCAATCTGAGTCTGTAAGTGTGTGTGTAAGTCGCTTTGTGGGTCTGCCAGTGGGTGTGTGATTGGCTATATGGGCATGTGAGTAGATGTGTGAGTTGTTGTGTGGATGTGTAAGTAAGTGTGTGAATGTGTGAGTGGGTGTGTGAGTCTGTGAGTGGGTGTATGAGTGGTTTTGTGGGTCTGTGAGTGGGTGTGTGAGTGACTGCATAAGTGTGTGAGTGAATGTGTGAGTGGTGGTGTGGGTGTGTGAGTGGATATGTAAGTGTGTGAGTGACTGCGTGTGTCTGTGAATGGGTGTGTGAGTGGTTTGTAGGTCTGTGAGTGGGTGTATGAATAGATATGTGAGTGTGCAAGTGGGTGCATGAGTCTGTGAGTGGGTCTGTGGGTGCATGTATGAGTGTCTGTGTGGGTCTGTGAATGGGTGTGTGCATGGTGTTGTTGGTTTGTCAGTAGCTGCATGGGTTTGAAAGTAGGTGTGTGAGTGGTTGTGTGGGTGTGTAAATGGGTGTGTGTGTGTGAGTGTGGTTATGAGTGAGTGTGAGAATGGCTGTGTGGCTCTTTGAGTGGTTGTGTGAGTGTTTTTGTGGATCTTTGAGTGGATGTATGAGTGACTATGGGTTTGTGAGTGGTTGTGTGGGTATGAAAGTTGTGTGAGTGTATGAGGGTGTGTGTGTGGATATGTGGGTCTGTGAGTGGTGTGTGAGTGGTTATGTGGGTCTATGCGTGGGTGTGTGATTATCTGTATTTGTGTGCGAGTGGGTGTAATTGCAGTTGTGTAGGTGTTTAAATGGGTGTGTGAGCAGATGTGTGAGTACATGTGTGTGGCTCAGTTATGAGTGTAAGAGTGATTTTATAGGTCTGTGAGTGGGTCTATGAGTGGCTGTATGGCTGTATGGGTGTGTGAGTGGTTGTGTGACTGTGCAAATTGTTTTGTGGTTCTGTGAGTGGGTTGTGAGTGTTGTTTTGGGTCTGTAAGTATGTGTGGAAGTGGCTGTATTGTGTGTGAGTGGGTGTGTGCGTATATATGTGGTTTACTTTAGGACTTTTGTGAGAGTAGACATATTTGGTTTGCTCTCATATCCTATTTTCCTTTCAACAGAAGGATGTCTTCATCTGATTCAGATGAATATCCAGGGGCTTCCGCTCTTGCTCAGCCACCTTAGCCACCCAAGGAATAGTTGGTGTGGCAAGTGTTTGTAATGAGGCTAGGAGCCAAGGTTACTTCGAAGTACGTCACATGTAAACTTTGCAGCAAAGAGTTCAGCCAGGGGAGAATAACCAAACACTATAGTATGAGTACCACGGTGATGTGGAGACACTTGATATGTATGTATCCACAAAGGCTGCACGGGCAGAGTTTGGCTCATGTTGCAGAGCTAGACAACTCTTCGGGGGCTTCCACATAATTTGTTCCAGGAGCATCTGTGTCTACGCTGTTTTTTGAAGGTAGTTGATTACACCATTCACTTTTAATCAAAAGTCTAATGAACACTGATGAGCTCAGGTCAAAGAGATTACAACTGCTTTACCTCCAAACTACCAAGCGCAAACCCAGGTGTCTAAGGTTATGCAACACATATATGTTTATGAACCCTCAAGCCTTATGGCTAATCACAGTGAATATTTTATTTATTTTGAAGAGGGAAAGTCAATAGTTGATTGATGCTCATATAACCACACTGTTGGATTCTTCACAGGGGAAATGTAGCTGTTTCACACTACATGCACTACATTTACTATAAAGCTCTGTAATCTGCCTGTTCGTTGTGTGTATTGCTTTATGGTTGTTTCAACCAGTTTATGGAACTTGTACTGTGGTCATACATGCTCTTTTCTCTCCCTGTACAATATGATTCAGGAGACTCTCACAAAATCAAAAGGAACACTCCGTGCCAGGGTCACTTGGTCACGTTCTATGTGCCTCCCACAAGAATCTCACAAGATTGCACGTGGACCCACTCATCGAGCTTTACCTGAAGTCATTTGTCAGTTACTCTGGCAAGACTTTTGAGGAATCGTACCAAAATTTGAAAGTCAGCCATTAAATAAACTCAGGTTTTTTAGCAAGTAACAGTGCACCATCCAAATAGCAGTTGGTCACAACCTAACCTTTCTTAACTGCAAAAAATCTACCAATAAAATTTTTTTCTCTCCTCATATATCTCCATATTGGTTCTGAAGCTTACTCATTCTTCTGAGCACTCATCTTGTAACTGAGACCCCCATACTACACCATGGTTTGCCTGGGGAATATGAGACACAGCTTTGTCCTCTGGGCTTGAGAATATGCTTTTAATTGTGGTATTGGCAAGACTGTAGGATTTCCACATTTGGACATAACTTGGATTGGCCATAAAGGTATAAAGTGGCATCAATTGTTACCAATGGTTGAGAGGATTTTGGACTGTGGGCACCCAGACCTGATGATAGCCCACAGTGGTGGCAATGACCTTGACACAATCACAGGTGTCATACTTGAAATCCAAGTTGTCTTTGTATATTCTAATATATGTCAAAGGCAGAAATAACAATGGTCAAAAAAGTTGTGTCCCAAGATTATGAATTCCTGGTAGCATGTCATTAAAGCAGTCTCTGCATTTCTTAATGACCAGGACATGGACCCTGTATATATCACAACAACAACCGGTTTGATAACAACATACAGGAATACATTCAGTTCCATGTGTAACTGAACATTACACACTATAAACACAAAAGCTCTTGTCGGAGCTACCCTATTGCAACAATATGTGATTATTTCATGGGATAAATCCCTTCTTTTTTGGGATATTGGCAATTACGAGGCTCTCATGAGAAAACAAAACATTTTGAGGCAATAATATACACTATCTTTCATTACAATTCTTATCTTTTATAATCCCCCTACTAGGGTGTAGAAAGAAAGTGGCCTCTCCCCTGACACTTGTCATAGTATAACAGCAGTGCATAGTAGGGTGTTATGAGAAAAATGGGCAACAAGTGTGCATAATATGGTGCGGGAAGACACTCTCTCCAGTAACACCTTCTATCAAGATTTTGTGAACCCCCCTACTATTTTATTATCCCTTTAGAAACCTGCTAGATCCTAAACTTTTTTAGAGGAAGAATTGACACTTTCCTTTATTACAGACTTATGCCTTATAGCCCACATTATTAGAATGAGGGAAGAAGCTAGACTATCATATGAGATCTTTTCACAGTATAACAACAGTGCATAGTAGGGTGTAAGGAGGCACTGGGGTCTCACTGTCACCTCTCTACAGCCTAAAAACTGTGGGCCATATTTACAAGGCCCTAAACGCTGCCAGAACATCAATTTTAATGACAGTACAGCTCTGCCCACTACAGGGCAATATTCACAAGGTCACGTAAAGCCACCCTGAGTGGCTTTTCATGGCCTTGCAAATGTAGACTGAGTCAACAGCGTAAGTCGCTGCAATAAATCACCCTGCGACAGGGAAGCATGCCATGGGTGCCAAGGGTGCTATGGTTGGTGTACCCACATAAGACCCATGTCATTTGACACATCTGTGATGTACAAGGTTGTGAAAACCTAGGTATCCATCAAAAGCCTATGCCTCCCCAGGGGAGGCATAAGGGAGACACAATTAGGAGAAATACCTTTATTTCTCCTAATTTGTTTTCCTTTTTCTATGTGCAAAAGAAAGAGAAAAGGAAAACTCCTCTGGTGATTGTTTATGTGCAGGAAAGTGTTCCTTCCTGCACAAAAAACAATCATCCACACAAAGAAGATATCCTTGCTCCATGGTGCAAGGGTGCCTGCGTTGGTGCATGGCTACCCATTGTGCACCAGCACAGGGGACAAGGACAGGAATGAGCTGAATCTTGTAGATCTGACACATTCCTGTCCTTTACTTTTGATTCTGGGCAGCACAGCAAGAAGGCTTGCGGTGCTCTCCTCAGTCAAATGTTTGTAAATATGGCCCTGTGTATAATAGATTATGGGACAAGACTGGCCTCTCCACTGAGTCTCCTGCATGAAGGCAACTAATGTGTAGGTTGGGGTGTAAAAAGATACTGCCTCTACTCTCTTATCTTTTCCCAAGCTCACTGGTATGCATAGTGTGGTGGGGAAGATACTCACCTCACATGTAAGACCTCACTATTCCATAGCAATTATAGCAAGTACTGGTCTCTCTACTGAGACCTATTCCCAGGGAAATAACCATATATATATGGATGTGACAAAGGATTTGCCTGCCCAGTCACAGTTGTACCTAGCATCACAGACATACACAGTAGTGTATAAGGAAACATTGTTCTCTCCATCAACACCTATGTCCAGAACAACATGGATATGTAGTACAGTGTGTGTAAGTAATGGCCTATGTGCTGATACCTCTCCTGAGAGAAACAGGGATACACAGTGGTATCTGGGAAGGGAGTGACTTGTCCACTAGCACATCTCACCAGGGTGACAGATATTCATAATAGGTTTTCAGAAAAATAATCTCTCTGCTCATACCACTTTTCATGCTGACAGGTAAGTATTGTAGGCTGTAAGGGTGAATTTCCCTGTTTTCTGACAGATGTCTTTTCAAGACTATGAGTAGAGATTGTTCTCTCTGCACATAACTCTCTTCATAGTGATGGCTGTCAATTGAAGAGTATAAAATGAAGTATCCTCTCTGTTGAAAACTGTGCTTTGCTCAACTGGTATTTATACTTTATTGTAGAGACATATTCACCTCTCTTTCAGACTTCTATCATTGGCAACAGTCATATGTAATACTGTGTGCACAACAGCTGATAGACATGTGCATTACATTAGGATAATTCACTGTTCTCTGTGCCAATACCTTTCTCTTCTATCAGATGTCCCTATATTATAGCATGAACAAGGACTGATCTCTCTACTAATCCCTCACTGTTGGATGACATGTCTTCAAATCAGCATAGAAAAAGAATGTGCTTCTCCATTACCAACTGTCTCAAGAATAAAATATGTTCATGATACCATATGCATGCATCAGCATATTTACACTCCTGAAGGTGGAACTGAGAGTTTTCATGAATAGTGCAATACTATAATGAAACTGCAATTTATGATAAGTAATAAGTAAAGAAATCAAAAATAACTTTAAGCTTTTTTATTACAACAAAGCAATTTAACAACAATGCAGAACTACAACAGATATATATAATAGCCATATGAACAACTAATAAATAAACAAAACAAACAACTACATAACATGTTTTCATACTTATCAGCAGGCACCAATGTTTCCCCCCTTTATTGCTTTGTTTGCCTTCTGGATTTTTAATGTCTGTAACACATCTTTTCCATTCTTTTAGCCACCTTACCCTGTCAAAGAGTATTCAGTTTCCGGGTATATATTAGCAGACCAGGTAGCATGAAAGTTTCAGCAAAGCACCAAATCTATAAATTACAGTTCAGAAAGCCTAGCTTGAGCAGAGTTAGCTTGTGCTGCTGAATTGCACTGCCACATCATTCAAACCTAAAACCACTGTGCTTCAAGACATAGGGGGTCATTCTGACCCCGGCGGTCATGGACCGCCGGGGCCAGGGTTGGCGGGAGCACCGCCAACAGGCTGGCGGTGCCCCGCAGGGCATTCTGACCGCGGCGGTTTGGCCGCGGTCAGATGCGGAAAACCGGCGGTCTCCTGCCGGTTTTCCGCTGCCCCTTAGAATCCTCCATGGCGGCGCAGCTCGCTGCGCCGCCATGGGGATTCTGACAGCCCATACCGCCATCCTGTTCCTGGCGGTTCTCACGCCAGGAGCAGGATGGTGGTATGGGTTGTCGTGGGGCCCCTGCAGTGCCCATGCCAATGGCATAGGCACTGCAGGGGCCCCCGTAAGAGGGCCCCACTTTGTATTTCAGTGTCTGCTTTGCAGACACTGAAATACGCGACGGGTGCCACTGCACCCGTCGCACCTTCCCACTCCGCCGGCTCAATTCTGAGCCGGCGTCCTCGTGGGAAGGGTCTTTTGCACTGGGCTGGCGGGCGGCCAGTGCAAAAGCCAAAATACCCTCAGCGGTCTTTCGACCGCGGAGCGGTATTTTGGAGGGGGGAACTCTGGCGGGCGGCCTCCGCCGCCCACCAGGGTGAGAATCACCCCCATAGTTATTGCTCAACAGCACATATGGGAGGGACTAGCCTCTCCACTGACAAGTGTCTCTTAGATAATAGGTGTGCATACTAGAGTATGAAAAGGGATTACTTTCAAACCTCTCTCAGATGACCGAAATACATAGTAGGCTGTTTGAATGGAATGGCCTCTGCTTTATCACCTCTCTCCCAGCTGACAGGTGTGAGTGGTAGAGTGTATGGGGAGTGACTGGCCTCTCCACTGAGACATCTGTCTCAGGTGACGGATGTGCATAGTAGACTGTGTGAAGAGAGACTTTCCTCTCCACTGAGTCCTCTGTCTCAGTTGATGTATGTTTAGTAGGGTGTATGAAAAGAGAGTGGCTTCTCTGTTGAGACAACTCTCTCAGATGAAAAGTGTGCATAGTAGTGAGTGAGAAGGCACTACCCTTTCATCTCAGACCTCTCTCTCGTAGCACAGGTATGCGTATTAGAGAGCATACACAGACTTTCCTTTCCACCCAGACCTCTTTCACAGATTACGGGTATATATTGTAGGGTGTGTGGATAGATTGAACTCTCCTTTGATACTTCTCTCAAATGATGAGTTCATGTAGTATGGTGTAAGGGTGACTGGTCTCTGCTTCTGGACCTGTCCTCAAATGACAGGGGTGCAAAGTAGGGTGTATGGAGGGACTGGTCGCTCCACTTACACTTCTCTCTTAGGTGGCAGGTGTGTATAGTAGTGTGTGGGGAGCGAGTGCCCTCTCCTGTCATAACATTCTCTCAGATAACAGGTGTACGTATTATGGTATGTGGATGAAGTGACATCTCCTTTCAGACCTCTCTATCAAAAGATAGGTGTGCATAATAGTGTGTGCAGAGGGATTGCCCTCTCCTGTCAGACATTAATCTCTGATGACGCAAGTGCTTAACAGGGTATATGGATAGACGGGCATCTCCTGTCAAATCTCTCTCTATCAGATGATGGGTGTGTTTAGTAGGGTGTGTGATGGATTCGCCTCTCCTTTTAGACCTCTCTATCAGATGATGAGTGTGCATTGTTGTGTGTGGGGAGAGACTGCCCCCTTCCCACTTAGAGCAATTTTAGCAAAACAAACGGATGATGGATGGAGTGCTGAACAATGCAAACACTCACCCCCTGTCACAGATCTGGGTTCAATCCATCATTCTTTTGCTCACCATGTTGCTTTGTGCACCCTTAGTGGCAGGGGTATGTCCAGACGTGGGTCCCTTGCCCGCTGCGCCACTGGATTCAAGCTAGCCTGGCTGATGAAGGGTGATATCCTGAAACTGGTCCCAGGATGCTTGTTTCCTGTCCAGGGAGGACCTGGCCTAGCAGTTCGGGCTGGACTGTTCCCATGGGACACAGGTTCAAGACTGATTTGCATATGGCTGGGTCCAAACTGGGGTGAAGTGGCGAATAAAATAACGATGGATTAAACCCAGATCTGTGACGGGGGTGAGTGTTTGAAAAGTTTCAACGCTCCGTCCATCATTTTATTTTGTTTTGTGATGTTGCTTTGTGTGACTTAAGTGGCAGGGGTATGCACAGACGTGGATCCCTTGCTCGCTGCACCACTGGATTCAAGCTTGCCTGGCTGATGAAGGGTGATACCCAGAAACCGGTCCCAGGGTGCTTGTTTCCTGTCCAGGGAGGACCTGGCCTTGCAGTTTGGGCTGGACTGTTCCCAAGGGTAACAGGGTTAAGACTGATTTGCATTTGGCTGGGTCCAAACTGGGGTGACGTGACCAGCAAAATAACGATGGATTAAACCCAGATCTGTGACTGGGGGTGAGTGTTTGAAAAGTTTTAATACTCCGTCCATCATTTTATTTTGTTTTGTGATGTTGTGTTGGCAACTCAATACTGCCATCATAAAAATAGGATGTGCAGAGGCCCCTGGGCGCATCTGAGTGGCTAGGTCAGGCAGGTGACATCAGTGACCCCCTCTGAATGGTGGTTATGTGCAGAGTGACAAAACCCTCTTTTAGGGCTATTTACAGACTCCCTTGTGGGTGGGTCCCCAGATTCGACATGTAAGACTCCACCTGGACTCCTCTGCATTGTCTACTTCTGCTCCTGGCCACCAGAACTGCAACTGGTCCCTTGGGGAACCAACAAGACTGCAACTCCAGAGACGACCTTGACTTGCAACATTGTTTCCCTGGCTCCTTCCAGCAACTGCAACATTTCCACAGCTGTGCATTCTCTGCGTCAGCAATACTTCAGCTGCACGAAGGAACGAGAAGGATTGTCCCTTGGAGTGAAGGAGTTACTCCCCTGCATCTGCAGGCACCTACAGCAACAACAACCAGCTGCATGGAGCTGCTCTCCTCTGGAATTGTATGGATCCTGCTACACAAGTGGTGGTCAGCAAGACTGCAAGAGCACCAAGAAGCAAGAAGGATTCTCCCTTGGAGTGAAGGAGTCACTCCCCTACATCTGCAGGCATCTACAGCAACAACGACCGGCCGCGTGAATCTGCTCTCCTCTGGAATTATATGGATCCTGCTACACAGGTGGTGGTTGGAGTTGTCCCCTTGGTCCTCTCTGCCCTTTGTCCACTTTGGAAGATGGTAAACCCTTGCCTATCCTTGCACGATAGTACCCATACCCCTTGCAGCAACCAAGGCTTGTTGTCTCCTGCTCCAAGGGATCTTCGGGCTCCGAGTAGCTCCATCCCCCAGCACTTCATGCTTGGGAGGACAGTCTCTCCCCTCCTGCTCCAGCAACGTGTGCTGATTGGGCCTCACTGCAACTTACTGTGCCTGCTGCCAGTGGGTTGCCTGTGCTTCTGCTGGCTCTTCTGATTGCTACAGGTCAGCCCAAACTCCCCGTAATAGTGGAGTCTCCTGGACCTTGCTGGTCCTCTTCAGCCTTGCAACAATTCTTTTGCCTCCTATTGCATTTGCCAAGGCTTGTATGACCACTGATAGACCACAACCAGGCAACAGACATGGGACCTCATCTGCATGGCTCCCAGATCTTCTCTGCAGCTCCTGGACTCCACAGCTGATCTTTAGCTCTCCTCATTGACCCAGATCTTCATCCACAAAAGTGTAGGTGGTTACTCTTGCCCCAATGGATACTCTATCGTGGAATGGACTCTGTCACCTTCTTTTGCAGGTCCTCGTCTTCCAGTATCCACCAATTTCCCTAACTATAATGTCTCTGTAACCTTTGTCTTTTTTCGATAAATTTCTATGTTTTTTTAACGTACAGTAATTTTCAGTACAATCTGTTAAAACAACCACTACTGCACATAGTATTTGGCTGTGTTTGGTGGTGCTTGCCACAGGGTCAGGCCTTGTGTTCAACACCTATACCCACTCAAAACAGTATTGCACAGGGAGATGCACAGTGTGCTTTTGTTTTTGAGTGTTTATGTAGAAATTCTAGGTTAAATCCGAGACATAACTCTGCACACTTGATTGCTGGACCGCTTTTAGTGCTGGTGACACTTAGTGTGACAATGATTGTAGGTGTCCCCAAAGAGCACCTTTGTCATAGATTTCCTTACTACCAACCTTTAACAGATATATTGAAATGTCCATAACAACTCTCTTTGAGATACATTTCAATAGTTTTTAGTTTTTTACCATCACTCATACTGTATACAGGGTGTCATTGCAGAAAAAGAAACAATCTTATGTGTATTAATTGTTGTATAGGAAATATGAAGTGAGAAAGAGCACAACAAGGTGTAGGAGTCACAGAATATCCATATTGGTAGGCAGTATAGTGTAACAGTGCTTGTCGTGCGGGACAATAAACAGACTTTAAAATTTAACACTATGGTTGACTGGTCTCTTTAATATTATCAATTGATTTATAGCCAAGTGAAACATGTTTGCAATTTTAGGTTAATGATAGAGTGGAGAAAGCAATATAATCTCTGAGAAAAGCACTGAAAGTCTGAAATTTTTCATGATATGTGCACTTTGTGAGCTTCATGGTGCATGTTTTTTTGCAGGAGACATAGAACCTCTTTATGTGACCTTAGGCTATAGTAAACTCTTCTACTAGATAGAAGTCTGATACATGACCAGAAAGAGCCATTACCTTGGCAGTTTTTTTTTAGATTTTTATTGTGCCTTGAAAATTGGTAAAGTCAAGGAACATAATAAAGGTGCAAGCATAGTACCCCATCCAAAGTACCACTTAGTACACTATAGACTGGCCACTCATAATGAAATGAGATGTTTAGTACTACATATCACAAAATGTATTTATTAGGGAGATTTGTATTTCATTTGTTTCCCCTTTTTCATTAATTGTAAACACGTCATGAAATGTAGTGATACTTATGTTCCACTTTCGCGGTTAATGGCGAAGTAGAGATATTGTAATTAATTGTTGAAGGTAGTAGTTTTCTATAAAAAGTTAAACATAGAAGTATTTGTGCTCAAACATGATTGACAAAACTTTCACAGCAATCACATAACTATGGAATAACTTGAGTAGGCAAGCCAGTTTGCTGTCTCTTGATCAGGATGACCACACCCTCTGAGTTGGACATCACATTGCTTTATCTATGATCCCTTTGGCTTATTCTAAGGTTGAGCAAGTCACTGTGAAGCACATTAAGTGCAGAAATGTAATTAAGATTACTCCAGCCAACTTAGAAGGAGCTCTTTACACTTCCAAACAGAACTCAGTGCCCCGTTAAGCTACTCACTAGAAAGTTTCGACATCTGGGTCTCCTCCTCTTTAAATTCTATTGCCCCATTAAGATTTAAAACTCGGACCAGAATGAAACATTCTGTTCCCTGGTTGCAGATAAGAATGCAATTGGTTGCTTACTCCCTCCTCTGAGGTAAAACGTTTGGAAAAAGCTAAATATAAAACCATTCTGGCCTATTAGAAATCATCTATTAAGGCTGCAAAAAACAGCTTTTTTTCTAACAAAATTAGGAAAGCAGTCAATTCCTTTAAGCTGCTGTTTAAAACCGTTAAAGATCTGACCTTTACTCCTTCTCAGAACCAGGCTTCCACCTCTCAAGCCTTCTGCATTGGGATGGCCCTTTTCTTTGAAAATAAGATCATAGACATCTTTCCACCTTTGATTATAAGTTAGACAATATTTCCTTGCCTGTAAACTCTACTATTAGACTTGGCATCATTGGTGTGATCTCACCTAACTTTTTGCCTCTGTTTCCCAGGTTGTTGATGTGTGCTGGACTCTGTTTTTGCTCTTTTTGTTACTCTGGGCACTTTACTACTGCTATCCAATGCTAAAGTGCAAGTGTTCCTATGTAAAATATATGTGTAATTGCCTTTCCATGATTGGCATATTTTATTTACTAGTAAGTCCCTAGTACAGTGCACTAGAGGTACCCAGGACCTGTAAATCATATGCTACTAGTGGGCTTGCAGCACCAGTTGTGCCACCCACATAAGTAGCCTAGGAAACACAGCTCAGGCTAGCCACTGCAGTGTCTGTGTGTGCAGTTTTAAACTGCCAGTTCAACTTGGCAAGTGTACCCACTTACATGCCTAAACCTTCACTTTTTTATACATGTATGGCATCCCTAAGGTAGGCCCTAGGTAGCCCCAAGGGCAGAGTGAAGTGTATGTTAAAGGTGGGACATGTTCTTATGTGTTTTACATGTCCTAACAGTGAAATACTGCCAAATTCATTTTTCACTGTTGCAAGGCCTATTTCTCTCATAGGTTAAAAAAGGGGCTGCCTTTAAATATTATTAAAGTGTAGATTCCCTTTGGGAGCAGATAGAAATGTAGAGTTTAGGGTCTCTGAACTCACAATTTAAAAATACATCTTTTAGTAAAGTTTGAGTTTAGATTGTGTGTTTGAAAATGCCACTTTTCAGAAGTAGGCATTTTCTTGCTTAAACAATTCTGGGACTCTGCCTGTTTGTGGATTCCCTGTCTGGGTCAGTTTGACAGTTGGGTTGTTTGCACCTCTCGGAGCCTGAGAGTAGCCTGCATATCCTGATGAGCCATCTGTGCTGGTAGGGAGGGGAGGAGTGGTCACTCACACCTGAAAAGGCTGTGCCTGCCCTCACACAATGCAATCTCAAATTCCTGGGTGTATGTGTGGGGCCTGGCCTGGTCAAAGCAGGATCTCACAGACAAGAGAGACTTTCCTTAGAAGTACGCCTACTTCAAAGGCAGAAAGGGGTATAGGAAGAGCCCCCCAAACCCCTCAAAATGTGATTACTTCTGGAATCAAGACGAACCTCTGCCAAGGAGAAGAGCTGAACAGCTGAGGCAAACTGCTGCCCCTGCCTGTGACTGTGCTTTGTTGGGCTATCCTGCAGTTGCTGCTTCTGCTTGTGAAAGGGGATAAAGACTGGACTTTGTGGTTATTCCTGCTTGAGAAGAATCTCCAAGGGCTTGGACTGAGTTTGCCCCCTGTTCTGAAGTCCCAGGGCCATCAAAGATTTCCTGCACCAGAACCTGGACTCTCTGCTGAGACTCCTGCCCTGACAAGTGGTGCCCTATTCAGTTCCTGGGAGAAGCTGGTGAAAATCCAAGAAAACCAACTTCGGATGACTCCAATGACTCCAGACTGACGCTGCTGCTGAACCCCGTGATGCAACCTGCAACCGACTCCGTGGTCCTCGCTGGAGTGTGATGACCCTCGCAGGCCTGACACCGCTGTTTCCCCGCCGGAGTCCACGACTCAGTGGAAGTCGCCTCACCACTTTGTCACTGATGCTGCCCGAAGTGTGTTGATTCAACGCTTTGCACCACCGCTGCCTAACTTCCAACACTCCACAGCAAGGTCCTGACACCTCTTCATGATGCCTCTGCTCCTTCGCCCCGCATCACCGGAACTGCCACCGCCTCGGATCCAGTGATGCAACGATCTCCGACTTCGCGCACCAACTTGTTCTCACAGTTTACTAAGGTACTATACCTGGGGATCTGAGTGACTCTGGTATGCGGCGCCATTGGCGTCTGATTGTTGAGAATGACTCAGTCACGACACCATGTTATTACCTCATCAAAGAATTTTGTGTTTCTTAGCGCTATTTTTGAGTTTGTCTTTAAAAATTCAAAATTTTACTTGTGTATGTTGGATCTTTGTGGTTTTGGTCTTGTTTTGTTTAGATAACTATTCGCTATTTTCCAAACCTGTGCTGAGTCATTTTGTGATGTTTTCACTGAGTTACTGTGTGTACTTGTACAAATACTTCACACCTGGTCTCTAACGTTAAGCCTACCTGCTTGTGCCAAGCTACCAAAGGGGTTAGAAGGGTTTATCTGAGGGGCATTCTTCTTTACCCTGAATAGAGTAAGGGTCCTTGCTTGGGCACGGGATAACCTGACTGCCAATCAAAGACCCCATTTCTAACATCTACCAAAGATAAACCTTTGGAGTTCTCGACCATCTCTGTTGAGGAAACTCAAGTCCTGCTTTTGGATACTAAATCTGGGTCCCCTTAGGATTCATGTTTGGCCAAAATATTCCATCTGGAGCCCGACCCTAATACTGTCTTCCTGCATAATACATTTGTGAGTATCATTCAGTCTGGAGTTTTTCCTGCCCCTGGAAAATTGCTATAGTCATTCCAGTACTAAAAAAATCCATCCATCAAAATCCAAGATTTTAGGAACTATCATCCGGTCTCTCTGCTCCTTTTTCCAGCCAAAGTGTTGGAAAATGTCTTAAATCAGTAACTGGTCAACTACATAGAAACCCATGACTGCATGGACTCTTCACAAAATGGCTTCAGGGCTGGTCACAGTATGGAGACTGCACTTGTGGCAGTAACTGTTAACATCCGCTGCTATGTTGACCAGGAGGGTGCAGTCATACTGTTAATGATCAACTTGACAGCAACATTTGATACGATGTGACCAACTCATATGATTCAATGGCTGGAGGAGGTAAGCGTGTGTATTGCCCTCAGTCTGCTTTCTTCATTCCTCTTGTATAGGGTTCAGGTGATTAGCTGGGATGACTTTAAAGTGAATGCCTTTACTCTTCCTTGTGGCATCCTCCAAGGCTCCACTTTGAGTCCAACCCTCTTTAACATCTATGTGGCAATTTTGGCAATTCTGATATGATCTTTTGGCTTTGAGGTCCAGTCATATGCCGATCACACCCAAATCATCGTGTTCATCTCCAACAATGTGACTGAGGTTACTGATTTTTTTGGGCACTAAAACTCAATGATGGCAAGACAGAGGTCTTAATTATTGGTTCCAAAGCTTCCCTCTGTTCTAAGAACTGGAGGCCTGAGGTGTGTGGGTCTCTTCCTACTGCTGTGAAATCTGCTAAGAATTGGGGTATTCTGATGGGTAACTCCTTGAGCTTCAACATCCAGGCTAACCACATGACTAGCACCTGTTTTCACACTATCAAGCTTTTGAGGAAGATGTTTCCTTTCATTCCTTCAGAAATGCATCACGCAGCTGTCCTTGTGCTCATTATCGAACGTTTGGACTACTTTTGAATGCCAAATATGCCAGTATTAACAAACCACAGGTGAACACAGCAGCTTGCCTTATTTTGAATATCCGTAGAAGTGGTCGAACTATGGAATACTTTGCCAGCCCACATTGAGAATACAGAAATGTTCTTTCCCTTATTTTATTTTTTTTAAACTTGGCTCTTTATTTTGCACAGCTTGGATTGAATGCTTTTGCTGTCTGCCTGGGACTCTGTCAGTACGTTGATACCCTCAGGTCTAATGCACTTTGCAACCCAACATTTTCACCTGAGGTGCTGTTTGGAGAAAGTTGTTTTGGAGCTGCACATTGATTGCATTTTGAAGGTAATTTTGTATATTCTTTTTGCTTTTCAAACTAAAAAATTGGATCTAGTGGTACTGGGGAGGAAGTTAAAAGTTCATCAGAAGATGAACCCCTGGCAAAAAAAAAAAAATTGCATGAGATTTCTTTACTATACCATCAGGGAGAGTAAAACAGTTGCAAAACTGGTCCAGCTGTGTAACAAGATCCTACCAAGGGGCACTTCGAAGAAGTATTCATGTGGAGCTACAAGCATGTTTTACCACCTGAAAACCTACCACAGCAGGCGTTTGGCAAGGGCTCCAATGGTGGCACCTGGTGACCGTATTCCTGCTGCCATACAGGAACAGCTTACAAATAAAGTGCCCTAATTGAAGACAATTGGAAGTTTCTGCCTTGAATGTCAGAAGGTGTTAACAGTGGGAGAGGAGTCAATGCAAATGCTTCCACAGAGTGAAAAGGACCATCAGGACTGAGTTCTTTTTTTTGTTGGAGGTAAAGCTAGTTTCCCAGTCTCAGTTCTCTATAGAAATTGCTTCTTTCATTTGTCTTTTTTTTTTTAGACTACAACATTTAATGGTACTCTAGAAAAGCAAAAAATGAGTTCCAGAAAAAAGGGTTCTAGTTAGAACCGCTTTTCATGGTTCAAAAAAGATAAACGATCACTGACTGACTGCATGAGAGTATGCATGACTAATTCACTGATTGCATAAGTCCATTGTGGGTAAAGGCATAAGTGTATGACTGCATCCATGGGAAAATGTGCATATGAGTGCATGTATGGGTGAGTAACTGAATATATGATTGTATGTATGCATGAATGAATGGGTACATGAATGGCTGTATTGAGTGATCGTGTATGTGACTGGCTGTGTGGGTGTCTAACTGAGTGCATGAGTGCATTTATGGATGAGTGACTGAGTGCATGTATGGGTGAGTGAGTGAGTACATGAGTGGTGTATGGGTGGTTGAGTGAGTGTATGAGTGAATATATGGGTGATTGAGTACATGAATGCATGTATCAGTGAGTGTATGAGGGGCGTATGTCTGATTGACTGAGCGCATTAGTGGATGTATGGATGAGTGACTGAGTGCATGAGTGGTGAATGTGTTATTGATTTGGTGCATGAGTGGTCTATGTATTATTGACTGAGTGCATGTGTGCATCCACGAATGAGTGAGTGAATGAGTGTGCATATGGTTGACTGAGTGAAGAGTGTACGTATGGGTGAGTGAGTTGGTGCATGAGTGGTGTGTCACTGATTGAGTACATGCATGAGTGTGTGTAAGGGTGATTGACTAATTGTATGAGTACATGTATGAGTGAGTGAGTGAGTGAGTGTATGCATGCATGTATGGGTGAGTGAGAGCATTAGTGCTGTATAGGTGATTGAGTGCATGAGTGCTTATATGAGTAATTGAGTGAGTGCATGAGGGCATCAATGTTTCAGTGAGTGAGAGCATGAGTGGGGTATGTGTCATTACCTGAGTGTATGAATGCATGTATGGATGAGTATGTGCATGAGTGGTGCAAGGGTGATTGATTGAGTGCATGATGGGTGTATGGGTGCTTGAGTGCATGAGTGTATGTATGAATGAGTGAGTGAATGCATGACAGGTGTTTAAGCAATTGAGTGTATAAGTGCTAGTATGGGTGACTAAATGAATGCGTGAGATGTGTTTGGGAGATTGATCGAGTGGATGAGTGCATATATGGGTGAGTGAGTGAAAGCATGAGTGCTACGTGGATGAGAGAGTGAGAGCATGAGAGGTGTATGAGTGAGAGAGTGAATGCATAAGTGCTGTATGAGTAAGGGAGCAAATGTATGGGTGATGTATGGGTGAGTAAGTGAGGCTGCAAATGGTGCATGGGTTCCTCATTGTGTGCTTAAGTGCATATATGGATGAGTGAGTGTGGGCAAGACGTATAGGTGATTGATTGAGTGTGTGAGTGCATGTATGAGTGATTGACTGACTACATGAGGGCATGTATGGATTATCAAGTGCTTGAGTGGTGAATGGGTGACTGAGTGAATGAATGGTGTATTGGTGATTGACTGAGTGCAAGAGTACCTGTATGGGTGAGTGATGAGTAGTGTATGGGTAATTGAGTGTGTGAGTGCATATATGGGTGAGTGAGTGAGTTCATGACTGGTGTATTGGTGGTTGAGTGAGTGCATGAGTGAATATATGGATGATTGAGTGCATGAGTAATGCATGGGTGAGTGGGTGACTCACTGTGTATAAGGGTGCATGTATGATTGAGTGAATGACTGCATGAGTTGTGCATGGCTGATTGAGTGAGTTCATGAGTGTGTGTATTGGAGAATACGTCTGTGCATAAGTGGTGCATGGGTTATTTATTGAGTGCATGAATGAGTGTATACTTGAGTGAGTGAGTGCATGAGTGGTGCATGGCTGATTGTGTGAGTGTATGAGTGTTTGTATGGGTGAACAAGTGAATGTGTGAGAAGTATTTGGGATATTTACTGAGTGGATGAGTGTGCATGTGGGTGAGTGAGTAAAAGCACGAGTGCTGCATGGGTGAAGACTGAATGCATGAGCAGTGTATGGGTGATTGACTGTGTTTAAGAGTGCATGCACATGGTATATGGGTGATTGACTGTGTTTAAGAGTGCATGCATGAGTGACTAACTGACCACATAAGTGCATGTATGGGCGAGTGAGTGCATGAGTGGTGAATGGGTGATTGATTGAGTGCATGAGTGGTGTATGGATGATTGACTGAGTACAAGAGTGCATGCATGGGTGAGTGAGTGAGAACATGTGTAGTGTATGGGTGACTGACTGAGTGTATGAGTTCTTGTATTGGTGAGCAAGTGAATGCATGAGAGGTATTTGGAAGATTGACTGAGGGGATGAATGCATATATGGGTAAGTGAATGAAAGCATGAGTGCTGCATGGGTGAGTGAGTGAATGCATGAGAGGTACATGTGTGAGAGAGTGAGTCCATGCCTGCTGTATGAGTCAGTGAACACATATATGGATGATAGATGGGTGAGTAAGGGAGGGAAGGATACAAATGGTGCATGGGTGACTCATTGTGTGTATTGGTGAGTGAATGATGACTGCAAAAGTGGAGCATGGCTGATTGAGTGAGTGCATGAGTGGTTGTATGGGTGAATGAGTTAGTCCATGAGTGGTACATAGGTAATTTGCTGAGTGCGTGAGTGTGTGTATGGGTGAGCGAGTGAGTAAATGCTTGAGTGAAGCATGGGTGATTGTGTGAGTGTGTGAACACTTTTATGAGTGGTTTATGGAACACTGAGTGAGTGCATGAGTATGTGTATTGTAAGTGAGTAAAAGCATGATTGCAAGTATGGCCAATTGACTGAGTGTTGCTGAGTAATGCTTCTGTGAGTAAGTGAAAGGAAGTGTGGTCCAGTAATTGAATGACTATGGCCCTCATTCTGACGTTGGCGGTCTTTTCGCGAGACCGCCGAGTTACCGCCGCGGTGAAGACCGCCGACCGCGGCGGTATGCCGCTGTGCGCATTCTGACCGCTGGGAGCGTTCCGCCGGAAAACCGCCAGCAGCCACACTGGCGGTCGGCGGGAAAGTGGAGATTGGTCAACCTCCACCGCCACGCCAGCAGAACACCGCCCACAGAATTACGACCCACATTTCTGTGTGGCGGTCTTCTGTTGGCGGTCTTCTGTTGGCGGTCACCTCCCCATGGCTCCTGTCACCTCCCGGAGGACCAACGCACAAGGTAAGTTGATCGTCCGTGAGGGAAGGGGGTGGGGGGGTGTTGTGTGATGTGTGCGTGCATGGGGGTGTGCGTGTGAGTGTGTAGAGGGGGCATGCGGGCGGGGAGTGCTGCTGTGCCTATGGGCAATGTGTGTAGTTCGGCGGGTGCGCATGTCGGCATGTATGTGTGCGGGTATGTGTCCCCGTTGTGTATGTGTGTGTGTAGGGGGTGTGTATATGTGCATGTTGGGGGTGTGTGCATGTCGGGGTGCGTGTATGTGCATGTCGGGGTGGGGTGGGGAGGGGGTTCGTACCACCTCTGGGGGGTGGCAGGGGGGGTGGCGGGTGTGGGGGGAGGACTCGGGGGGCAGTGGGGGTGGGGGAGACCCCTTTCAGTGCCAGGGAAGGAATTCCCTGGCCCCGATAGTGCCTACCGCCATGGTTCGCATGGTGGTTCCCGAACGCCAGAAACCGCGGCGGTAAGCAGGGTCATGATACCGTTGGCGGTCTTGGGTCGACCGCCGGACCGGAGTGCGCAGACTCCAGCCCCTCGGTCATGACCGCCGTGGCTGTCGGAGTGGGGAAGTGGCGGTCGGTCGCGGCGGTGACCGCCGCGGTCAGAATGCCATTTTTAATACCGCCGGTCTGTTCGCGGTCCGACCGCCGCCTCTCCGCCGACCGCCAAGGTCAGAATGAGGGCCTATGTGTCAATGTATGGTGATAGAGAGTTACAGTGGTGCATGAGTGACTGATGGAGTGTTTGAGTGTATGTGTAAATGAGTGAGTGGATTAGTGGTATTTGGGTGACTGACTGAGTACATCAGAGAATGTATGGATAAGTGAATGAGTGATAAGTACATATATAGATGATTGACTGCATCAGTGCATATAGAGAATACTGACTGAGTGTATCAATGTATATATGAGTTACTAAGTGTGTGTATGAATGGTGTATGAATGACCAAACTACTGCATGAGTGGTGTATGGGTATGTACGTGAGTGGATAAGTAGTGTACAAGTTAGTTAATAGATGTATGGCTGTTTCTATGAGCTATTAGTTCAATTATTTACTAAAATTTTCTATACTTACCTAAACAGTGCTCAAATTATACTAAAAGTGTTATTATAAAATAGGTAAGAAATTACACAGAGATATAAGTAGAGTTTGTTTATGATTAAAAGTAGTCTCCATTGTATTTGTCTGCAATACGTATATGTGTCAGAAACTCCTTTAAGATACCTAACATTGATTAACTGCAGCAACTATTGGGGAAAAACAAGAGAAAATCATGTTAGTATTTAAACTTCACAGTTACAGAAACATAATAATATTCATTACATTACTGTAAAGCATTATTGAAGTGTAGTGAAAGCATCAATTTTATTTTTTCACTGTTCTCAGCTTTCATACTCCTTCGCCATATAACAATGATTTGTACAGAGCTTCATCTTCAAACAGTGGGGGGAAAACCAATCAATGGATTGAAAAAAACAAAACAAAACCTACACAGTAGATCGCTACAAAGAAGTGACACTATGCATTGCACTTACTACATTTCTTTAATTAGTGACAATTGTCTCTAGTTACTACAGTAATCTAAACAGCTAGATTTTAATACTTTTCCTTACTAATTATATCTGGTAAAATATCAGAAAAAATTTATAGTACTATTCTTTTTTAGCAATCCTTCTGAAAAACATCATCCCTGGTAAGCTGAATGATGTGTAAGATATTGATAATGAATATATACCAAATTTCACTAGTAGTTTTTCTGTTCAATTATGACATAGAAGTGTGGCTGGAGAAACAAAAGGGGACTTTTTTAAGTTTTAAGGAAATGCAAGCTAGAGCTGCTATAATTCCAATATGTTCTTCCATTACAGTTTATGTAGAGAATGTTGTATAGATTTGATAGATTAACTCCTTTGTAGAATAATAAAATTACTCTTGATATATAACAAAGGTTTTTCAAGACATTACCCTTACTAGGCAGAATAATGTCTAAGCAAGAAATGAAGCATGGCATGGAAACAGGGTACACCAGGTTTTTAACCATAATATTTCCTTAACTTAGAACTTTAGTTGAAGAAAGAGAAGATATGAGTTTGGTAATTTGAAGGGAAGTTTGGTTTGCATTTCAGGGTGCTGTCATTACATTCTGTCCATCCAGTGTAGCTTTTCAAATATCCAGTGTAATGTCAAGAGGTTGTATAAACTGCTGTGTGAAAGATAATGGCCAGAGTAGTAAATGTTCTTCCTGAAAGTGATATTTGTACAGCTTTAAAGTTTGTAGTTTGAGTTTCCAATTTCATACCATCTGCTCTGCAATGTTGTAGCATTACTGTAACATATTTCCCTGTTCTTTGTAGAAATAACATAGAGACAAGGTCAGTTCTGCAGTTCAGGCAGATGATAATTTGAGTAGCATTTCTGTACAATTTGTCAAAAGCCCAGTGTTTGAATCTGCCAATGTTAAGTAAATAAATCATTCAGAATTGATCTCAGTGGTAGATGAAAATGAGCAGACTTCACACTGATACTCCAATTAGTAACTGAGTCCAAATAAATCATCAATGTTTACTTCTTATTCTCCTAAGGCTCCAATGATGACCTTCGTAAATTCGTGTTGAACTTTGAGAGTAAATGTCATTGATCCTGAACATGTGTCAAAAATGGTGTTGGATCCCTGAAGCAGAATGAATTTATTTCTGTCTCTTCTTAAAAATCGCAGCAAAATATATAGTGAACAACAGATTCTATTATCAGACTTTTGTTCAATTTGGTTTTACTACACGGGATAAATGGAATAGTACATTGACAATGACATTTGCATAGCAGTGGACACATGTACTGTTTTCCAATTGGTAACCAACTAGCCCACCATCATTTTCCACCTTCCTCTTGCTAGCGCTATCTGTCTTATCTTTCTGTCCTTTCTTTTCTTGAATGTCTGTAGTTTGCTTTGTAATCTTTGGCTTTGGGGACAGTATGCTTTTCTCATAAATGGAATACTGGTCTAAATGAGGAGTGTATAGACTTCTTAACCGGTTGTATTTTCTTACAAAGCTAACATCAACACTAACTTTACTTGCACCGAAGTCAATCAAAAACAATCCAGACAAGATTCTAATTTGCGACAATGCTACACATGACATTCCTTGTTTGAATACAGAACTGCCAACAATAACAAAAGTTGCATCTACACGTAAACCTTGTGATTTCTGGACAGTTACTGCATATGCTAAAGACAGAGGAAACTGTTGCCATCGGATATATGTCTTTTACATGTAAAAACTGTACAACACACCGACCAATCTTCTTCACCTCACGTATCTGATCAAATTTTATAGCCAAGTTTTCCACCTCATCTCTATTTAGAAAAGTAATGAAATTGACAACTTTACCCAATGCACAATTTAATGAGTTTCCTTCAACATTTAAATTGCATCATACAATAACTGGCAAGTTATTGCACACATGGAAACACTACTCTAATCCTTCAGGTTCTGATTCAGATTTCTACAAAGAATCAAAGTCTACTTGTAGTTTATCTGACAGTAGCATTGTGACTCCTTGATGCTTCATTTTTTCAATTACTTTAATTTCTAAAATGTCTTCTTTCTCCAGTTGTGGTAATTTCTCATTAAAGTTTGAACACTCTTGAAGTGTTGGCATTAAACAAACTACTGATTTCTGTTCTTTGATGAAATTGAACATCGGTTCTGCAGGACTAATGTCAGATGTGAATAGATTTCTGAGTAAGTGACTTTCTAAAGCACATTTCCTCTGTTTTGTGAGAACTCTGACTCTAATGTCTTTCAATATCACTGCATATTCCATATCACATGCTTGTTGCGTGTTTTTTTTTAGTAATTCTTTGTGCTCAAAGTTTAACCAAATGTTTATGCTACCAATACTTTCTAGAGAATTCCTTGTTTCATTTAGCAGAAGATTTTTGAAAATTGGTTGCTTTTTTTACAGCAGTTGGTTGCAATAGGTCACCAAAGACAATTACATGTTTTCCTCCAAATGGTACATCAGAGTCTGTCCTTAAAAGGTGCAGAAATCTTAAGTTCATGAAAGCACACATTATGTTCGATAACATGTTCACTTCATCAATGATGAGAAGAGTCATCTTTTTCATTACTCTGGATACTTCATGGCAAGCTTCACCAGATAATTTCTGATATTCAAGTTTATTGTCATGTTCAACAGGTAGCAATAGTTGTAGATGCAGAATAATTTCTTTAATGTTATGAGCAGCTAATCCTGTTGGTGTTGTTATTACACAAGACAAATGTGAATCAGTAGTCGTCTGTAAATGACTGGCGAGATCTTCAATTTGGAATCTTTTGCCAGTACAAGCTTGTCCACTGATGTACAATAATATTGGTTTATTTCTAGGACATTCACATAGTTTTTTCTTATGCAGAAATCTATGCTCTATTTTAGTTTTAACCCTGTTGTAAATTTCTCTCTGTTGATTGTTCAGTTGATCCACTAACTGCTCAAAATCCAAAGTTTCCTCTCTTGCCTGCTGCATGGCAATCCCCACCTCATTCATAGCTATTGCTGCTTCATTATTGATTATCCAAGAGGATCTTGACTTCCTGTTGCAGAACTTTGGCTTCTTTGTCAACTGTCCCAGGCTATTTCGGCAGCAATGGTTTCTTCTTGTGTCATCTAATCTTTCAACATTTAAAATTATACTGGAAACACAGAACACTGAATGGTATCTTTTACAGCATTGAATGAGTCTTCATAACAGTCACTGTGTCCAAGTGGTTCTGATTCATTACTCCATGGGTTGAAGAGTTGTAAAAGGGCCAATTAAAAAAAATATTTTCTGTCTGGAGCTTGGCAACTGAGTTTCCTGCGATTAATTAGATTTCATTTGCTGTGTCTCAACAAACAACCATCACATCCAGTAACTGCAAATCTTCCATCTTCAATGTTTTCAGTGACATTAGTTCTACAGTATATGTGTAAAGCTGAAGTACTTCATAAAAAAACATGTTTTCAAGATGGACACATTGTCATCATGACAACAATACAAATATTAATTTGTACCACATTGACGTGTTTTCAAATTGATTACGTTGTATTCAAGGTGTTTGTCTATTCCATGAACTTTATCAACAAATTCACCTGCTATGAGATTATGGAGGTTTACTTCTATTTTTAGAAGCGAATCATTGCGTAGAATAACTCATCTTTATTATAGCGGCTGGAATATTATCCGGACCAGCTGCTCGAGTCAGCACCAATTCCGATATAGTGCGTTTAACATATCCTGCCAAAAGTAGGGATCTGGTAATCTCATCTACCCCTATACCCGGGATAGTTGGCCCCACCACCTGCCACCACAAGGCACTATACATTTTTTTTCTGTGATGGACCCAGGCATCTTCTTCCACTACACACTTCATACTGGCCGGTGATTTCCCAGAGCTATCCTGCATGAGTTTCCAAAACTTTTGAAAGTTTTTACTATATATTGCCTCCACTAAATTTTCCCAACACCTCTCCTTATGTGGTGCTGCAGCACCCCAGATTGCCGCGGATTTGAGTGGCGGCTCCCCTGGACAGCGTGGAGCTGGAGCGGGCCGGGCCCACGAGGATCTGCAGCCTAGGAGCTAAGGTGAGAGGCAGGTGCGGACTCGGTGGAGCACGCGGCTGAATTGCCGGGAGGGCCCGACTGTTGGGGCCCGGCGAGAGAAGGCACCAGGGGGCCCCACGGCACGCGGCGGTGGGGGGCTGCCTCCCAGAGCGGCACTGCCACGGTGGTGAGGGAATCTGAGGCCTGTCTCCCGTGCTGCCTGGAAGAGACGCGGTGCGGGGACTCCTGCCCGTGAATCAGCTTGAGACACCCAGAGAACTAGACATTAGAGGCCTGCAGCCCAGAAGAGGGCGAAAGGAAAAGTTTACAGGGCCATTACTGGTTGGGCTGCTCGTGCTGCTGCGCGGTGCCGTCCTGGAGGTGCAAGCAAGCAGGCCCGGCCCTTATCCAATTGGTGGAACACTGGCTCAGATGGTGCCTAGAGCAACTTGAGAGTAGACCTGTTGCTGGTTTTGGCGCTGGTGGCGATGAGCTGACCCCCACTGGACTATAGTGTTGAGAGACTGGGCCACTGATTTGACCGACTGAGAGACACTGAGGGCTGGCCTGGGGAGCCCCTTGTGCTGCACGACTGCCACATTTATTAAGCTGATTTCCCAGCTTGGTCCTCCTGGCCTGGCTGGGTACGCCGGTGGGGCCCCCGAGCAGAGACACCGTTTGTGTGCTGTCTGGCTGGCGAAGTGGCACCAGTTGACGTCCCTATAGATCCTGGATATCGCTCTGGAACTGGGGATGGGTGGTCGCAGGATGCCGCGGCGCAAGACAGCCAGAAGCTGGACGCCGTACTGGCTGCAGTGGAGTGCATCAGTGATTCGCTAGAGCGGGCCCGCACATCCCTGGAAACCAAGAGAGACAAGGTGGCCATCGACCTTGTCCTGCTACATGCTGACCATCGTAATCTGACGGACAGGACAAGTACGATAGAGGCGCGGGTGGATGAGCTGGCCCCGGTGGCGTCTACCTACCTTTTTGAGGTCTTACAGCGATTTGGCATCGGGCCCCTTTTTCTTCGCATGGTTAAATAAACTTCTATACGCTAATCCTCAGGTCCAGGTCAGGGTAGGGGGCATTATCTCGGAGACAGTAAACATGTGCAGAGGTACAAGACAGGGCTGTCCCCTTTCCCCGCTGCTGTTTTCCCTCGCCATGGAGCCATTGGCGGCGGTTCTACAGAACAGGGGCTCATGTTGGGGAATTGCCCTGGGAGATGGCCTGCATGTGGCATCGCTCTATGCAGACAACCTTTTACTGTATTTTAGAGATGTCACACGTGTCCCTCCAGAGGTTGGGACCCTACTGCAGCAGTTTGACTTGCTGTCTGGCCTCAAGGTTAATTGGTCTAAATCGTGCCTCTTCCCCTTCGATCCCATGCTTCCAAATCCAGAGCTCTGTCTCTCTAGAAATACTGTTCCTTGGCAACCCCGCACATTCAGATACTTAGGCATACGCATTTACCACCATAAAGATGACCTATTCGATGGGAACCTTAAGAGAGCGGTGTCCTCTATTAAATCCCAAATGGCTTTCTGGCAAACGCTGCCGCTGTCGGTGGCGGGCAGGATAGCACTGTTAAAAAGGATCGTCTTTCCACGCCTATTGTATTACTTTTCTAACCTCCCACACTATCTCCTGGCCAGCTTCTTCAGGAGTCTAGAGCATATGCTAAGAGAATTTATCTGGAATGGGGGGCGCTGTAGAGTTGCACTTAGGAAATTGAACCTGCCGCTGGAGAGAGATGGCCTGTCGGCTCCTAATCTGGAGCATTATTACTTGGCTTCTCAGCTCCAATGGGTGTCCAAATGGCTAGCAGGCCTTCATCTCACAGACACGGCAACCATCAAGGGCCCCTGGTCCCTCATGAAAGTGTCGCATCTATTTCACCCGCTCACAAGTGCGGCTCTGCTGGGGCAGATCTTCCTTGGGTAGCCCACAGCTGTTACCGATGGTCCCTACTCCTTGCGGGGGGACTGTTCAGTTCGCCCCAGCTTTGGCACTGCTGGGTACTCCTCAAGGCTCCAAAGTCACGTCAGGAGCCGAACTACATGCATGGCATGCGGCGGAGCTGTGTACGTTGGGCGATCTGTATAATGATGGTAAACTGCTCTCGTTCACCGAATTGGTCCAGGAGACGGGCCTCCCTGCTGAGCAGTTTCTGCTATACAACTCGCTGTTGCGGTCTTTAGCATCGAAGTGGGGTGATCTGTCGACCGCGCCCCCCCACACATCTGCTGGTGCAATACATACAGGTGATGGGGCAGGGACGACACCTGATTAGGTGGTTCACGGATGCGCTGCACATGCACACGACCCTAGAGTATGCCACACTGCATGCGGCTTGGGACACTGATTCGGCTACCCCATTCACAGACGCGCAATGGAATTCTGTTATTTCCAGCCACATTAATATACCTCGCAACTCCAGATTTCATCTGATACAATTCTATATCATTCATAGGGCATACCTCACCCCAGCTCGCATTAATAGATATTTCTCTCATTGCGATGCAGCTTGCCCCCGCTGCTCCCACATCAAGGAACATATGATTCACATGCTTTGGTCCTGACCCTCTTTACACTGTTACTGGAGAGCAGTAGTAGACTGCTTGTCGGAGTGCACATCACACTCGGTTCCGTTTACATGGGAGGTCTGTGTGCTGGGCCTCTTCCCTAGGGGCACGAGACACAGAGCTGCTGCAAGATTTCTGGACCTAGGCTTGATAACAGCTAGACGGCTGTTAACTCAAAGGTGGAGGTCATCAGATGCGCCAACTGAGCGGGCTTGGAAGTGTTTGAGACTTGGGCAAGTGCGGAGGGGGTGGCATTGAGACGAGAGGATTCACTGGGGTTGTGTAGGTATCCATTGTCAGATAGCTGGGAGACGATGATGACACACTTGCAGGGCCTAGGACCAGGCTCAGGGGTGGAGGAATCAGATCAGTAACTGTGATGGAATTACACCTGGTCCACAGACAGGGGCGCGCGGTGTGGCATGCCTGAGCATTAGTTGTTGGATCGGTCTCTGTCTTAGGGGTAGAGCCGGGTCCTATACAGGCGGCGGGCACCTGGTGCTTGGATGTGTTCCTGTCATATATTAGCGCGCATATTTGTTGCAGGGGGGTTTCCGCACTCACGCTCAACTAAATAACAACTACTTGAAGATATAGGGCCTCATTATGACCCTGGCGGGCGGCGGAGGCCGCCCGCCAGGATTCCGCCCTCCATTATACCGCTCCGCGGTCAGAAGACCGCGGAGGGTATAATGAGTTTTTCCCTGGGCTGGCGGGCGGTCTCCAAAAGACCGCCCGCCAGCCCAGGGAAAAACTCCCTTCCCACGAGGATGCCGGCTCGTAATCGAGCCGGCGGAGTGGGAAGGTGCGACGGGTGCTACTGCACCCGTCGCGTATTTCACTGTCTGCTACGCAGACAGTGAAATACTAGCGGGCCCTCTTACGGGGGCCCCTGCAGTGCCCATGCCATTGGCATGGGCACTGCAGGGGCCCCCAGGGGCCCCACGACAATCCCTACCGCCATCCTGTTCCTGGCGGGCGAGCCGCCAGGAACAGGATGGCGGTAGGGATTGTCAGAATCCCCTCGGCGGCGCAGCGAGCTGCGCCGCCTTGGAGGATTCTTACGGGCAGTGGAAAACCGCCGGGAGACCGCCGGTTTTCCCGTTCTGACCGCGGCCAAAGCGCCGCGGTCAGAATGCCCAAGGGGGCACCGCCGGCCTGTCGGCGGTGCTCCCGCCCCCGTTGGCCCTGGCGGTAGAGAACCGCCAGGGTCAGAATGAGGGCCATAGTACTCCATTGTTTGAAACCATTACTATTTTTATCTGTTGCTTGACTAAGGATAAATATTCACATACACAACTCTGCAAAAATGTATTGATCTCTCTGTGAGGATTAGAGAGGCATCGTAGCATCTATTGCCCTGCAGGTTATTCATGAGATTCAAAACTTCTTTGCATGGACAATTCTTTTTGTACTCAAGTGTCAAGGTATCCTGCTGCATGTAAGTTTTGATAGAGCACATCTGAGAAATCCGCTTGGAGCTCTAATTGTCGACAGTCAGTATGTTTTGATGTCTACTCTTCCCTGGTACAATTACACAGCATGAATGGCAATTGTAAATATTTGCTGTACCAATGTTGATGTAAAAGTCAAAATGTTACAACATGGTTGAAAATACTAATAAACAGATTTTCAAAAACAAAAATCAGTTATGGGGAGAACCCTTTCTCCCAAATCTTCTTATTTCCCTACTTAGTTCCAATTTAAAGGGTCTTATCAAAATTCCATGCATGAGTAAACATATAATCAGTAATCAATTGGAAAAGGCTGCACCCCGTACTTAAACGTATGACTTGCTGGCCAATCTGACCCCATCCGCCCATTAATACAGGATACGGCCTTTGTGACCACAAATTTGGGAAGTACTTCCTCACGTGCCTCATATTTTATTTCTGGAAAACTAGCCAAATAAATATTATATGCTGAAAGTATTTCTTTATGCCATAGATCTACTATGACGGTTGTTTAACTTATGGTTAAAATCCCCTGCAATAATGAGAAAATCTTTATGGAACCTTCCTCATTATAAATCTACCTCATCCTTAACTTTTCCCACTTCGGATCTATTTTCTACCGCACGAATATCCTGTACATATACGTTAACTCTTACCATGGAGTCATATCCTGTGACCCCATCCTGCAGACTCACTCTACACGCAATCATCCATTTATAACTCAAATCTATTGGCACAACCTTCTTTGCAATTCTAGTGCAGACCAAAATTATTAGTCCCCCCAAAGGGTTGCCCTTTAGGAAAGTACCCTCTTTCTTCGCATGGTTACCCCCTTTTTCTGCCTGATGTCAGTGTGCTTGACTGTCGTTACTGGGATCCTGATAACCAGGACCCCAGGGATTATGTTCTCTCTCCCAAAACTCTGTATTTCATCCACAATTGGAACACTGGTGTCCCATTATAAGTCCCTAGTATATAGTACCTAGGTATCCAGGGCATTGGGGTTCTAGGCGATCACTGTGGACTGCAGCATATATTTTGCCACCCATAGGGAGCCAATACAAAGGGTTCTGCAGGACTGCAATTGCAGCCTGTGTGCAAAGGTGCAGTACTGCCATTTTTCACTACACCAGGTTACTTATAAGTCACCCCTATGGTAGGCCTTCTAGCCCAGAGGGCAGGGTGAAAAGTGCTTGTGTGTGAGGGCATCTCTACACTAGCAGAGGCACCACAACAAACTCCAGACCCATTTTCCCATACTTTGTGGGTGCAGGGACACAGTTTTACGTGTGTACTAGACATAGGTCCCTACCTATGTCCAGCTACATATTGATAACTCCAAACACAGGCATGTTTGGTATCAAACATGTTGGATTCATACACCAAGGCTTTTGCAAACATTGGCTGTATGATTCAATGCACTCTGGGGGCTCCATAGATGACCCCCAGTATTGCCATTTCAGCCTTCTGAGGGTTTCCAGGCAGCCCAAGCTGCTGCCACCTCCCAGATAGGTTTATGCCCTCCTGTTGCTTGAAAAGCTAGAGCCCTGGAAGGCAGAACAAAGGATTTCCTTTGGGAGAGGGGTATTACACTCTTTGCCTTTGAAAATAGGAGTACCAGGATTGGGAGGGGTAGCCACCCCAAGCCACTGGAAATGCTTTGAAGGGCACAGAGGGTGCTCTCCATGCATAAACCATTCTACACTGGTTCAGGGACCCCCAGTCCCTGCTCTGGAGTGAAACTGGACAAAGAAGAGGGAGTGGCCACTCCCCTGTTCATCACCACCCAGGTGCTCAGAGCTCCTCCCAAGGGTCCCTGGGTTTTACTATCTTGGATTCAAGATTGGCAGGGAACTCTGGCAGCATCTAAGTGTCCAGTGCTAGCAGGTGACGTAAGAGCCCTCTCCTGATAGGTGTTTACCTGGCTCGGTGACCAATCCCCCTTTCAGCGGCGAGCCGCCAGGAACAGGATGGCGGTAGGGATTGTCAGAATCCCCTCGGCGGCGCAGCGAGCTGCGCCGCCTTGGAGGATTCTTACGGGCAGTGGAAAACCGCCGGGAGACCGCCGGTTTTCCCGTTCTGACCGCGGCCAAAGCGCCGCGGTCAGAATGCCCAAGGGGGCACCGCCGGCCTGTCGGCGGTGCTCCCGCCCCCGTTGGCCCTGGCGGTAGAGAACCGCCAGGGTCAGAATGAGGGCCATAGTACTCCATTGTTTGAAACCATTACTATTTTTATCTGTTGCTTGACTAAGGATAAATATTCACATACACAACTCTGCAAAAATGTATTGATCTCTCTGTGAGGATTAGAGAGGCATCGTAGCATCTATTGCCCTGCAGGTTATTCATGAGATTCAAAACTTCTTTGCATGGACAATTCTTTTTGTACTCAAGTGTCAAGGTATCCTGCTGCATGTAAGTTTTGATAGAGCACATCTGAGAAATCCGCTTGGAGCTCTAATTGTCGACAGTCAGTATGTTTTGATGTCTACTCTTCCCTGGTACAATTACACAGCATGAATGGCAATTGTAAATATTTGCTGTACCAATGTTGATGTAAAAGTCAAAATGTTACAACATGGTTGAAAATACTAATAAACAGATTTTCAAAAACAAAAATCAGTTATGGGGAGAACCCTTTCTCCCAAATCTTCTTATTTCCCTACTTAGTTCCAATTTAAAGGGTCTTATCAAAATTCCATGCATGAGTAAACATATAATCAGTAATCAATTGGAAAAGGCTGCACCCCGTACTTAAACGTATGACTTGCTGGCCAATCTGACCCCATCCGCCCATTAATACAGGATACGGCCTTTGTGACCACAAATTTGGGAAGTACTTCCTCACGTGCCTCATATTTTATTTCTGGAAAACTAGCCAAATAAATATTATATGCTGAAAGTATTTCTTTATGCCATAGATCTACTATGACGGTTGTTTAACTTATGGTTAAAATCCCCTGCAATAATGAGAAAATCTTTATGGAACCTTCCTCATTATAAATCTACCTCATCCTTAACTTTTCCCACTTCGGATCTATTTTCTACCGCACGAATATCCTGTACATATACGTTAACTCTTACCATGGAGTCATATCCTGTGACCCCATCCTGCAGACTCACTCTACACGCAATCATCCATTTATAACTCAAATCTATTGGCACAACCTTCTTTGCAATTCTAGTGCAGACCAAAATTATTAGTCCCCCAAAGGGTTGCCCTTTAGGAAAGTACCCTCTTTCTTCGCATGGTTACCCCCTTTTTCTGCCTGATGTCAGTGTGCTTGACTGTCGTTACTGGGATCCTGATAACCAGGACCCCAGGGATTATGTTCTCTCTCCCAAAACTCTGTATTTCATCCACAATTGGAACACTGGTGTCCCATTATAAGTCCCTAGTATATAGTACCTAGGTATCCAGGGCATTGGGGTTCTAGGCGATCACTGTGGACTGCAGCATATATTTTGCCACCCATAGGGAGCCAATACAAAGGGTTCTGCAGGACTGCAATTGCAGCCTGTGTGCAAAGGTGCAGTACTGCCATTTTTCACTACACCAGGTTACTTATAAGTCACCCCTATGGTAGGCCTTCTAGCCCAGAGGGCAGGGTGAAAAGTGCTTGTGTGTGAGGGCATCTCTACACTAGCAGAGGCACCACAACAAACTCCAGACCCATTTTCCCATACTTTGTGGGTGCAGGGACACAGTTTTACGTGTGTACTAGACATAGGTCCCTACCTATGTCCAGCTACATATTGATAACTCCAAACACAGGCATGTTTGGTATCAAACATGTTGGATTCATACACCAAGGCTTTTGCAAACATTGGCTGTATGATTCAATGCACTCTGGGGGCTCCATAGATGACCCCCAGTATTGCCATTTCAGCCTTCTGAGGGTTTCCAGGCAGCCCAAGCTGCTGCCACCTCCCAGATAGGTTTATGCCCTCCTGTTGCTTGAAAAGCTAGAGCCCTGGAAGGCAGAACAAAGGATTTCCTTTGGGAGAGGGGTATTACACTCTTTGCCTTTGAAAATAGGAGTACCAGGATTGGGAGGGGTAGCCACCCCAAGCCACTGGAATTGCTTTGAAGGGCACAGAGGGTGCTCTCCATGCATAAACCATTCTACACTGGTTCAGGGACCCCCAGTCCCTGCTCTGGAGTGAAACTGGACAAAGAAGAGGGAGTGGCCACTCCCCTGTTCATCACCACCCAGGTGCTCAGAGCTCCTCCCAAGGGTCCCTGGGTTTTACTATCTTGGATTCAAGATTGGCAGGGAACTCTGGCAGCATCTAAGTGTCCAGTGCTAGCAGGTGACGTAAGAGCCCTCTCCTGATAGGTGTTTACCTGGCTCGGTGACCAATCCCCCTTTCAGGGTTATTTAGGTTCTCTTCTTCGGGTGGTCCCTCAGATTCTGATTGTACAACTCCAGCAGGAATCCTCTGCATCATCTACTTCAACTTCTGACCGAATAACCTGCATCTGGACTCTTCAGGACCCTACAAGCTGCAACAAAGAAGCAAGATACCTGGTGCAAACTGGTAACTCAGGCTCCTTCCAGCAACTGCAATATTTCCCTGTTGTGCATCCTCTGAGGACAGCCCTTCTTCAGCCTGCATTGTAAGAAACACAAAATCTCCCTTGGGGTGAAGGAGTCAATCCCCTGCTTCTGCAGGCACCAACTGCAACAACGACCTGCTGCATGGATCTCCTCTCCTGTTCAGCTGCATGGATCCTGCATCACTGGTGGTAGACTGAAGTGGTCCCGACAGTCCTCTATTCCAGCTGTTCAACTTTAGTGGAGGTAAGACCTTGCCTCCCTATAAAAGACAGTACCCCCATGTTGGCATCCTTCCTCCAAGTTCTTCATGCATCTTGAAGCTCTGGCCACCAGCACTCTATCCTGCGGCACACAGCTTCCTGAGTGCTGCATGGGACTTTTCTGTAACTTTCTTTTCCCCATCCTGTGGGACTCCTGTGTGAGCTGCCTGGTGTTCTGTGGGCTCTCTGTGTTGCTGAGTCGCTGAGGGCAGCCTCTGACTCCCCCTCTTGGGTAGAGTCCACCTGGTCCTTTCTAGTCCCTGGCAGCCTCATTTTCCGCTAACCATGAGCTTTGCGTGTGCCAAGGCTTATTAGCAGACTCCAATGATGCAAACCCAACTGCAATCCTCCATCTGGCGTAGGACATCACTTGCACCCTCCAGGAACCCGACTTCAGCTTCTTGGGTGCAGTGCTGACTTTTGTTCTTCACCGGTGGTGCACCTTCATCCAGGTTAGCAGGGGCTCCTGCTGTTCGTGTACTCCTCCATGCTTCTTGGACTTGGTCTCCTTCTTCCACAGGTCTTCTTGTCCAGGAATCCACTGTTGGTGTCTTACAGTCTCTTCTGGGTTTTACATAATTCTTCTTTTTGTTTCTGTGTGTGATCTGGGAAATTTACTGTGATTTACTCCTGTTTTCCTGGTCGTTGGGGTGGGTTGTGGTGCTTACCTTTGGGATTTTCTAGTGCTCACAGCTCGCCTCAACACACTACACTTGGCTTGGTAGGGGACCGACTTTCGCATTCCACTTTCTTAGTATATGGTTTGTGCTCCCCAGGCCCATTTCTAAATATTGTGATTTTCACTTATTGCACTGTTATCTAACTGTTTATAAGCCCATTTCTGTATACTAGTGTATTAGGGAGAATAGTCTCTATGGTATTTTGCTATTTGTGTCACCAAAATAAAGTACCTTTATTTTTGTAACACTGAGTGTTTTCTTTCATGTGTGTATGTTCTAAGGTCCGTATTTATACTTTTTTAGAGCCGCATGTGGGTCCTTTTTTGACGCAAAAGCGGCACAAACTTACAAAAAACAATTGTATTTTGTAAGTTTGCGCCGCTTTTGCGTCAAAAAAGGACCCACATGCGGCGTTAAAAAACTATAAATTTGAGCCTAAGTGTGACTGCGGTGGTAATGCATGAGCTTTGCATGTCTCCTAGATAAGCCTTGACTGCTCATCGACAACTACCTCTAGAGAGCTTGGCGTCTAGATACTGCCTACACTACACTAATAAGGTATAACTGGTATAAGGTGTAAGTACCATAGGTACCCACTACACACCAGGCCAGCCTCCTACACACCCCTGGAGGTTTCTCTAAGCAGTCCTAGTTAACTGAACAAAACCATCAAACAATTGGGTTTCATCACACAGCCAGGTTTCCTGCATAGATACGATCTCATGCATCTGGACCACCTGTTTCAATCTCTCCGATTTTGACATACTCACTAGCGCATTCATATACCAAGAGAATGGCCCTCATTACAACATTAGTGGTAAATCCCGCTTACCGCCGTGCAGAAGACCGCCAACACACTGCAGTGGCGGCGGAATTCCGCTGCAGCTATTGCGGTCCACAGCCCGGAATCCACCAAAAACCAGACATCCACACAAGTCCGCCACACCAATGGTCAGTGATAAACTGGCGATAACAAACCCTCCACCGTCACGCCAACAGGAATACGCCCACACTATCACGACCCACTAATCCACACAGCGGTCATTCAACCGCGGTATTCCTTTGGCGGTACACACTGCTGCGCTCAAAATACACACACACTTACAAAACACAACCACATTGGACAATTCCAAATACACACACCTGATACAAATACACAAACCACTCCCACACACTCAATACAATATAAAACACACACCCACATCACCCACAAACCCCTATGACAAAAATTGAGAAAGAAGCCCAGAGACAGACACCACCATCAACAACTCTAGCATCCACAGGCACACAATACCATCACTCACACAACATCCACACACCTCAGACAACACACACAAACACATCCCCTCACACATCACAACACACACCACCTCACACATCACCCACACCACACCGTGGCACCGCAAAGACACCCCAGGTTCTCTGAGGAGGAGCTCAGGGTCATGGTGGAGGAAATCGTCTGGGTAGAGCCACAGCTATTCGGATCACAGGTGCAGCACACCTCCATAGCTAGGAAGATGGAGCTATGGTGCAGAATCGTAGACAGGGTCAACGCAGTGGGACAGCATCCAAGAACTAGGGATGACATCAGGAAGAGGTGGAATGACCTACGGTCGAAGGTGCATTCCATGGTCTCAAGACACCAGATTGCAGTATAGAGGACTGGCGGCTGACCCCCACCTCCTCCCCCACAACTAACAACATGAGAGGAGCAGGTCTTGGCTATACTGCCTCCTGAGGGCCTCACAGGAGTAGCAGGAGGAATGGACTCTGGTAAGTCAAATCTTAACTATTAAATCCCCCACCCTACCTGCATGCTATCACATACCGCACCCTCACCCTCACCCCATCACTCCAACACCTCACAAATGTCCCCTAAAGTAAAAAAGTTGCCCACAACCCGGAGGGAGAAGGCAAAAACACCTGCCACCAAGGGCTCAGGGAAAACAAAAGGGGATAGTGGCAAAACAGCTGTGCCACTATCCAAGGTGGGAAAGCACCAGAAAATCAAGGGAAGGTCAGTAGAGGTCATGGTGGCACCGACTATGGGACCAGTGTTACACCTTCTGTCCACGTCGACACCAACCGGTACGGTGGAGAAGTCGGTACGGTGGAGAAGACCGCCACCTACACCGCCACATGCACCGCCACATGCACCGCCACCAGCACCACAGTCACTGAGCCCACCACCAGCACCGCAGTCACTGAGCCCGCCACCAGCACCGCTGCCACAGATCCCGCTACCAGCACCGCCACCACAGAGCCCGCCACCAGCACCACCGCCACAGAGTCCACCACCAGCACTGCCACCACAGAGTCCGCCGCCAGCACCGCTGCCACAGGGGCTGCCGCAAGCACCACTGCCACAGAGTCCGCCACCAGCACTGATGTCACAGAGTCTGCCGCCAGCACCGATGCCACAGAGGCCGCCGCAAGCACCGCTGCCGCAGAGTTCTCCGCCAGCACCGATGCCACAGAGGCCGGCGCCAGCACCGCTGCTACTGACACCGCCGCAAGCACCGCCAGCAGCCCCCAACATCCTGAGCCAGTGGCACCACCGCAGACATGGCTGCCATCCTCAGTGGTCACTCGACCGAGCCTGGTGGTCAGTTCCAGGAGCCTGGGCAGCTTCCATGATGCAACACCTTCAGTGGTGATAGGCATCCACTACCTCAGTCCTTGTCTGGTTGAAGCACTCTGGGCACAAAGCCCCCTCTAGAACCAATGGAGAAAGACATCCACTACCTCAGTCCTTGCAGGATGAAGCACTCTGGGCACAAAACCCCCTCCAGGACCAGTGGAGAAAGACATCCACTACCTCAGTCCTTGCCAGGATGAAGCACTCTGGGCACAAAGCCCCCTCAGAACCAGTGGAGAAAGGCATCCACTACCTCAGTCCTTGGCAGGATGAAGCACTCTGGACACAAAGCCCCCTCCAGAACCAGTGGAGAAAGGCATCCACTACCTCAGTCCTTGGCAGGATGAGGAAAGGCATCCACTACCTCAGTCCTTGGCAGGATGAAGCACTCTGGGCACAAAGCCCCCTCCAGAACCTTTGGAGAAAGGCATCCACCTGAGTGACTGTGGCTTTGCACTCCCCAGGATAAAGCAGTGGGCAACCCACCCACTGGAGAGACTTGAGAGACTGTGGCTTTGCACTCCCCAGGATGCAGCAGTGGGCAAACTACCCACTGGAGAGACTTGGCAAACCATCCACTGGAGAGACTTGAGAGACTGTGGCCTTGCACTCCCCAGGATAAGGCAGTGGGCAACCCACCCACTGGAGATACTTAAGAGACTGTGGCTTTGCACTCCCCAGGATGCGGCAGTGGTCAACCCACCCAATGGAGAGACTTGAGAGACTGTGGCTTTGCACTCCCCAGGATAAAGCAGTGGGCAACCCACCCACTGGAGAGACTTGAGAACTGTGGCTTTGCACTCCCCAGGATGCAGCAGTGGGCATGGAGCCCCCTCGTGGAGCAGTGGTGTTGTGCACTCATCCGGCTGAGGTGCCCCCCTACCCTTCCCCCTGAGGTGCCTGTTTCATTTCGATCTGATGCCCCTGCAGTGTTCTGATATCGAGTGTGGGCCTCGCCCATGCATTTTGGGCCCACTGGTTCACGGACAATTATTGGTGCACTGTCTGGACTTGTGTAGTTGGTGTACATAATTATATATACTGTATTTCGAGTTTTGACTACTGTTTTTTTCATGATTACAATTGTTCAACTCATTTCCTTTTGTCCTTGCATTCTTGATAGGGGGAGGGGAGATGTAAATGTAATGTACAGTATGTATTTGCGTGTATGTTGTTGTGGGTGAGGGTGGGGGTGTTGCATGTTGCGTGAGTGTGTCACTCTCTTTTTCCTCCCCCCTCCCCTGTGTTGTAGGTGCAGTTCTCACTGTGGTCGTCGCCGCCGTCTTTGTTGCTCCTAATAGAGAAACAGGAATACCATTGCAGGGAGTATTTGGAGTTCTGGCTCCATGGCGTCCTGGTTCCTCGTGGGGTGTGGAGAGGTGAGTGTTTTCCCTTCTGTGTACTGTTTCTGCCGTGTTTTTGTTCACGTTCGTTCCGCCTTGGAAAAGGTGGCGGATTGGCCTCTCATAATAGTGTGGGTGGTACATTGTCTTCTCCCTGTCTGTTGGCGGTGACCGCAGCGCTGTTTGTTTGTACCGCCGTGGCGTTCGGAGTATTAAAGTGGCTATCTATGTTGGCGGTTTCCGCCATGGTCGTGATTAAATTTTTTTTCCGCCGGCCTGTTGGCGGTATTACCGCTGCTTTAACACCGACCGCCATGGTTGTAATGAGGGCCAGTATTCCTAGACTGTGCAACGACCCAGAGTCCTAATTGATCTCACTCAACTACCCCTCATCCTCATTACCTGGGGATGACAAAGCCACATACCTATTCTTGTGGCACACACACTCCCCAGCCACAGCCCTACCAGGGGTCTTCACAGTTATTTCCCAGACTTCCTTATCTCTATACTTCTTACCAATCAACCTAACTTGTTGAGGGCCAAGCCCTGCATGGTATCTAAGGTATTCTTTATTCTGACCCTCATCTTCCAGCATTTCAATTCCTTGAACAAGCCGTATCCCTTACTTAAATATTTCACTTTCGGCTTTCATAAGCAACAACTTCACTAACCCTGACTATAGCAGGACTTTGGTCATTTCTATCCCCTGGCTTTTTCATAAAGCCTAGCTGTCTAAGGTCCTTGGTTCCTAGGTCTTTCACACTTGTGGATTTGGAGAAGGCAAACAGTAACTTTGAACGTTTTAGGGGGAGTAACTTCGTTGTTTATTTTCCTTTTTTCTCCTTTTGGGCAGGATCAAAATACAACCATAGATCACTATGTATTCCAATCCCTATAGAAGTAGATGCCAACTCATCTCTACCCCTATTCACACTACCTTTACGCTCCTTCCTTTCCATTCCCACCCTTCTCCCTTCCATTTCTCCCCGATTCGGTGTACCCTTTGTGACCTTTACTTTCTTATCATACTCCATGTTCTCTCTAATCCGGGACTGGGGGGGGGTTCCCTCCTTCACAATCCCCTAAAATTCTCTCCTGCTCCCCTTTTTTGACCAATCATCCTTCCCACTTTCTGGATCTTTAATTAGGTAGTTGCCTCTAGCCCTTTTGACAGGCACTGTAACATTCCTAGTACTGATTCTCACACCCTTTACTGCCCTTTCTCTTCTAGGCCTTTGTATGCACTGTCTGTAAAAAGTAAATTTCCCAAGTCTCTTCAGCAACATAGGATGCCTTGACACATGCACACTTTGGGCTCCTGCATCCTCTTTGTGGGGTACTGCTGCTTCCTGCTTCTCACCTTTCACCGTTCTAACCATAGACGGCATAAGAGCCGTTATCTGCTTCAATTCCCCCACCATAGCCTAAAACTGCTCTTTATGTGCTTTCAAAACATTGTGACTCATTTCAGATACCTTAAGTAGACCTTGCATAGTCGTCTCTAGCATCAACATAATATCTAACATTGATGCAGAGGATGATGCCGTAAAATTTACATTTTGAGTAGAATTATGTCCTAAATCTTCTGAAACCCCTCTTGAAACCTCTTTTACAGTAGATGAGCGTTGCTCCTCTACCTTCTCATGCTCCCTGCCGTAGCCAGTGAGGGCCTCCCAACCAGACCCTACCTCTAAATCCCCATTTCTTTCTTCGCATTGCCTTGCTCCACTCTCAAAGAGAGAAAAGAGTCTTGGTGACGAGGACAATCTGGGTTTGATGCAGTTCAATCTGGCTTGTTAATTCTGTCATATTTGCTATCCATAGACTTATGTCTAAAGATCAGCTGCCAGAATCCTTTGTTGGTTCTTCTCCCATTAGTCACCCCTCCACTCGAGATTGAGGTATCTTCCTTTTGGAATGTTTGTCCACAAAATATTTTATTGATCTACTTAGAGCCATCCACCCAAGTCATCCTTTGGAGGGCTATCATCTTGAATTTTTCTCCTTTTAATCCTGCCTAAAGGTTTGCCTTTGCATTATTTATCGATACTTTATTGTTCTTCCAGATCTTCTGCTATCAATATGGAGTCTTCTCAGTGTTAGTTAATAATCCTTTTCCACTGCTTCCCTTTCCCAGGCACCATTTGCTGGTGATACTTAACTTGGGCAGCTACTGTTTCCGACAATAACTTCCTTAGTCAAAACTCACTCTAGAGTTCTTACCTCTGCTAACCTGTCTGATGTCCCGTCTATAAGCTGGACTGCCGTCTCCATCCATCTTTTGTGCACCAGCTACTGCATATCCTCCAAATAACTCCAAAAGTGGCTCTCCAGGGCTCCTTTTTGCTGGTAGATCAAAGACCAAGCCACACCTCATCCTCCACCACCTCAGCCTCCTGACTTTCCCCAGGAACAGTGATTGCACTGATGTATTCTGAGCACCTCTTGGCTCCTGTGGGGGGCTGGCACGATTGCCTCATATTGGCCCAGTGGCTCCCTATGGTCATTTTCCACACTCTGTGTGGTTCTTCCTTGCGCTCACTACCACGAGGTTCCCTAATGCTGAATCAGCACCCAATCAACATCACTGACTCCAGGCACAGCAGTATCACAGCAGCATCCACCGTCAGAGTCACTCGTAGCTAGCTAGGGGTAACTCAGCCCAGCCACAGAGGCACTTTCAATCCTTTTTTTTAAGCTGTACCAATTATAAAAAGTGTACGATTATAAAGTGTGGCAACCCTCAGACAATTCACACCCTTGCTAAGCGCAGATGGGGGCAGGAGGATTACAAATCCTCCAGGTGAAGAACCAAAGCTGACAATATCCCCCAGTATCCTTGCACTAGTAAGAGGAGTTGAATGGAACTGGGCAAAACTACTCATCCCAGAATGCAAAGCGGCAATAAAATTGATGTAACTTCTGGACACAAAGGCTTTACAAATAGGCTTTGAAAACGTGGCCAAGTCTGTGCATAACCAACTACTTAAATAGCACACCCCAGCACTCTGCAGGCATCAGTGCACCCTGATGTAGCCTCAATGACAAATATTCCCTCAATCACATGTTCATTACTGTGTGGGGCAGGTGTGTGCAATGTCATCACAGACTTCCATTTCTTCCTCTGGCATTTTCTTTCCTTCTCAGATAGTGCAGTAGTGTTTGTAAAACTCACACGAATGACAGCAGAATACTAATCTGTCTGCAACGGACCTGCTTCTCCTTAGTTCAACACATCTAAGTCCATCCTCTCTTTCCACTTCACTCCCCTCTCTCCACTCCACCCTGTTACCTTATTGCAAGACAACACAGATTGACAAAGCCAGGTAACATGTTAATAACACTGTTTCTGTATTCTTCAGGGACCATAACATGAGCTGTACAAACAACAACATCCTGCGCTTTCACCTGAATGGTGTATATAGAAGTGATGGTGTACACTTCACAGACGAAGGCAACATAGTTTTTCTTTCAAACCTAAAACACTGCATCTGCTCTTACATGTAGCTATAACATACGTTCAATGAACTCAAAAACCTTCTAAGGGCCACCCTATTGCATAATAATCTTGATGATTTTGTGTATAAATATATATTTTTTTAATTTTCACAATAATCATGACGATGTTCAAATATTAGCAATTATGCCGCAAAAAACGCAAAACAAAAGCAGTATTTCAATACACACAAATCCATTCAAAATAGATAACTATATATGTAAACAATGTCTAATATCTAACACCAAAGATCACTTTCTAAACAAGTGCACAAACATGTATGAGTTTTTCTATCACTTAATATATCTAAACTTCAACCACTCTTTTTGAGAGTGTCACTGAGTCTCCAAATGCCTGAATCATACTATCAGTACATCTGTGAATGGGCGCATCTGTCTGTGAGTGAATCTTTGAATGGTGCATGAGGGTGTGATTGTATCTGCATATGGGTAAGTCAGGGTGTCACAGGATCTGCAAATGAATATAAAAGGGTGTCAGTAGATCTGTAAATAGGTGCGTCAGGGTCTGAATGAATCTGCGAATCAGTGCGTGAGGTTGTCACTGGATATGCAAATTGGTGAGTCAGGGTGTGATTGGGAATGTGAATGGGTGCATCAGGGTGTGACTGAATTTGCAAATGGCTGTTTCACAGTCTGAGTGGATCTGCAAATGGGTGCATGAGGTCACTGGATATGCAAAAGAGTGCATCAGGGTGAGATTGTGTATGCAAATGGCTGCATCATGGTGTGAGTGGATCTGCTAATAGGAGCAACGGGGGTGACTGGATCTGTGAATAGGTGCATCAGGGCGTAAGTGGATCTGCAAAGGGGGGTCTGAGGTTGTCACTGGGAATGTGAATGGGTGTATCAGGGTGTGATTAGGCATGTGCATAGGTACATTAGTGTGTGATTGGACCTGCAAATTGGTGTGTCAAGGGATGACTGGATCTGTGAATGGGTGCAATAGGGTGTGACTGGATCTGAGAATGGGTGTGTCACTGTCTGACTGGATCTGCAAGTTGGTGCGTCAGGCTGTGACTGGATCTGGAAATGGGTACATAAGAGTGTCAGTGAGTCTGTGAGTGGGTGCATCACGGTGTGACTGCTTCTGCAAATGGGTGCATGAGGGTGTGACTAGATCTACGAATGGGTGCACTAGGGTGTGCACTACGGTGTGAGTGGGTCTCTAAATGGTTGCATCAGGGTGTGATTGTATCTGCGAATGGGTGCATCAGGGTGTAAGTGGATCTCCTAAAGGGTGCATTAGAGTGTGAGTGGATCTACAAATGGGTGAATCAGGGTTTAAGTGGATTTGTGAATGGGTGCATCAGGGGTTGAGTGGGTCTGTGAATGGGTGCATGAAGTGTGAATGGATGTGTGAATGGGTGTGTCATAGTCTGAGTGAATCTGCAAATGCGTGTGTGAGGTTGCCACTTGGTATTCAAATGGGTGCGTCAGGATGAGAATAGGTGCATCAGAGTGTGAATGAGTGTATCAGGGGGTGACTGGATCTGTGAACATGTGCATCAGAGTGTGAGTGGATCAGCAAATAGATACGTGATGTTGTCATGGTTATGCGAATGGGTGCATCAGGGTGTGATTTGGTTTGTGAATGGGAGCATCAGGGAATGAGTGGATCTGAAAATTGGTGCATCAGGAGGTGACTGGATCTATGAATAGGTGCATCAGGGTGTGAGTGGGTCTGCAAATGGGTATATCACAGTCTGAGTGGGTCTGTGAATGGGTGCATCAGGATGTGACTGGATGCCTCACGGTCTGAGTGGATCTGTGAATGTGTGCATGAGGTTGTCACTGGGTAGGCGAATGGGTGCATCAGGGTCTGTTTAGATCTGTGAATAGTGCACCAGGGTATGATTGGATCTGCAAATGGGTGCATCAGGGTGTCAGTGAGTGTGAATGGGTGTCTCAGGGTGCAACTGCATCTGTGAATGGGTGCTTCAGGGTGTGAGTGGGTCTATGAATGGGTGCATCAGGGTGTGAGTGGATCTGCATATGAGTGAATGAGGGTGTGAGTTGATCTGTGAATGGTTTTTCATGGAAATGGGTGCAAGAGGGTGTCAGTGAGCTTGTGAAAGGGTGCATCAGGGTGTGACTGCTTCTGTGAATGGGTGCATGAGGGTGTGACTGGATCTGTGAATAAGTGCACTAGGCTATAAGTGGATCTCAAAATGGGTGCATCAGGGTGTGAGTGGATCTGCATATGGGTGTAACAGGGTATGAGTGGATCTCCGAAAGGGTGCATCAGGGTGTGAGTGGATTTGTGAATGGGTGCATCAGGGGTTGAGTAGGTCTGTGAATGGGTACAATAGGTATGACTGGTTCAGCAAATGAGTGCGTCATGGTCCGAGGGAATCTGCAAATGGGCGTGTGAGGTTGTCACTGTGGATGCAAATGGCTGAGTCAGGATGAGAATTGGTGCATTAGGTTGTGAGTGGAACTGCAAATAGGTGCATCAGGGGGCGATTGGATCTGTGAATGAGTGAACCAGGTTGTGAGTGGATCTGTGAATGGGTGCATTACAGTCTGAGTGAGTCTGTGAATGGGTGCATCAAGATGTGACAGGATCTGCAAATGGACGCATCACAGTCTTTTTAGATCTGTGAATGGGTGCATGATGGTGTGATTGGATCTGCAAATGGGTGCATCAGGGTGTCAGTGAATCTGTGAATGAATGTGTCAGGGTGTGACTACAACTGTGAATGGTTGCTTGAGCACGTGGTTGGGTCTATGAATGGGTGCATCAGGGTGTGATTGGATCTGCATATGGGTGCATCAGGGTGTGAGTGGATCTCAAAATGGGTCCATCAGTAGGTAAGCGGATCTGCAAATAGGTGCATCAGGGTATGAGTGGATGGGTGTGTCACAGCTGGAGTGGATCTGTGAATGGGTGCATGAGGTTGTCACTGGGGTTGCAAATGGGTACATCACGGTGTGTTTGGATCTGCGTATGGGTGCATTAGGGTGTAATTGGATCTACAAATGGGTGCATCAGGGTGTCAGTGAGTCTGTGAGTGGGTGTGTCAGGGTTTGATTGGATCTGCAAATGGGTGCATCAGGGTGTCAGTGAGTCTGTGAATAGGTGAGTCAGGGTTTGATTGGATCTGCAAATGGGAGCATCAGGGTGTCAGTGAGTCTGTGAGTGGGTGTGTCAGGGTTTGATTGGATCTGCAAATGGGTGCATCAGGGTGTCAGTGAGTCTGAGAATGGGTGAGTCAGGGTGTGATTGGATCTGCAAAAGGTACATCAGGGTGGGAGTGGCTCTCTGAATGGGTGCATTAGGATGTGAGTGGGTCTGCAACTGGGTGTATCATGGTCTGCGTGAATCTGTGAACGGGTGCATGGGTATGCAAATGGATGCACCAGCGTGTGATTCAGTATGTGAATGGGTGCATCAGGGTGTGAGTGGATTTGCAAATGGGTGCATCACATTCTGAGTGGATCTGAGAATGGGTGCACAAGGTTGTCACTGGGTACGCAAATTGGTGCATCAGGGTGTGATTGGGTATGTGAATGGGTGCATCAGGGTGTGAGTGGATCTCCGAATGGATGCATTAGGGAGTGAGTAAATCTGCAAATGGGTGCATCAGGATATGACAGAATTTGTGAATGCATGAATGAGGGTGTGAGTGAGTCTGTGAATAGGTACGTCAGGGTGTGGTTGGATCTGCAAATGGGTGCACCAGGGTATGAGTGAATGCATAAATGGGTGCATCAGGGTAAGAATGAATCTGCAAATGAGTCCATGAGGTTGTGACTGGGAGTGTGAATGGGTATGTCAGGGTATGATAGGGTCTATGAATGGGTGGATCCAGATATAACTGGATCTACAAATGGGTGTATCAGGGAGTGAGTGAATCTTTGAATGGGTATGTGAGGTTGTGTCTGTGTATGGGTGAGTCACTGCATCAGCCAATGGTTACATCAGGGTGTGAATGGAACTGCCAGTGGGGGCATGAGAGTGTAACTGGGTCTATTACTGAGTGTATGATTTTCTGTTTGCTACTATGAGTGAACACATAAGTATTTTAAAAACTCTCTGAACATTATTTACTTGTTGCCAATATTGGCAAATTTGTCACAGAGTTACACGGGGGTCGCAAACAGCATTGTGACGTACTAATGAATATCATGTATCTTGTAAAAAAACAATTATAAGGTCATGATTTGACCAGCACTGTCTTGTATATAACAGCCTTGGAGTCAGGGTACTTCACCCTGACACTTCCTGCAACTTTCATTTTTTAATTTGAGCCCCGGGACTGTAACCCTTTCTGTAAGATGGTGGTCGCAAATTTCTAGTAAGAATGCCATCAGCCAATCACAGTATCTCTGTGGTCATGTGCATTCATGAATATGTTGCAATCACCACGAAAAGCATAGTGCCCTATCCACAGCCAGAGATATACAAATTTGTTTGCTGCTAATATCTTGAAAACTGCTTAACGGATTTTCACCAAACAAGCAAACGCACAATCTGTGTATCGAAAGCTAGCTGTCTGCCAAATTTGGTGTAATTCCATCAAGTGGTCTGTAATCTTGTCTAGAGGTCCCATGGAAATTAATATTGGAAAACCAACATTTGACCACCACCTTTTTCTCAGTCCCCACTTGACGGATCACCCCAAAACTTTACATGCACAACAAGAATCACAGCACACTTTTTTGGGGAAATTTCATAAAGATCCATCAAACAGACATATAGGCAAGTCAATAAAACATCCTCCTAACTAAAACTACCTGGTGTTTGTGTGTATATATATATATATATATATATATATATATATATATATATATATATACATATATGTATGTATATATATATATATATATATATATATATATATATATATATATATATATATATATATATATATATATATATATATATATATAAAAATATTCACTTAAAAAGCTGAAGGTTACAGGAACGTTATAGTTAGGTTCTGAATCTACTTGCACAAAACCAGACAAATTCAGAAGTTATAGTTAGTTATTTCAAGTAACTATAACCTGCAGCCTAAGGTAACTATACCTATAACTTGCGTCCCTACTGTACACGATTTGCTCTTCAAAAATGTGACTTCTAATGTTTCATTGATAGTCTTATTGGTGTTTTAAAAGTTCTCATGAGTGTTGTAATATCTGAGGTAGTTAGCAGTGCATGGCGAGGGTGTGAGTTATAGTTACCGTAGGCTGATTTCAGCCCAAGAGACCCCATCTCCAGGGCCCACTATAAATCCATGGGGGGTTGCATGGCCACTCTCCCTGGGCTCAACTCTGCACCATCCCACAGGACTCGGCCTTCAATAAATGGAGGAGAAGGTCCTGTGGCCCCCCATCCCAGCCAATTTCAGCCCCGGGACCCCATCCCCCAACCATATTTGCTGGGTGCCCCACAGGGCACCCAGTGTACAATGTGACCGCAGGGGGAGTCTGAAGGCCCCTGTGGCCCCAGCTGGCTCACAGCTTCCTGCAGGATCCAACACTGTTTTCACAGAGAGGGAGCTGCTGAAGATGCAGTTCCCTCTATGTGAGAGCAATAGTTTCCTCTACCCGGGGGTGGTGGTGTTCCCAGGAGCTGCAGGGGTTGCACAGCCTCCCCGTAATGTCAAGTGATTTGTCCCGGTAGATGGCAGTCCCCAGGGTTTGGGGGGGCTGCATGGTCCCCCCTTATTATCAAATGATTTGCACAGGTGAGGTGGCAGTCCCTGGGGCGGCAGGAGGGCACATGGCCCCCCTTAACATTAAATGATTTGCTCCACCACCAAGGGGATGCAGGGGGGTCTGCGCAGCCCTGTCTTACTGTCAAATGATTTGCCCCAGGGAGGTGGCACTCCCCGGGGTTGTGAGGGGGACATGTGGGACACGCAGTTATTTAATCATTTGCCCTGGGGATGTCGCTATCCCCGGGGCTGCAGGGGGCAGCGTGTGCCCCCCACATTTATTTCTTTATGTGCCCCAGGAAGGTGGTGGTCCCCGGAGCTGCAGAGAGGCACACATATAATTAAATATGAGCTCCAGGGAGGTGATGGTCCCTGTGACAGTAAATAGGCCCAGGAGGGGGCCCCTTGCAACCCCTCTTATATTTTTACATGCCCCTGGGACCTGACCTACCCAAGGGCTTCACTAAAACAAGCGCAGAAGATCCCACTAGTTTAAAAAAATATATTTTTGCAGAAAATTCATGAATTCTTTGCAAGTCAGTGGCAATTGGTTTTTTTTTAAAGTGCTTTATTGCCCTTTCTAGGACGCCTGCACCAGAACTAAGGGGTCAAGGTGTCCCTATCATTGCCACTTTTCTTTTTTTATCTTTTTTTTTCAGCCGAGTCTCAAGATGGCTGGCAACGCTTCGTGGCTGAAATGTTGGCAGCCAATCAGAGCTCTGCAGCTCTCTGCACGAGCTTGTTATTATTTGCAAAGCCTTCACACCTCTAGATATCTATATTCCTCAAAAACTACTCAACGGAGTTACACCAAATAACAAAAAGCACTCTTTCTCAACCAAAAGCTACCTTCCTGTCCAAACGTTTGGGCTGTAGTCGTCTCTAAAATCCCTATTGGAATTATTGAGGGAAACACACTTTTTGTTTCCTATGTACAACAAGAGTCACATGAACACGTCTTTGGAAAATTTTGTGAAGATTCAACAAATCCCCTTACTCATGTCATTTGAAAAGGCATCAGTGATGTCACTCTGACAATATCATGAATGATGCAATATGTGAGGTCATAAGCAGTACATTGCTGGGGTGTATATCATAGATAGTTCAGGTAGCTATAGCTGCTAAATTTCTATGGTTCTATGGAGCGTGTAAAATCTCAACCTAACTGTAACGTTCCTTTAACCTTTGTTTTTTTCAGTGACTTTATAAGGTTATTTTAATTCTATTTCCTAACTATAACACCTCTGTAAACTAAGTTTTTTCAGTGAGTTTCTGTCTTTTCAAATTGACATCCCTGTAACTTTTTTTTGTAAATGTCACTGTTTTTACAACCTTAAAAATAAATGTTATTCTCAAATTTATTGTTATTATAGAAACAAATCACAACTCAAGGCATTCTAAGTAATGTAGTGTTGTAAATGCAATAAAGTATGTTTTTCTCTTGTTTTTGATTATTCTATGCATCTGCGGATCTACCACAAATTTGACAGGAGAGCCCATACAGGTACTATATGGTTACTAGTTTATGTGATGAAATCATGGTGGATCCCCAGATCTGGATCCGTGGATTTGTGAAAATGTTGTTAAAAAATATACACAGGCCCCCAATGAGAGAAAGCATGTCCATACATTATCATTTAGTAGCCTATGTGTGTTATTATTTCTTTTACTAGTTTGGTGAATCTGCAGATCCCCGGTGTGGATCTGGAGATCCGATGTGATGCCTGGAACACACCTAAAGCTCAACTATCGATCTGCTACAGTAAGTCCCCAATCATACACATTTACGAATCACACCCTATCTCACTCATTTGGCTTCCAGATCTCTGCAGAGAATATTGGAATCCAGTTCTCCACTCTATTATTTTCCATTCCTGCAAAACTCCTCACTTTCAGAGAAGAAATGTCTTCTTCCGAGGAATGGAGAGATCCTGAACCTGGAGAAGATGAGAGAATAGATTTTCCACCACTCACAAAAGAATCATATATTGGAAAAAAATGTATCTATTCCATCTTGATAGAAGAAGGTGGTAGCAAATATGGCACAATGTAACACTTGTTTGAGGAATTTGTCATGCAGAACAAGGAAGAAATATTTCCATTGAACTTCCATGTTGAAACACTTGGAAACAATACATGAGTGAACATACAATCAAATGATGAGGGAGAATGCAGATGGTGCATTAACATCAGCAGGAATATTTGCAGAATCATCAGTGCCACAACAAACGATCAACATCCCTAGTTTTCTGAGAAACTTTCTCACATGGTAACTCACTGTAGAAAATGCGACATGCCTGTGGGTTTGAACATGTCTTCCATGGTGCCAATATATACGCTGTCAATAACCACAGATTTTCATTTTTTCTTTCCTTTCCACTCCTTTTGTTGAAAAGACTGAAGCCAGTTGCATCCTCCAAGTTCCCTTCCCTTACCCCACTTAAAAACCTTTTTATTTTTGCTCCCCAATTTAAAAATAATAATAATAATAATAATATAAAATTGTTTTAAAAAACTATACCAAAATAACAAATGGTTCTAGTTAGAACCACTCCATCTGGTCAAAGAAAGAGCTAACTACATGTTTTATGTTTTTGTTCAAGCATGTATAAGTGGTTCTGAGTTTTTGTATGTATACATGTATCATACCTCATATAAATAAGTGAATTTAAAGTAGTACGTGTGACTACTTTAATATTCCTCAACAGGTAAATGTTACTACTTTAATATTCACTAAGGGGGGAAAACCTACAAAGTAGTAAAGAAGATACTAGCAAATGTTTTACAATGTTATCTGGAATACTAAAATGGAAATGTATGTGCAAGTGAGTGTATGAGTGGATATGTCATTGGCTTTATTGGTGTATCACTGCTTCTGTAACTGACTCTGTGTTTATGAGTTGCTGTATCGGGCTATTAATGGGTGTATAAGTGGCTATGTGAATGTCTGAAAGAGTATGTAAGTGTCATTATGGAGGCATGAGTCTATGTGAGTAGATGTTTGTAGGTTTTTGTATGTGTAAATGTGCATGTGACATACTGTATGGAACTGTGAATTGCTCTTTAACTTTCTCTGTGGCTGTCACTACCTCTGTGAGTAACAGTGTGGCTGTGTTGGTGGGGTTGTAAATATCAGTGTGGGTGTGCAAGTGGATGCATCTCTGTGTGTGTGACTAGATGTGTGATTGGCTGTGAGGGTCTGTGACTGTCTGTGAGAGTGACTATGTGGGTGCATGAGTTGGTAGCTCTATGGATGTCAGCAACTGTGTAACTGACTATTTGGATGTGTTAGTGGGGATGTGAATATCTCTATGGGTGTGTAGTTGAGTGTGTGACTGAGTGGGTGTGTGAGTGTGTAGGTGTGGGTCTGGACAAAAGAGTGTTTGTATGGGTGTACAAAAGGAGGATTTGGACGGAAATCCAGGAGAAGGTGAATGCAATTGGGGTGAGCCACAGGAGCATAGACGAACTGAAAAAAGATGGTATGGACCTGCGCTCCAGGACCAAGGAGAGGGTGGCACATTACTGTTGGCCATATATGCCCCCTTTGGGGGCAAGTCGGCCTATTTTTGGAATGCTCATCTGCCCCCAAGGGGGACAGAAAGCCCACCAGAGACCAGGGAAGATTTTGTTTTCAAAATAAGAGGGTGGAGGTATGGCAATACCTCCACCCCAAAAAAATAGGGCAAAAGTTGTTCTGCCGACCAGTGGGCAGGTGGGGCAATTACCCCTGATCCGCACCCCGGGGGGACAGGAAGTCTACAAGATGCCAGGGAATTAAAAAAAAAATAGTGTGGTGGTGGCTACCAACCAGTATGGACCTGGTTATGCCCCCACCTCAACTGAATGGGAGTAACAGTCTTTCAGCTCTTCCCCGCACACTGAAACATATTATCCCACGGCAAGCAAGAGGACATTTGATTATTTCGGGTTTTTGTTTTACATTTGGGCCATGAGAGCTTGGCTAACTCTGAAAATTGTCCCACTTGGAATGGTGAGGGTTGTACTTTTTGGACTTTGGGATGCTGCCATGATGAAAAATCCACAAGATCTAGACACATCTGAAAACTAAACATCTGTGTGAGTCCAGGGTGGTGTGCTTCACATGTACCCTGCACCACTTTCTTACCCACAATGCCCTGCAAACCACCATTTTTGCTGGAAATCACACATTTTTTCCTTATTTTTGTTATGGAACCTTCCGTAATCTGCAGGAATCCACAAAATTCCTAACCCCCAGCATTGTCTCATCTATGCCGATAACAATTTTGCCTCACTTGTCAGTGTACATTTTTTTTTTCAAATTGCCCTTTTGGACCCGCTTTGGTTTCCCCCAATTTCGACATGTTTTAGGCTCTTTCTTGTCACAGGCACTTGGTCCACCTACACAAGTGAGGTATAATTTTTATCAGGAGACCGTGGGGAACGTTGGGTGGTAGGAAATTTGTCCCGGTGTGGGAAAAATTTGATTTTTAAGCTGAATTTGAGGTTTGCTGAGGATTCTGGTTAAGAAAACTTTGGGGGATCCACACAAGTCACACCTACCTGGATTCCCATGGGTGCTTAGTTTTCTGAAATGTTTGCATTTGGTAGGTTTCCCTATATGGCTGCTGAGTCTAGGACCAAAAACGCAGGTCCCTCACCCCGCAAAAACAAGTAGTTTCGAATTTGATAATTTTGATGTGTCCACATAGTGTTTTGGGGCATTTCCTTTCAGGGTCACTAGGCCTACCCACACAAGTGAGGTACCATTTTTATTGGGAGACTTGGGGGAACCTTGGATGGAAGAAAATGTGTGGCTCCTCTCAGATTCCAGAACTTTCTGTCACAGAAATGTGAGGCCAAGTTTTGAGGTTTGCAAAGGATTCTGGGTAACAGGACCTGGTGGGAGCCTTACAAGTCACCCCATCTTGGATTTCCCCTAGGTGTCTAGTTTTAAAAAATGCACAGGTTTGGTAGGTTGCCCTAGGTGCCGACTGAGCTAGAGATCAAAATCCACAGCTAGGCACTTTCCCAAAAAAACATCAGTTTTCAATGTAAAAATGTGATATGTCCATGTTGCGTTTCCTGTCGCAGGCATTAGGCCTACCCATGCAAGTGAGGTACCATTTTTATCGGAAGACTTGGGGAAACACAGAATAGCAAAACAAGTGTTATTGCCATTTGTGTTTCTCTATATTTTTTCCATCCAATGTAAGACAGTGTGTAAAAAAGACATCTATTTGTGAAATGCCCTGTAATTCACATGCTAGAATGGAGACCCCAGAATTCAGAGATGTGCAAATAACCACTGCTTCTCAACACCTTATCTTGTACCTTATCTTGTACCCATTTTGAAAAACAAAGATTTTCTTGATACCTATTTTTCACTCTTTATATTACACCAATTGAATTGTTGTATACCCGGTATAGAATGAAAACCCATTGCAAGGTGCAGATCATTTATTGGATCTGGGGACCTAGGGTTATTGATGAACCTACAAGCGCCATATATTCCTGCAACCAGAAAAGTCCAACAGACGTAACGGTATGTTGCTTTCAAAAATCTGACACCGCAGGAAAAAGTTACAGAGTAAAACGTATAGAAAAATGGCTGTTTTTTTACCACAATTTCCATTTTATTTTTATTTCAGCTGTTATTTTCTGTAGGGAAACCCTTGTAGGTTCTACACAAAGTACCCCTTGCTGAATTCAGAATTTTGTCTACTTTTCAGAAATGTTTAACTTTCTGGGATCCAGCATTGGTTTCACACCCATTTCTGTCACCAACTGGAAGGAAGCTGAAAGCACAAACAATAGTAAAAATAGGGTATGTCCTAGTCAAATTTCAGAATTGTGTTGAAAAATGTAGTTTTTCCGATTCAAGTCTGCCTGTTTCTGAAAGCTGATAAGATGGAGATTTTAGCACTCCAAACACTTTGTTGATACAATTTTCAGGAAAAAAAACCACAAGCCTTTTTCTGAAGCCCCTTTTCCCCATTTTTGAAAAAGAAAAATGAAATACATTTTTGATGTATTTTGGCTAATTTCTTGATCTCCTTCAGGGGAACCCACAAACTCTGGGTACCCCCAGAATTCCTGGGACGTTGGAAAAAAAGGACACAAATTTGGTATGGGTAGCTTATGTGGACAAAAAGCTATGAGGGCCTAAGAGTAAACTGCCCCAAATATCCAAAAAAAGGTCTGGCACCTAGGGGGAAAAGGCCTGACAGTGAAGAGGTAACATGAAGTAATGCAAACTAAGGGCCAGATTTATGAAAAAGGGCTTTTGCGAATCAGAATTAGGAATGTATCACATTTGCGATTCGGTAAAAGCGATTTCTTAAAAAAAGGAAATGCTATTACAGAATCGCAAATTGCAATACCGGCCCCCCTTGGCACTTATGGGCCTGTAGGCCCATATTTGTGATTTTTTTGCATTTCCAAAATTGCGAATTCCTAACTGGAATTAGCAATTTTTGGAAATGCAAAGTCCAGGGTGCTGGGGGCTTGAGGCCCCCTCTGCTGTACCCCAAAATATTTTTTTACAACACATAAGGTGCACACATGCCAAAAGGGCATGTGTGCTTTACATGTAACTTTTAAAAATGCGTTTTAAATGCACTTTTAAAATTTGCATATGGTTACCACCATATTGGATACAAATCAGACAATGTCCTAACTCCAGAAAAGCTACATATGACTTACCTTCCTCAGAGAAGGTACTACCACTATTAATAAATGCTGCATCTAAACCTAAACCTCATGGTTTCTGAAGAGTGATAACATATGCTATGGAAACTGAAAACTGTTTCCATCGAACATATAAATCTTTCACAAGCAAAATATGCAATTAGCCTTCCTGCTTTGTGTTGTCAATCTGATCAAATTTAGTCATAAGGTATTCCACCTCATTCCTATTAGGAACATCAATGAAATCAACAACTTTACCCACAGCACTACTGACTAAATCTTACTCAACATTTATATTTCAATGCAGAATCATTCTCTACTTTTTGCATACATTTTAACATTTCTCCAATCCTGCAGTTCATGAAACAGACTTTTCTAATGAAACTAGTTTTGCTTTTAACTATTCATTTATCAATACAGTGACACACCGGTATTCCATTTTATCTATTGCTTTCCATTTTAAAAATTCTTCTTTCTTCAATGCCAGCAATTCTTTGTTGAAATAGGACCTCTCCTCAAATGCAGGCATTAGGCACACAATGTTTACCTCCTTGTATGAAAGTGAACATTACTTCTGCTGCATTCTTTGTCGTTTGAAAAACTTTTTTAAAAAGACAAATTTATAGAACACTCCTTCCCTCTTTCGAAAAAACACCAACTCTGATCTTTCTCAAAATATTTCCATATTCAATGTCCGATTGCTTGTTGCATATTCCTAATCAATTCTTTGTACTTGAAACACAACCAAATTTTCACATTTACAATGCTTACCAAAGAATTCCTAGTTGCATCATGGAGCAGTGTTTTGAATACAGGCTGACCTTTCACAGGTGTACGTTGCCGTAGATCTTCAAAACCTCTTCCATTCTCAAATGTACAAAGGCAAGCAGTGAGTTTGAGCCCATGCTCACCTAATCGATGATTAAAAGAGTTATCTTTCTTTAACGCTTCTGACACTTCAGGACAAGCTTCACCAGATAACTTTGTGTATTCTAGTGTGTTGTCACTTCCCATAAGCAGCATCAAAAGTCAATGTAAAGTAATATCTTCAATGTTGTGTGCAGCTAATCTGATAGGTGTTGTAACCACACATGATAAAATATAGTTGGTAGTTTTCTGTAGGAAAGAAGTAAGAACATCTAGTAAGAAATGTTTACCAGTACCAGCTTGACCCTTGTCATATGTTAGTATAAGCTTAAACATTGGGTATGCCCACTGTTTGTTGCAATGAAGCAATCCATGCACAACTTTGGCTTTCACTTCTATGTATATTTCCATTTCCTCAACATTTAGTTGTCTAACTAAATCTGCCAAATCAATTGTTTCCTGTCTTATTTACTCCATTGCAGTCTCTACTTCATTCATTGAAATATCAGCGTCATTTTCAATTATTGGTTGACCAAGTGGGTCCTTACTTTGAGAACCTGAACTTTCACTGCTTCACTAACTGTCCTTAGCTTCCTCAGCAGCAATTGCATCTTTCTGTTCAATTTAATATTTCAAGTAGTTAGTAAATACAGAGCACTGAATACCATATTTTGCAGCATTGAAAGAATCGCCGTAGCTCTCAAACTCTCCTAATAATTATGATTCTGAACATCAAGCATTAAACAGCTACAAAAGTGCCAAATAGAAAAAATCTCTTTTTTCAGCAGTCTGGCAACACAGTTTTTTTATGGTTAATTAGACTGCCTTTACTATGTTGCACCAAACACCCATTTCAACCAACTACTGCAAATTTTCCTTCATCTACATTTTATGTCACATAGGGGGTCATTCCGGGCCGGGTTCCGCGGATGCACCGCCAACAGGCTGGCGGAGCATCCAGGCCAATTCTGACCGCGGCGGTAAAGCCGCGGTCAGAAAAGGGAAACCGGCGATTTCCCGCCGGTTTTCCCCTGGCCTGAGGAATCCTCCATGGCGGCGCTGCAGGCAGCGCCGCCATGGGGATTCCGACCCCCTTCCCGCCAGCCTGGTTCTGGCGGTTTTGACCGCCAGAACCTTGCTGGTGGGAACGGGTGTCGTGGGGCCCCTGGGGGCCCCTGCAGTGCCCATGCCAATGGCATGGGCACTGCAGGGGCCCCCTAACAGGGCCCTACAAAGATTTTCAGTGTCTGCATAGCAGACACTGAAAATCGCGACGGGTGCAACTGCACCCGTCGCACCCTTTCCACTCCGCCGGCTCCATTCGGAGCCGGCATCCTCGTGGAAGGGGGTTTCTCGCTGGGCGGGCGGGCGGCCTTCTGGCGGTCGCCCGCCGGCCCAGCGGGAAACTCAGAATTACCGCGGCGGTCTTTTGACCACACTGCGGTATTCTGTCGGGGGAACTTTGGCGGGCGGCTTCCGCCGCCCGCCGAAGTCAGAATGACCCCCATAGTTTCTATCTGTGTAGTATTGAGTACTTCATAGAGACAAACATTTTCAAGTTGTGGTCTCCTTTCTAGATAGTAACCATCCAACATGTTTATTTTTACAATGTCTATACTGTCTGGCTCAAATTCCACAAGATACTGAATTTACGGAAACCATTTCAAATTTCTGTTTCACATTGATGCTAGACCTTGACTCACCCAAACATTTCCTCTCAACTTAGAATTTAAACTAGCTGGACTCAATGGCTCACAGCATTGATAGGATCCAATTTCTCTGTATGAAAGCATCTTCAAACTGAAACTGTGCAGTTGTTTTGTTATAGACTTTTCAGCAAAGATCTCTTTCACACATCTTACATCACTTTCTTCTCGGATTTTGCTACATATGAAATTATATAATGAGCAACAGCTATAGAATTGTCTACCAAAAATTGAATAACCATATTGGCATTCCACATTTTCAAAATGGCTGGATTGTAATCATTACTATATTTGGAAGACTTGATTTCCTTCAGGTAGTACGTTTTTGTCTTATTGCAGACATAAAGCTGTCCACTCTTCCTTTTGTAATAACAGATCTTGGAAATCCAAAGCGACATTTTATGTAAAATATTTCTTTGGCTTTGTATTTCCATCAACAGTACTTCCCATATCTATGTGATTGCAAATATAGGACTTGCTACTCTATGCCGTTTTCCTCAGTTAGGATGCTACATGTACTATACTGTTATATGAAAGAAAGTAAATACTCATCTGTGTATGTTTCAAATGTAGGTGCATCTTTTATCCACAACAGCATATGAATATGAGGATCACTTCTAGCGTGGTATTTTTTTTGTCAAAGAGGTGGATTTGTTTTGTTGCTGATGAAGGGTAACAGAGCTTAAAATCTGTGGTAGAAGTACCTACAAATATGTGCTGGATCCAAAGAGCAATGTTCTCCTGATGTTTCAAATCAATGCCCTTAATGTTAGAGTTTTCTTCTCTCAAATATCATGTAAATCATCCCACGTATGCTCTGTACAACTCAGTGTTATAAACGAAGTTGTTCTACCTAAATTTCGCAACATATATTTGAGCTCACCATGTGGACAGTGACAATATTTATTGGTCCCATGTTGGCATGCCATAAAATGTATCAAATTGTATTTGAGGTTCTCATCTTTGGCATTAAATATTCCCAAAAAGTATGTTGCAGGCATATTTTCTACATTAACTCCTGTCTTAGGAATATGAGTAATAGCATTCGACAGTCCATGCAAATCACTTGCAAATAACAGATGGAATACATATGAAATACTTTGTCTAAATCTTGGTTCTCTGAACATAATCGTGTTGACCTATACTCAGCTGCAGGTATTTGCACAGGATAGTCATCATACTGTCCACCTACTCCAGTTGAACTAATTGAGGAAAACATCAAGCTTCTAACTTTTCCCCCACACACTCATTGGAGCTCCTTTAGCTTGTTTCATCTGCTACAGTTCAATTGCATCTCCCACAACCTCTTTTGAATGCAGTGGATTGATACTGTAGTACTCATATATTTCTTCAGATCTACTTTTATCCACATTTTAAAACTGTCCACTTGAAGGCAACATTTCCCCCTTGATGCACCTTCCATGTGAGACAACATCTAAATCTTCATTGAACACATTATTGTCTTTAAGATACAGTGTAGCTTTCTTCACATTCACTAGTTCCCGCAAGATTTCTTTTGTTTTTTGAAAGCACACCATTCACTAAAATAACAAGCCATTCATCTACATCTCCAGTGCTTCATTTGAAATCTACAGGTGAATACACAGCTCTATCCCTAAACCCTTTCTGACGCTCAGTAGGTGGAAGTTTTCCAGTCTTTGGTTCCATTCTAACTAATACTTGAAAATGATGTATAAATTGTATGAGTATTCCTTCATAAACATTCAGATGTCACAGTTCCTCTGGAATTTCAACCACTTCTATCTTATTGTGTATTGCTCTGGCAGGCATTTTTCTGTCCTCTAATTTGTCATAGCAATACTTACACGTGATCTTGTGTGTCGACAAATCAAAATGTTACTCCACAAATAAAGAAACTACAAATTCTAGCCACTTTTCTCTGTCTTCTTGTTCAGTTTTCAACAACACATCAACACTTTGTATTTGGCACATGTAGTGAGTGTACCTACAACAAATACAAACATTGGGCCTGCGTTAAATTTAGGGGAACTGGTTACTATATCACAATGGCGAAGAATCTCCTGTCCACCAAAATATTAATCCCATTGTTTCCTATGGGATTTATATTTCAGCAGATGGGATATCCATCACCTTTGTGAAAGAGTAACTTGTTTGCAAAAGTGAAAATCAGGCCCATAGTTTGGTTTCCCTGAAGAAACTGCATTAAATTTTGTTATTTTGCATGCAAATTTATCAGTCACGTTTTAGTCATCTACACCTAAACATAACAACTCCTCATTTTGCCCAGACTCCTCCTCTGGACCAAAGAAACATAAATGAATATATTAACAAGGATTTTTAACCTCTTATACCGTATCATGAAAAATTGTTTGGTTCATTTCTCCTAAAGAAAAAGCAAGATTTTTTAGGAAGTAAAGTCTTCTAGCTAAATTTCACATTTTTAACTGATGAACAGCCAATATTCTAAAATGATGAAAAAGACTTGTGCACACTTTCCTGGATAGACATGCAAGTGAGTGCTCTTAGAAATTAGTACATTTCCTGAGATTGCATGTATCTCACAATTGCAACTTTGCAATTTTCCGCTTAACACTACTATCTGGAAATTGATGTAGACAATTTCCTAATCAATCAATTTTTTCCTGGTGAACACTACAAATAATATTCCAGTTCCATTTATGCACAGGGGCATGTATAAGTCTTCCTTGTACCTTTTCACCTATCTCTTCCTTCACATTTCTAGACATCATCCCCTCTTTTGCAATGGTAGTACTATCTTTTACCTCACAGTTTTTTTGAAGTGCAAGCACTAACACATTTTCTTGAAAGTAGCTTTCTTCATTAGAGAAAGCTTCAGTACTAAATTTATGCTTCCATTCTCCCTTTAAAATTTTGCAAAAATTACTTTTATTAATAAGCCTTTTTGCCTTCTTTCCTTCATAGAAAACACTGTTTCAGCCAGTGTTCTCATTCTGTTTAGTATCAAGATAAATAGTTTATGCTTCACAGCAGACACTTTATCAACCATGCTCTCAATATGTTGTTTTTGCTCCAAGGTTTCCAATGCCCTTCACTTCATGTTTGGTACCAAATTCTTTCTTACTCTACTTCTAAACGTTCTCATATTTCTTTAAATTGTTTCTATCTCTTTGCCAAAATAGTTGTTTTCTTGTACGGTTTCTCATTTTCAGTGTGACTTACTCCTTCTCCTTTATGACTCCATTTTAAACCTTGCTTTTTTATTTTTTTTCACATTTTGTATTTTTCCACATGCTGTTTTAAGAGGCTCCTCGTTTCACTTACCAGCATCTTTTTTTCCAGCACATTCTCCACATCATGTCCCTTTTTAATCTGAGTTTTAAGCCAATAGTACTATTTCTTCTGCTTATTTGTTGAGTCTTTCTCAGCATTGTAAATTCTCCTTTTCAAACACAAGCAATATACGAAAAGCAAATATAGAATATATTTAACTTTATATTGCATACTATTAGATGCCATAATATAATCAATTGAGTAGCTACATGACTGTTTATGTCAGTGTTTACGATTCGCAATATGAGTGTATGTATGTGCATATGAGTTACTATATGAGTGTGTGACTGGATATGTGAGTAGTTGAGTACATATATGTTAGACTTGGCATCTTTGGTGTGGTCTCCCCTAAATTTATGCCTCAGCTTCCCACGTTGTTTCTGCGTGCTGGGCTCTGTTTTTGCTGTTTTGTTTGCTCTGGACACTTGCTAAAGTGTAAGTGATCTCTCTGTACATTATATGTGTAATTGGCTTTCCATGATTGGCATATTCAATTTACTAGTAAGTCCTTAGTAAAGTGCACTAGGTATGCCTAATCCAATGCTACTAGTGGGCCTACAGCACAGGTTGTGCCACCCACATGAGTAGCCCTGGAAACATGGCTCTAACCTACCACTGCAGTGTCTGGGTATGCAGTTTTAAACTGCCAATTAAACCTGGCAAGTGTACCCACTTGCCAGGCCTAAACCTTCCCTTTTTCTACATGTAAGGTACCCCCTATGGTAGGCCTATGGGCTGAGTGCAGTGTATGTTAAAGGTGGGACATATACTGATGTGTTTTACATGTCCTAACAGTGAAATACTGCTAAATTCAGTGTTCACTGTTGCAAGGTTAACATTGGGGCTGCCTTTAAAAGAAATATAGAGTTTAGGGTCTCTGAACTCACAATTTAAATTCATCTTTTAGGAAAGTTTGTTTTTAGATTGTCTGTGTAAAAATGCCACTTTTAGAAAGTAGGCATTTTCTTGCTTAACAATTCTGTCACTCTGCTTGTTTGTGTATTACCTGTCTGGGCCAGACTGACAGTTGGGCTGTTATGAATCTCCTCTAGACAGTGACACAAAGGGAGCTGATGAGCCATATCAGCTGAAAGGGAAGGGAGGAGTGGTCACTTACATCTAAATGGGATGTGCCTGCCTTCACACAATGCCATCTTCAACCCGCTGGAATGAGTCTGGAACCTGGCCTGAGCAAGGCAGGATCTTGCAAACAACAGAGACTTCCCTTTGAAGTTTGCCAACTTCAAAGGCAGAAAGGGGTATAAGTATTGGGCCCAAAACCCCTGAAAATCAGATCACTTCTGTAACCAAAAGAAACCTCTGCCAAGAAACAGAGCTGAAGCGCTGAGGAGAAGTGCTGCCCCTGTCTGTGACTGTGCTTTGTTGGGCTATCCTGCTGTTGCTGCTTCTGTCTGTGAAAGGTGACAAAGACTGGACGTTGTGGTATATTCGTGCTTGTGAAGAATCTCCAAGGGCTTGAACTGAGCTTGCCTCCTGTTTTGAAGTCTCAGGCCATCAAATACTTCCTCTGCTAACATCTAGACTCTCTGCTGAGATTCCTTCCCTGCCAAGTGGTGTCCTATCCAGTCCCGATGTACCATCTGCAGCACGGCTGAGAAAGGACGTGCTGCGGCTAAAATCTACACTCCAACTGCATTGTGGCTGGGAGATTGACGCATTGCGGCTGGAGAAATAAAGCACAAGACCCACTTGCGGCTGCTGATAATGACGCAAATGGGTCAAAACCAAAGACCCTATTTCTAACAATATGTAAGTGAGTGTATCAATTCCTCTGTGGGCATGTTACTGAATGTGTAAGTGACTGTACATATGTGTGACTGGCTGAGTTAGTGAATATATGGTTCTCTAAATCGGTTTGTAAGTGTCTGTATCGATTGATGACTGGCTGTGTTAGTAGGTGTTTGGGTGTGCAACTGTTATTTGTGGGTATATAAGTACTGTGTGTGTGTGTGAGTGGATGTGTAAGTGCCTCTGTCACTGACTGACTGGGTGTGTGAGTGACTCTCTGGTTTTGTAAATAGGTATGTGAGTGTCTGTATAGGTGGGTGACTGGGAATATAACTGAATGTACTGGTGTGTAAGCGATTGTGTATCTGACTGTCTGAGTGTTGTGTACATGAATGACTATATAGGTGTTTAAGTGGGTGTGACAGTACCTGTATCTGCCTGTGAAGAACTATGTAAGTAAATTTATAGGCAAATAAATTGATATGTTATTGCTTTTATTGGTGTGTTTCTGAGTGTGTCAGTCACTGCCTGGCTATTTGAGTAATGGGTACATAAATACTGTTCTGGGAGTGTAATTGGGCGTGTAAGTGCCTACCTGACTGCATTCGTGGTGCAAAATAGATACTATTTTATAACATAATATAATCAATAACCCACATCTCCTATCAAACACACTCATTCATGCTAGCTTAATGAAATAACTAAATTTTCTTCATACCATTTCTCTTCCTCCTTTGCTGCTCACTATGTGTTTTCCTAATGTCCACATCTACTATCCCTTTTTTCATTTTACTGTAGTGTAGAACCTACACATTTTTTTGGCTTATATACACTCATAAATGTATCCCCAACTCACATACCTGTGAAAACCCTTTGCTCTTCTCCAATTTTCATCTCAATATTATATAGTGTCTTGTCAGTGAAAATCTCAAATCAGACATAAAGCAATGCTCTTCTACTGTCAGTACAAAAGTATCAGTAATGACCACCCTTCCTAATATGCTTTCACAAATACTCCTGTACTTAGCAAATCACAAACTTTCAACTTGTATTTGTGATATTCAACTTCTAAATGGTCAGTGTTTTTTAAAATGTTCTAAGCCTCCTGTAAAGAACCCAAATTTGGTTATGTAGTTGGGAGGATCTGAAGATCCACTGCAGCGCTCTGCCCCGTGCAAATTTGCTGCAGATCCACAGATCCACATGGAAGCCTGTAAAACAAATTGACAATCTGCTGTGATTCTTTTTCATTTTTATTTTTATTTACTTTTAAAAAACTACTAAATTACAAGCCAAACACTCCCTAAGGAGCAATGTTTGTTCACCACTCTGCCTTTGACTTTCACAGTGCAGTGTCTTTGGTTCCCTTCCCCCACACTCGTTTAGCTCTGTTTCCATACTAACCATGTTTGAAACACACTCTTCTAGCAATAAGTCAAATGTTCATAAGACTTTCTATAAGCAGCATACTAACTTCATAATAAACTGTAGCAGGTGTGGTCAACTGTTTACAATTCCAAGCATATCTCAAACACCATAACATAAATTTATTTTCCAAAGCCATTTACAAAGTTGCTTACTTTTTTTTCTTAAAGTCACTACCTGATTTTACTTCCCTGCACATCTCTACCATCCATCCAAATATGCTTTGTTATATTTTAGATGTTGTCTTCCATTTTAATAAAATATGGTACACTGTTCCGAAATGAAGGAAAGAGGAAAGAGAAAGAGTCCTGATAATCAGGAGCAATAGTCCTCACACACCGTATTTGGTGTCATGCTTCATCATCGGACAGCTCCTCGTCAGACCGGCGCTGCAATGTCTGCTGGGCACCCCCCGAGGGGGGGCTCTTTGCCGGGAACGCGGCCCCTGGGTAGGTGCTGCTGCAGACACCGGCGACCACGGAAATTTTCTGTGAACCGGGCGATGTGCCAACGTGACCCCATGGAGCCACAATCTTAGTCAGGGTAAGTCACAACACAACCTAAAATTGGCACAGAGCAGGCAGTCTTAACTTAGAAGGCAAAGTGTAAAATGAAATAGCTCATACAGTAACACAGTGAAAACAACACAAAAAGTACTCCAGTTTAGGAAAATAGATAATATTTATCTGAATAAAAGAAGTCCATAAAAAGGTTTATATGAGTCTCAGTCCTTAAGAACCAGTGATTGTATTCTTGTAACACACAGTACCTGACATGCATCAAAAATAACAATGCAGAGGGGTTGCAGAGGAGGAGATGTATTAAAAAGTAAAGCGATGTGCCGATTCTTTCAGCATGCCGAAGGTGATGCATTGTTTCTTTGCATACTGCAAGACTATTATGGGGGTGATTCTGACCGCGGCGGACGGCGGTCGCCGCCCGCCAAGCGGTTCCCGCCGAAAGACCGCTCCGCGGTCAAAAGACCGCGGCGGTCATTCTGGCTTTCCCACTGGGCCGGCGGGCGACCGCCGAAAGTCCGCCCGCCAGCCCAGCGGGAAACACCCTTCCCACGAGGACGCCGGCTCAGAATGGAGCCGGCGGAGTGGGAAGGTGCGACGGGTGCAGTTGCACCCGTCGCGAATTTCAGTGCCTGCAAAGCAGACACTGAAATTCTTCGTGGGGCCCTCTTACAGGGGCCCCTGCAGTGCCCATGCCATTGGCATGGGCACTGCAGGGGCCCCCAGGGGCCCCGTGGCACCCCCTACCGCCATCCTGTTCCTGGCGGGAGAACCGCCAGGAACCGGATGGCGGTAGGGGGTGTCAGAATCCCCATGGCGGCGGAGCGCGCTCCGCCGCCATGGAGGATTCTCAAGGGCAGCGGGAAGTCGGCGGTACACCGCCGACTTTCCGTTTCTGGCCGCGGCTGAACCGCCGCGGTCAGAATGCCCAGCAGTGCACCGCCAGCCTGTTGGCGGTGCTACCGCCGACCTCCGCCATGGCGGTAATTACCGCCAGGGTCAGAATGACCCCCTATGTGTCGGTTTTCAGAGCACAGCTTTGGTTCCTCGCTGCGGTGCAGGAATATTTTGATGACAGAGGATGATGCATGGAAAACCCAGAACAAGATGACAAGAGGCAATAGGTGCTGTATCAATCTGGCAGGCATTGCATTAAAGTTTGCAGACATTGAGTCAATTTTGTGATGCACTGGATTCTTTTCTCTTTGATGAAGTGTTGAATAGCCTTCAGACCTCAGAACAAGAGGCAATCTCAATCTAAGCCCTTGGTGAGTACTTGAGCAGGAAGGCAGAGTCCTTCCAGCAGAGTAAGGGGTCAGCAAGCAGCAGGGCAACAAGCAGGCCAGCAGTCCTTCCAGCAAAGCAGTGGAGATTAGTCCTTTGGGCAGCTAGGCAGTCATTCTGGCAGAGTCCATTTGTAACTCCAGAAGTGTCTGATTTGGTGTGATTCACGGAACCAGTATATATACCCAAAAGTGCTTTTTAAGTGGAGGAAACTTCAAAAAGTAGTTTTGAAGTGCACAGGTTCCCCTTTCAACCCAGCCCTGTTTGCCAGGATCCCTATTGGGAGTAATCAGACCTTTGTTTGAGGGCAGGCCACTGACCTTTGAAGTGTAAGAGAGAGTCCTTCCACCCTTCCTGCCCAGAGGAACCCATATGTATGCAGATGAATGCAGATGCAGCTGAGTGTCCTGTGTTTATGGCAGCCTGGGTGGAATGCACAAGGGGAGCTGTCAATCAGCACAGACCAGACGTGGATTCGAGACAGGCTGTAGGGCACATATGTCAGTAATTGCCTAATTTCTAAAAGTAGGAACACAAAAGGATGATGGACTAAGTGCTGAAACTTTTCAAATGCTCACCCCCAGTCACAGACCTGGGTTTAATCCATTGTTATTTTGCTCACCATGCCATCCCAGTTTGGACCTAGCCATATGCAAATCAGTTTTGACCCTGTTTCCCATGGGAACAGTCCAGCCCACATTGCCAGGCCGGGTACTCTCTGGACTAGAAACAAGCATTATGGGATCAGTTTCAGTGTATCACTCCATCAACCAGGCTAGCTTGAACCCAGTAGCACAGTGAGTACGGGACCCACGTCTGAGCATACCCTTCACACTCAGGGTAACTTTAGCAACCCAAAAGGATGATGGACAGAGTGCTGAAACTTTTCAAACACCCACCCCCCAGTTACAGATCTGGGTTAAGCCCACCATAATTTTGCTTACCATTTCACCTCGGTTTGTAGCCAGTCGTATGCAATCCAGAATTGACCCTGTTCCCCAAGGCATTTCTGAAATAGTAAGGTAGAATCAACCTTCACCGGTAAGTAGGATTTCTCACTACCATTTCAACCATACCAAATATGACAAGTCTATTCTTCTCAGATCAGAAATTGCCACTTAAAAGCATATAAGGGAATCTATAATGCTGTCCTATGACAGGAGCAGGCTCCACAGTGGTGAAAAATGACATTGGAAGTATTTCACTTCCAGGACATGTAAAATTTATAGGCACATGTCCTGACTTTTACTTACATAGCACCCTGCCCATTGGGTTAGCTATGGCCTACCTTTGGGTGTACATATGTAAGAAAAGGAGAATTTAAGGTTTGGCAAGTAGTTTTAAATACCAAGCTAAATTGGCGGTGAAACTGCACACGCAGGCCTAGCAATGGCAGACCTGACACATGGTTAAGAGGGTCCTTATGTGGGTGGCAAAATCAGTGTCCAGGCACACTAGTAACATTTAGTTTACAGGCACTGGGCACATCTAGTACATTTTACTAGGGACTTACAGGTAAATTAAATATGCCAATTGGGTATGAGCCAATGTTACCATGTTTAGGGGAGAGAGCACGAGCACTTTAGCACTGATCAGCAGTGGTAAAGTATGCAGAGTCCTAAAACCAGCAAAATGGAGATCAGAAAAATAGTTGGAGGCAGGCAAAAAGTTGGAGGAAGGCCACCCTAAGGCTGTAAGGTCTAACAGTGGCATTGACAGGGACTGAGGTTTACCTAATATAGACGTTACTTTTGGCTAGAGAGGGTTAAAGTGGCATCAGTTGCTATCTCGGGTTGAAAGCATTTTGGATTACCAACATCCAGACCTCATGATTGTACACTATGGCGGGATTGATTCAGGCACAATTACTGGGGTAGGACTGGAAATCTTAATGAAGTACACCGTTGGTAAATAATGACACTTTTCCCACATACTTTCTTGGTGTTCTCCAACTTTAGCCAAAGACAGTAGTGCCAGTACTCCACCAAATTTTGTCTAGAAAGAGAGAAATCCAATAAACATGTTAATAAAACTGTTTCTGCATTCCTCCAAGACCACAACTTGGGTTCTATATACCACAACAACTTATACTTCAGTACGGATAGAATATTTTGAAAAGACAGAATCCATTTCACAGATAGATGAAACTGGGTGTTCCTCAGCAAATTAAAATACTGCATCAGCTTCTATATGTAACAAACATCTACACATTATAAACACAAAGGCTCTTTTTAGAGACAACCTTTTCCAAAACACTAGTTCATTTTGTTTTTCATTTTTTTAACTGCTCCCTTAAATCCATGGATACATCTCAGATCCCCAAACCAAAAGCACAAATTCAACTCAAAACAGCAACATGTTTTCACTCTGTGAATCCACAGATCTGTTCCCAATCAAAACATTCATTCAAAACAACAAGGTATTTAATGCAGTGGATGTGTAAGTGGCTGCATGGGTGTGTGAGAGAGTGTGGAAGTGGTTGTACCGGTGTTTCAGTGGGTGTGTGAGTATCTGTGTGGATCTATGAGTGTGTGTGTGTCAGTAGCTATATGGGTGTGTTAGTGGGTTTGTCAATGACTGTATGGGTTTGTGAGTTGGTATATAGTGGGTGTGTAGGTGTGTGAGTATGTGAATGTGTGAGTGGATGTCTGATTTATTGTGTGGGTCCATGACTGGGTCTGTGAATAGTTGTGTGGGTCTGTCAACAGGTTTGTTAGTGGCTGTGTAGGTCTGTCAGTGGGTATGTAAGTGTCTCAGTGGGTGTGTGAGAGGCTGCATAGGTGCATGAGTGGGTGTGTGAGTGGCTGTATGGGTTTGGCATTGTATGTCTCAGTGATTGTGTGGTTCGATGAGTTGATTTGTGAGTGGCTGTCTGGGTGTTTGAGTGGCTGTATGGGTCTTTGGGTGTGTGAACAGCTGTGTTGGTCTGTGATTAGGTGTGTGTCAGTAGGTAAATAAATGGGTGTGTGAGTAGCTGTATCAGTGCATAAGTGGGTGTGAGAGTGGCTGTTTGGGTCTGTGAGTGGGTGTGTGAGTGACTGAAAGGGAATGTGAGTGTGTTTGTGAGTGGGTGTTGAATAATTGTGTGGGTCTGTGAGTTGGTGTGTGAGTGGCTCAATGGGTGTGTGAATGGGTGTGTGAGTGGCAGTGCAGATCTGTGAATGGGTGTGTGAGTGGCTGTATGGGTATATGGGTGGGTGTGTGAGTGGCTATATGGATCTGTGAGTGGGTGTGTGAGTGGCTGTATGTGTCTGTGTGTGGGTGTATGAATAGCTGTACGGTTCTGTGAGAGGGTATATGAGTGAGTTTGTGAGTGGGTTTCTGAGTAATTATGTGGGTCTGTCAGTGGGTTGTGTGAGCAGGTATATGGGTGTGTGTGTGGGTGTGTGAGTGACTGTGTGGTCTGTGAATAGCTATGTGAGTGTGACAATACATATGTGAGTCGGTGTGTGAGTGGTTGTATTAGAGTGTGAGTAGTATGTGAGTGGCTGCATGAGTTTGTGAGTGGCTGTGTTAATAGCTGTGTGGGTCTGTGAGTGCATATGTGAGTGTGTCAGTGGGCATGTGACTAGTTGTCTGAGTGACTGCATGGGCATGTGAGTGGGTGTATGAGTGGATGTTTGGGTCTACGAATGGGTATGTGAGTGGCTGTATGGGGAGTGTGAATGGCCGTACAAGTCTGTAAGAGGGAGTGTGAATGGCTGTGTTGGTTTGTATATGGGTATGTGAGAGGTTATATGATTGGGTGTGGGTGGCTGTATCAGTGTGTGAGCAGGTGTGTGAGTGTCTGTATGGGTGTGTTACTAGGTGTGTGAGTGATTGTGTGGGTGTGTAACTAGATGTGTGGGTGTGTGAGTATATGAGTGGTTGCATGAGTGGCTGTACAAGTGGTTGTGTGGGTCTGTGAGTGTGTGTGTGTGAGTGGGTGTGTGAGTAATTGTGTGGATAAGTGAGTGGGTGTGTGAGTGGTTTTGTGGGTCTCTGAGTGAGTGTGTGAGTGGCTGTATGAGTCAGTGAGTGGGTGTGTGAATAGTTGTGTGGGGTCTGTGGCTCTGCAGATCCATTGTGGATTTATTCAAGGGGGGGCACACTGAGCACCGCAATGGATCTGGGGATCCTCATGTGTGCAAAATAAACAGTTTTTAGCAATTTCTTTCACATAAGGGGTTTCTTACAGACCCCATTATCACACAGATGGTCTAAGAGTAAGTCTACCCTGACCCCTCCCTTCAATTTAATATCCCATTGTGTAAAATGCCAGCCTCAACTTTCCTGTCAGGTTGCGCCTAGGCAACCACAGCATTACTGTTGGCACATTGGTCTACCGTTCAGCCATGGTGAATCTACGTACCTAGATATATATACATCTTTTTTCTTTAATAACTGTAAACCTATAGAATATATTTACACCAAACTATAAAAACCACTCTTTCTGAACTAAGATCTAGCTTTTTGCCATATTTGTTGCAATTCCACCCAGCAGTTCAAACTGTAGTTGTGTCTAAAATCCATATGAGAAACTGCATGGGTAAAATGGGTTTGGCCCTCACCTTTTTCAAAGCACCCCGCTTGACAGATCACACAGAAACTTCTAAGACAGCAGCTGAAATGAGTGGCAAACTTGATTTGAAAATGTTGTGAAGGCTCATCAGATGGTGGCAAAATAGCAAAAAAAAAACTTTTCTATGGAAACTAGATCCTAATTATAAGTCCCTACTGCTAACTGGCAGCAGGTAATATATAGATAGATAGATAGATAGATAGATAGATAGATAGATAGATAGATAGATAGATAGATAGATAGATAGATAGAATATATATATATATATATATATATATATATATATATATATATATATATATATATATATATATACATATATAAAGATATAGCTATACAAATATAGATAGATATAGACTTATATATATATATATATATATAGATAGATAGATACAGATATATATAGATATAGATAAAGATATGTTTCACTGAAATAGAAAGGTTATAGTGACAATATAGTTCATGTTGAATAAACACAAGAGAAACGCTTACAAAAACAAACAAAACTGAAATTATCCAGTCAAATTTTAATGTGCTAATGCTAAATTGCACCTAGCCATGAACTGCATATTACCCTACATAGAGAGATGGTGACCTTGTCTGTGGGGTTGCTTGTTTTTATCTTTCACTGTTTTGAATTGTGCTTCACATGTTTGATGCCCATCCAAAATATCATCTACAGGCAAAGAGGCAGAGACAGTTATAGAAAAAGACAGTGATTTAGAGAAGAGGAGGGATAAAGAGAGGATGCTGAGAGGGAGGGTGAATCTGTGTGAAAGAAACAAAGACAGAGACTGAGAGATACATCCTCAAATGTGAACGTGAAGAAAGTCAGAGACAGGGAGTGAGCGAGAGATAGGCACACAAAGTGAAAGAATACCAAACTGAAAGAGAAGATTACTCAAAGAGAGAAAATTGTCTGAGTTATAAATACTGAAATGAAGTTATATTGGAAAGTGAGAAAGAAACAGAAAGCGTGTGAATGAAATTCTTATGCAAATATAGACTGAGGGTGAAACAGAGAGAGTGAATGTGTAAGCAAAATTGAGATCAATAGGCTGCAAAACATAACAGGAAAGATAGCTTGCAAAAAAAAGTGTGCGTGATAAATGTAGAATGTGATGAAAAATCAGAAGAAGGTGCAGTAGTCACACTGAGAACCCCCATAAAAAGGCACAATGGACTGTCCTTATGGGTGTCTGACGTTAGGTGACAGGTACCTAGGCTATTGCACAGTCTGGCCTCCAAACTTAGCACATGTGCAGGGTTTTTTGTCATGGTCTGTTGGATTGACTTTGGTTCACCTGTAGCATCTGGTTCCTTGGTCAACAGCCGGTCAGTAAAGAAGCCTTTACTTTGTCTTTGGTTTCGGGTTGCAGGAGAGTGATGCCTTCAATTGTAGAGTCCATCCAATGTCCAAGGAACCCCTCAGCGGCAAATACTGGGTGCTGCACGCAGGGTTTGGTGCTTTTTCTTGGTGCAGCAGTACTTTAGTTCTCAAGCATTGGGTCTTCTTTGTGGCTGGTCTTCTTTTGTCCTTGGAATCTGATTTCTTGGTCTATGAATGCCCCATAAATCCTGTATTTAGTGGGAGTTTTAGGGGAATACCTTGTAATGATCAATGGGTCATCTACCATAGGGTGGCTTCACCCTCTAAGTGACCACTTCCTTTGGGCAGAGGTCACTTCTGTACACCTGATTGGCTATTTTCCTCCCATGCAAGATGGAGGAAAATGATATGGAGTGGTGACCTCGCATGCAAAGCCTTGGTTGTGACTGGCCAGCAACTATGCCAGGGAAGTTAGCTTTTGAAGGGGGTACCTCTAAGGTGACCCCTGGGTACATTTCGGGACTACTTCAATGCTGGTGTCAGCTTGGATTTATCATTCTGAGTTGTTTGATACCAAACAAACCAGGGTTCAGAGTGGCCATCATGAGCTGTGAAACTCATACTGACCATTGTCCATCACATGCATTAAAAAGTCTGCTCTGTTCACTTACTATGTTCCAGGTTTGGCAGGGACACAGTGGGGACATATTGCTCATGCATCTATGCCCACACATACAGTATAGTGCACTCTGCTTTAGCACTGGAAGGCCTGCCAGAGGGGTGGCTTGCCTATATTGCAGACAGTGTGTAGTGAACAAGGGAAAACAGATACTGTGTGCTATGTTGAGTTTGTATGTTCGGGTTGCATCAGATCACTCAGCCTGTAAGGGCAGTCCTAAGTGTATCTGGATACATGGCCCATGAGGGTGGCACAACCTGTGCTGCTGCCCTCAGGGGCTACCCTTAGTACCTCATGCCCTGGGTACTTATGAACCATTGACTGAGGACTTATACTGACAGCTAAAGGTGCTGACAATTGTGCCAAGGTATCACAACAGTTTTATGGAAAGAGATCTGGCCTAGGGAACCTGGCTAGCAGGGGCCCTGGGTACTAACAACTTTGAGACTACATCAAATAACAGCAAAAAGTGGGGGCTAACCATGAAAAAAGAGGCCTTTTCTCATCCCCCCCGAGATTATACAAATCATATCACGTTGCACACTTGCTAGGTTTTAGATGCATTTCTGAGGATTATTTACATTTTTTTATCTGACTCATATTCAACACTTGAGCAAATCATAAATTTACTACTGCTATAGCAGTTGGGTCTGCTGCTCAGATATTAAAGGAACACAACCCGAGTTATAGGTTCTGTACATTGGTGGGGCACTTTCAAAACTGTGAGGGTCTTCAACAAGTGGTGTTGGGCAATACTGAAAAACGTTTATAGTGTTATGTTAACCATTTTTGGAAGAATGTTCTAAATCATACCAGGAAACAAAAAGACCAATGCTGTAAAGTTTGATTAGAAAACTTATACCAATTATTAACAGCTTTGGTCCATTCAATTTCTTAAAAAACAACTCAAAAATTTCAGTATTCTTATTCCAACTCTATTGCTACAATTTGATTTGAAAAACTATTAGGTACCTAAATGTTGAATGATTGATAAACATTTTACTTTACTTGGTAGCATCTCTCACTCTCTCGCTCTCCAAGAAACCATAAAATTGTAATGTAGTTATGAGCAGGGACATAGCTTTGCAGTGGGGGTGCTTGAGGTATTTCACCTCCCCAAATAATACATTTTCTGGTAAATAGTTGGACACAGGTGCTTTCAATCAGGTATGTTGATGTGTCTGTCAGATTTCACCAGGAATTTGTACTTACACATAGACAAAAAAGCCCACAAACTTTTCCCTTTCTTTGTTTTGAAAGACTTAAAAAATGGTTATTCCAGTAAATATTTGCATTTTCTCTCACATAGGGACTCATTTACAAGGATTTTGTACCACCTTAGCGTCATTTCTTTTACGTCCTCCACCCCACGTCATATTTACAAACTGGCACAATGTCACAATTGTGCCAGTTTGTAGAGCCTTGCACCACATTATACCTGCACCAGGTATCATTTATGCAAGGTAGGCGTTCCCCCATTAAAAGCCCTGCAGAAATGGTGCTGTGAAATCAACAAGATTTCACTGCTTCATTTTGCACCAACATAGGGTCCTTTTTTAACAACAGCTCAGGGCAGGCATTAAAGGTGATGCTATGCTGTGGTCTATGCCCTCCCTTAAAATTGCTTGACTAGAATCAAACTTTTGACACTAGTCCAGCAATGTTAAGGTTTAGCGCCACAACAGCATCAGAATTTCTGATGCTTTTGTAGACACCTTGCGCCATGGAGCACTGTATTGTAAATACAGCGCTCCCATGGCATTGTAAGGGGCGCGTAGGGTGGCACAAGAAAACTGGTGCATCGATCACTCTGTGCCAGTTTCTTGAAAATGAGCCCCTTAGTGTCCCTCTCAATCCATCCTTTCCTTTTCCACAAATCCGTAAGTCCCTCTGATTCGCCCTGCTTATCATGTAATGATGTTTTACATTATATGCCAGCCAAATTGTTGAAATATCGGAAGTTCATACCGCTTCAATCTTATTGATCAAGCTATGCCCCGACTAAGAGTTTTATAATTCCTACCTATTCAAACTTTCCATTAACTTTACAGTTTTTGATATTTCTTTTCTCTGTATAAATTCACTTCTTAATCTGAAAGCCACGAAGACATAGAGAAATATAGAGAAAGCGATAAGCGATACAGAAATGTAAAGGTGAAGTAAAAATGGAACAGTGGATTCAGAGGAATAGAGCCATATGTTGAAAGCCAAAAAGGAAGAAAATGTAGTAGGAAAGAGAGAGGGCAACAAGCAGATAGAAATAAACAGTGGTTGAGAGACTGAGAGCGATGCTCATATACACATACGATATATGACAGAGGGGTTTAGAAAGAGATAGCAATTGTGAGACTGTACCATTTAGAAAAAGACAACTAGGGATACATGCAGTGAAAGAAAGGGTACAGAGGAAGAGAGTTACTCAGATAATGTGAAACACAATCAAGTATAAGAGAATTTGAAGTGCAAATAAACCAACTGAATCACCTAATTGTTACCCTTCGTTTATGTTTTCGATTTTCCAAGTCTAAAATATATGTTCTTATGCTCAGTATTCTGATCTTTGATACATGTGGTTCCTACTTTTTTAAATGTCTCATATGGATGTTGCAATTCAAGACCTCAGCAATTTGGCAACATGATGGTTTGTGTTGATGGATTTTTACCTTGCACCTCTCTGGTTTACACTTCGCTTTTGCTGTAAACAAAAAGAGAGATACTGAATGGAAATATTACAAGGCAAAATGCACAGTGCGAGAGCGATAAACAGAGAAGTGGATGAAGACATTAAATGAAAAAGATGGGGCAAAAAAGAATGCATCAAGGAAGCAGGCGCACAATGAATGAGCTAGAGAGAAAAAGAGGAGCAGTTCCAGAGTTAGACAGAGAGAAAAGCTTAGAGGGAGTAAGAGATGTAGATGAATGAATGAATGAATGATAAACTTTATTAAGCTCTATGATTACCTGTAGGTGTTTTGCCACTAAAATGACAAGAACAGGAGGCATTGAATTTCTATTGACGGAAAAGCCAGGTTTTTAGTAGCTTCCTAAATGCAGATAGAGAAACAGCAGATTTAAGATCTCTGGGGAGTTTGTTCCAATTCAAGGACATGTAGGTAATAAAGCTCTTTCAAGAAAGGCACCACTAGGATTATAACAGAACTGGAATGAAGAGTTCTGCTTGGTGTTAGAACTGGGGTTTCTAGTTGGCAGAGGTATTCTCCCTTGTCCAAATAGGGACCACAATTCGAGTCAGGGAAAGTCACAGCACAATCCAAATTATCCTGTGCCCACCCTCTGGTAGCTTGGTACTGAGCAGTCAGGCTTAACTTAGAAGACAATGGGGGTCATTACAACCCTGGTGGACGGTGTTAAAGCGGCGGCTTTTTTTGAGTATTATGACCATGGCGGTTACCACCATGGTCATCCGCCACTTCTCCGTTCCGCCCGCCAGGGCGGAGACGACCGCTGTGCTGGAGACCTGGGTCTCCAGCCCAGTGGCCGTCACAATACCGTTGCCGGTATTTTGACCTGGCTTACCGCCGTGGATTTCCAGCGGTAGGAACCGCCATGAAATCCATGGCGGTAAGCACTATCAGTGCCAGGGAATTCCTTCCCTGGCACTAATAGGGGTCTCTCCCACCCCAACCCCCACCCCGACTCCCTCCCCTACACCCCCCACCACCCCTGCCACCCCCCAAAGGTGGCAGGGTCCCCCTCCCCACCCCGACCCCGACATTACCTTACACATACACACCCGACACGCACGCAGGCACCACCAACACACATACACGCACACACCCCGACATACATGCCAACATCCACACACACACACCCACATACAAACATACATGCACACATCCATACAGTCATACGTACAGACATACATGCACTCATTCCCAAAACACGCAACACCCCGCAAGCATACACGCACTCACAAACCCCCCTACATACACAGACGCACACCCCCATGCACCCACACAACACACAACACCCCGCACCCCCTCCCCTAACGGACGATCGACTTACCTGTTCCATCGATCCGCCAGGAGGGGACGGGAGCCATGGGGGCAGCTCCGCCGACACCACACCGCCAACAGAACACCGCCGCGCAGAATCACAGGACGTGATTAGCTGGGCGGTGTTCTGTTGGCGTGGCGGTGGAGCAACCTCCACTTCCCCGCCGCCCGCCAGTATGGCTGTTGGCGGCTCTCCGTCGGTAAAATGACGGAGGGCAGCCAACGGTCATAATACGCCGAGCGGCAAACCGCCACTACTGGCGGTCTTCCACACGGCGGTCCTTCAGCGGTCTCCTTAAAAGACCGCCGAGGTTGTAATGACCCCCAATGTGTAAATTATGTGTGCAATAAATCGTACAATAACACAGTGAAAACACCACAAAAATACACCACACGGGTTTAGAACAATAGCTAATATTTATCTGAGTAAATTAAGGTTAAAACAACAAAAATCCAATAAGCACAAGGTAAAATATCACTTTTAAAAGGTTTAAAAGAGTCTCAATCCTTAGAAATAAACAGTTGTTTCTTTGTACCTGAGATGTGTCAAAACAACCCACGGAGACCGCAGAGTAGGAGATGCGTGGAAAAAGTAGACGTTGAGACAGATTTTCCAAGGCGGCACAGAAGATGCATCATTTCTTTTCACCCTTCAAGGGGTTACATCGTTTTTTGCCATGCAGTCTTGGTTCCTCACTGCAATGCAAGGATATTTTGACACCCAGGAACGATGTGTTGAAAATCCTTGACACGCTGGAAGAAGGAGCAGATGCTGCATAGGTAGGTGATGTGTTGAATTTTCTATCGCAAGGCAGGCAATGCATCGAATTTCCGGTTGGGGAGTCGATGCTGCATCGTTCCGGTCGGTTGTGCTACAATTTTTCAGCCGCAATGTAGACTTTGTCGCGATTTCTACAGGCATTGCGTCGATTTTTAATGCACAAGGAGTTTCTTGAAGGGATGAAGTCTTTGATGGTCCTGAGACTTCAGAAGCAGGAGACAAGCTCAATCCAAGCCCTTGGAGAGAACATTTGGGGAAGGCACAGTCAGAGGCTAGCAGGGCAACAGAAGGGCAGCAGTCCCTCTCAGCAAAGCAGTCCTTTGGGCAGCAAGGAAACTCCTCTGATAGGGTGCAGTTGTAGGTCCAGAAGTGTCTGAGTTGGTGAGGTCAGAGACCCAGTTTATATACCCAAAAATGCCTTTGACGTGGGGGAGAATTCAAAGAGTGGTTTTGAAGTGCACAAGTTTTCTTTTCAGTCCAGTCCCATCTACCAGGGTCCCTGTGAGGGATAATCAGTCCTTTGTGTGAGGGCAGGCCATTAGCATTTGAAATGTAAGTGTCAGGCCCTCCACCCTGCCAGCCCAAGAAGACCCATTCAGTACGCAGATGAATGCATACTGAGTGTTATGTGTTAATGGTTGTCTGGCTGAAATATACAAAGGAGCTGTCAACAGGCTATAAGGCACAGATGGTTTTAAGTGCAGAGAAATGCTCACTTTCTAAAAGTGGCATTTCTAAAATAGTAATATAAAATCCAAAATCACCAATAAGCAGGATTTTCTATTACCATTCTGGGCAGACTAAATATGACGTGATTACCCTTTTTAGATCAGAATTAACCACCCACAAGTTATATGAGGGCAGTTCTAATGGTAGTCTATGAAAGCAGAAGGCCTCACAGTAGTGGAAAACAAATGAAGGAGGTTTACACTATCAGGACATTCAAAATACAAAGGTACATGTCCTGCCTTTCACCTATATAGCACCCTGCCCTGTGGGTTACCTAGGGCCTTCCTTAGGGGTGACTTATATGTAGAAAAAGGGGAGTTTGGGGCTTCTCAAGTACTTTGAAATGCCAAGTTGGAGTGTCAGTGAAACTGCACACACAGGCCTTGCAATGGCAGGCCTGAGACATTGTTAAGGGGCTACTTGTGTGGGTGGCATAATCAGTGCTGCAGGCCCACTAGTAGCATTTCAGTTACAGGCCTGGGGGACATGTATTGCACTTTAGTAGGGGCTTATAAGTAAATCAACTATGCCAATAGGGGATGAACCAATGCTACCATGTTTAGGGGAGAGAGCATATGCACGTTAGCAGTGCTAAAGAGTGCAGAGTCCTAAAAGCAGCACAAACTGTGTCAGAACAGTGGGGGGAGGTAGGCAAAAAGTTGGGGGATGACTACTTTAAGGCTGTCAGGTCTAACACTCGGCGAGTAACAAATCAGATTTTCCTTCAAATATGCAAGAAATTCCTGAAGGCAATACACAGGGTCTTAAATACAACATGCTGCTTCACAGGCAGCCTGGGCAGTTTGTGGATAGCAGATGATGCAGAGTGCAATCTTGAGATATTCAGTAGAAAGCAAGCAGCTGTGTTTTGTATAGTTTGCAACCCAATAAGGGAGCCCTCTGGAAGTATTAGATACAAACCATTCCAGTAATCTAGTCTAGGTAAGACTAGAGCAATTACCACTGTATTTAAAAGATCTGATGGAATACATTTTGATATGTTCTTGATGGTATGTAGAACAAGAAAGGAAAACAAATTAACCTTGTTAACCTGGGTTTTAAAATTGAGTTCATCATCCATCATAACTTTAAGGTTTCTGACCTTATCTACTGGCATAGAAGGAGTGCCTAGTTGATCGGCCACCAAGCAGGAGACCAAAAGGATGTGCTGGTTTCAAAGAAGATGACCTCTGTCTTAGATGAATTCCATTTACGACAGTTGCTGTCCATTCATTTGCTAACTGCACCCATGCAATTCTGGAACAAATCGCCCATGTTGACACTATTTTTGGCGAGCAATACTAAAATCTGAGTATCAGTATATGATGTTAGAGACAGCCTGAAGGATTTAATCAGAGTGGCCAGAGCAGTAACATGAAGGTTGAACAGCGTTGGGCTCAATGATGACCTCTGGGGAACTCCGCAAGGCAGATGATTGGGAGCAGATGTAAAGCCACTGGCAGATAGAGATTGAATCCGATCTGGGACAACTGAACGTAACAGGGCTACACCTTCAATACCAAGGCTCTGTAGGCGGTCAATCAATTCTCCATGATTGACCGTGTCAAATGCAGCTTTGAGAGGCATAGAACAAGACAGAAAGAGTGAAAAAAGCAAAGAGAGTAAGAGTGAAAATGAGAGACACAGAGGCCACAACAGTGAAAGAGAGAGAGCTCTTGGCTGAAAGACAGATAGAGATTAAGGCCATCATTATGAATGGTCTTATAATTTTAAATGGGGTGGCAAAAACAGGTATGAGCCCCTTCAAAATTATGAAGTTTCCATAGATCTGTTTATTTTTACATGAAGATTCAGCAGCAGAGATATGTATGTGAAAATATAAATGGTAAGAGTAATTCTTAATGGAAATGGGATTGGAATTACAAATTCTTCTGGAAATTCCTCATATCTAAGAGTACCCTCAGGATCTATCTTGTCATCGCCTAGATTGTCCACATTCTGTGTTACCATTATCATAATATTGAGAAGAAGCAGAAAGGAAAGGAGAAAGAGGTTGAGAAAAATAGATACAGGGAAGTAGAATGACAAAACTGCAAAGGGAAATAAAGGGAGGCAGAAAGGAGGGAGAGAGAGAAAGAGAGGCATATTGCTAGACTGAGGAGAAAAAGAGATATAGAGAAAGAGACAAGAGTGAGAAGAGAGAGCAAGAGAAGCAAGGAAAGAGAAAAAGATAGGGAGACAAAAAAGAGGACAAGTGTAAGAGAAGAAGTGCACAAGAGGCAGGGAAAGAGAGAGGGAGTGAGAGAGGAAAGTGAGGGAGTGAGCTGGAGCCATATGGGCAGAAAAGGAAAAAGAGGTGGCAAAGGAAGTAGGGAGAAAGCAGACAGAGGAAAAGAAACAGAGGCAAGAAAAGAGAGAGGGAGTTGTACATAAAGTGAGGCAAAATGTAGTGCGAGGAAGGCATGAGTCAACATTATTAAATTGGTCTCATGAAAGAGCAAAGAACAGTTTCAGTGGGAAATAGTGTCCAGTAAACAGATGGAATGGTTCAAGCAACAGCCACACTCCCTGCCAGGGTGAACCACAAAAAGCCACTAAGTTAACCTGTGCTTAACCCTCTGGTAAATTGGATCAAAAGCAGTCAGGCTTAACTTAAAGACAATGTGTAAAGTATGTATGCAATACACAAGCACAACATAAGAAACAATCCCATATCAATTTAGAGTACATCTTAAGAATTTATTTGCACCAAAATGACAAAAATCCATGCATTATAACAGGAGTTATGAATTTTTAAAGTTTAAGGTAAAAATTAGCATGTAGAAATCAAAACGCCAATCGTGGACGTCTAGTTACATGAGACCGGGTCAATGTCAAAAGTTGCAGCTGACCAGGATGGAGTGTGGGTCAGGCACATGGAGGAAATTGAGCCTGGCCTGCACCAAGCTTCAGACTTAAAATAAATTTTATAGGAAAATGTCTGAGAAGTTAAAGTTCAGTGGAGCAAGGCTGCAGGTAGTGTTAGAGGAAGAGGCATAATCGTCAGGCAGTCACTAGACAAAGTTTGGATTTAGGACGTCATTTCCGAGGCGCTAGTGCCACTGGAGTGTCACTTTTTACAACGCTCTGGTGGCGCTGTGCAGTGCACCATAACTACAAGTTGACGTTTAGCCACTTTTCATGGCTTTACACAGCCTTGTAGATATGGGCCACCCGATGCAGTTTTCTGCAGCAAAAGTGCATGCAGTGGGTGTTGCCATGGGCGTACCCCCTCAACACCCATTGCTTTTTGACACTGCCTCAGATTTATGAGAACTCACAAAGCTGAGGCAGTGCCAAAAACTAACGCGAGGCACAACGAGGAGACACATAGAATGAGCAAATCACCATTTAACATTGTTTTGGGCAGGGAAGTATCCCTTCCTGCACAAAAGCAATCACCCGTGCAACTCAGCCATCCTTGCACCATGGTGAAGGGTGGCTGCATTGGCACTAGGCAGCTAATTTAGTGTTGGTGCAAGTGGTAACACAGGGATATGCCACGTTCTTGGTGCACCATTTCCTTGTAGATGAGGCCCTTAGTCTCTTTTTTTGAAAGACAAATATCTCCAGTGGCACGAAGATGTAGACTGTAGCTGCCAAGGGCTCCACAAGGCCAGATACCCCTTCTTTGGAAAGCTACTGAGCAGGATTTCGAAGAAGTCAGGCCGACTGGCGATGCACCTTGGAGAGATCAGGGAGCATGTAGATCCAGGTCTCCTCTCAGCTACCAGAGTACTTTTCAGCCAAAAATGATCCCAAATGTTTCAAATTGACCTATCTGGATACCTTTAGCACCCTTCCCAGGGTCCAGGACTGGATGGGGCATCACTTAGGAGACACACAGGCTGGTTCCATGTGCAGGTTCAGGATGGTTGGAGTCTTTTCTACCACTGGGGCCTTTGATCAGGAGGCTAGCCTTCTAGCCTTTGGAGCCAGTCTGATAGTCCTGGGTTCAACCAGTGGGGCAGGGCACAACAGCAGTGCAGCCCTTGGAGGGTTCACAACAGGCTTCAGGCAGCAGAGCAGTCCTTTCAGGTGAAGCAAAACAGTCTTCTGAGACTCTTTCCACAGGTCCAGAAAGTAAACTGAAGAGTGGGTCTGAGGGTGCTTTTTTAATCCCTGCTACCTTCTTTGAAGTAGGAGAGGTCTCTTCAGATTCCTTTTGAACTGCTTGGAATTCCCTGCCTTCCTGCCCTTGCTCCACATTGGCTGCTGGCACAATGGATTAGTATGGATTCATTTATGTGAAAGCAGGGTACTGCCTATTGATGTGCAAGTAGGGCTCTGTCCATCTCTGCCCTCCTCCTGCCAGTGGTGGCCCGTCCCGGCTCACCTAATCCCTGTATTGTGTGGCTGTCTGGGAGGAATATACAAAGACCAAGAAAGACCACCCACCAACTATACCAAGTCATGTGCTCAAGAACTGGCTGCCTGCATCAAATAGTTAGTGCAGGAAATTGACAACTTTCTAAAAGTGGCATTCTCAAAATTGTAATTTCCAATCTGACTTCACCATAAAATAGAGGTTTAAATTACAATTTTGCAGACATTAAATATGACTTTTCTACCTGTTTGAAATCAAATGTTACCACTTATAAAATGTAATAAGGTACGCCTCACAATAGTGAAAAACAAATGTGTGAGTTTTTCACTACCATGATATGTAAAACAGAAAAGTACATGCCCAATCTTCGAATTACAATGCATCCTGCCTTATGGGCTGCCCATGGCCTACCTTAGGGGTGACCTATGTGTAATAAAAAGGGAGTTTAAGGCTTGACAATGGGGTTAATTTCTTAAGTCGAATTGCCAGTTTAAAATTGCCCAAATCAGGTATACGCCAATTTTACCATGTTTTGGGGAACATCCATAAGCACTTTAGCACTCGTTAGCAGTGGTAAAGTGCACAGATCCCTGTATCCCACAAAAACAAGATCAGTAAAATAGGAAGGTACAGGCAAACATTCTGGAAGAAGACTGTGTTGGTAATAACTGACAGTTTCATATATTTAGTGGGAAATGCGGGTAGCAATTTAGAAGAAAGAGCTGAGTTAGACAAATGTACTCTTGTTTTATATGCCTCAGTTTTTTGAATAGAAATAAAAGACACAGGACATGATTCACTAGAAGTACCCTTTGTGATCCATAAATAGCGACAAATACTGTTACACTAATAAGGAATTCCAAAATGTTAAGTACTATCAGTCCTTTGTCTTGACTAGCATATCATTAGGGTTTGCCTTTAAAAATACTGATTTGTATTTAAGGATTGTGTATAATTTGCAAATCAGGGCTGGCTCCATGGTGGTCCGACCTGTGCAGACACACCTGGTGCTGACCTCGGGGGTGCTATTTTAGAAAATAAATGAAATACCTACCAGATTAAAAATACCTGCTGCAGAAATCCTTGCGTGTCCAGCAGATTTCAGACAAAAATAACAAAGTAAAGATAACTGTGGAGATTAATGTTCTTGCTGGACAGAGCTCAGAGTTTTGGCTTGTGGTAGTTTTGACTTATCATAAAGTAGTGCATAGGGTTCATGTGCGTGCTACAAAGAACGTAATCAAAGAGCTGCTTGCAAACTGTATGGTATAGTGTAGAACATCATGCTTTTTCCCAGTCATTCATCATACTAAAGTAGCTGAAAAGGTTTGTTTGTGTAATAATATATTCCTAGTAGTAAAGTCAACACAACCACTGAGATATATTTTAAATCCTAAGTTTGTGCTTCTGCAGACCAAGCACTCTTAAAATATAAGGGCTACAAGTATAGATGACAAGTGGTTTCTATAGTGGTTCCTACAGAATGTATTCCTCACTGTGTTGTGTAACATTTTCTATAGACTGATTTACACATGTAAGAGTGGTAATGAAGAAAGGTCAAGCTCAGGTTGAAGCATGAGTTTATTTCCATAGAGGAGCTACTCTAAGAAAAGCCTTATCACTCACAACATACCTACAAAGAATTTTCAATAATAAAGATTCTATTAACAAGCACAGGCAAATAACACTGGCCAAGTGCTACATATCTTCCCTTCTCCCAGAAAAACCCAAACATACCTAAAGAGAACAGGGAAATATAAAATATCCACAGTACAGACAAATACAAATAATAAGAGTAATGTAAACCATTACATCAGCTTAAAAAATAACACATACATCAGGAACAAAAAATATTTAACTATATCAGCTCAATAACGAAACCTACTAGGCTTAACAATGGTTCTGGAAACTTTGCATACTCCTCCACTCCGATAAGCATCAAATCTTTGAACACCAGTTTGTTTACTGGAATACAGAAATGGATTAGCATAATTTTTCATATTTTGTTTGCTCGAAGATAGAAGTGGATTAATATCATATTTAATTTCATCGAGTGCCTGATAATCCACATTTAGGGGGTCATTACAACATTGGTGGGCAGCTACCGCCGCCCGCCAAGCTGTAACCGCAGTGCAGCCGTCAATGCGGCCGCACTCCAGCGGTCCCCATTACAACATCCCCGCTGGGCCGGCGGGCGCAAACCTAGTTTACGCCTGCCGGCCCTGCGGGGATGCGGCCGCAACATAGGAGCCGGCTCCTAATGGAGCCGGCGGTGTTGCGGCCGTGCGACGGGTGCAGTAGCACCCGTCGCGCTTTACGGGGCCCTGTTAGGGCATGGGCAGTGCCTCTTCCTGGCAGTGCAAACCGCCAGAAACAGGCTTGCAGTAGGGGAGTCATAATCCCCAGGGATTATCACCGTCGGGGATAAAACGGCGGGAAACCACCGGCCCCGGCGGTGCGACCGTGGTGCTACCGCCGCGGTCATAATATGGGTCTCCATACCGCCAGCCTGTTGGCGGTACGGACGCCATCGTAATGACCCCCTCAATTTTTCCCAGATTTTCAAAGGAGTTTTCACACATCTCACACTCATGTGTTGTTTCAATAGTTTTAGACCCATATTTAAACTTTTTGATGCAAAACTGCGGCAGCGCAGTTTCGCGTCAAAAATATTACCGCCGGCTAAAGCCATTTTGGTGCGTCGTGCGGGCGTCATATTTATACTTTGACGCACGGCGGCGCAAACAACAGGTGGGAGTCATTATTTTTGATGCACACCGCAGCGTCAAGTCGTAAAGGAAAACGACGTTAACGCAGCAGAAATTACTGTGGGTCGATTTACGACACCGCAAACCGGATATGTGACGTTTTTTGGGACGCAATAGCGTAAAAAAAAACAGCGAACACAGCCATTTCACCAGAGGAGAGCCAAAATGGATCCCAGATGCCACTACAGACCCCAGGAAGATGACAGCAGACCAGGAACCAGCCGGGAGGACCCACACAAGAACCAGGACACATTTAAGAAGAAAATAAAGTGTTGCTTTAGTGCAGAGGAGCAGGAAATTCTGGTTAAAGAGGTGACGGAACACCAGCACCAACTTTTTGTCACATTAAACTTGCCAATCAGTGGGAGAGAGGCCATATGGCAACAAATTGTCGACAAGATTAACGGTGTGGCTGAAGTACGCAGAACTGTCATCGAGTGCAAGAAACGCTGGCATGACTGCAAGCGCAGGACCAAGGAAAAGATGGCCAGGAACAGGAAGGAAGCACTGCAGACTGGAGGTGGGAGTCCAGCACACCAGGAGGCCCTGGACCACATGGAGGAGATGGTCGCAGCCGTCATCCCTGGGGAGATCGTCACAGGGATTCAAGGACAGGACAGCGCAGACTACCAGGAAACAACGCACATGCAGGGTAAGTCGCATGGGGAATTGAAATGCACTCATGTCAACTGCAACCGGGTGGGGAGAATACCTACTACACATTGCATGTAAGTCATCATATACATGGAGTGGCATGGGTAAAGGGGCACGGCATTGGGGCATGGCCTGCACAGACAGAAGCTGGGGCACACCATTACACTACACCAACAACAGTCCCATGGGGGCATGCTGTCATGCCAACGATGGAGCAAAGGGAAAGCCACGACAGGAGGGAAGGCCACTACGTCAAACTGACATCCTGGCACACGTCAGCCAACATACCCCATACATTAACGAGGGCCCTATTAGCAATCCTCTAGCCATACCGACAACTGCAATGTAACTGCGACAACAGTTGCCACTACCACCTCTGCTTTGTGTGCAGCTCAAGTAGCCAATGGCAGTAACCACCCCATGGATCATACACACCTAAATTAGGGGGTGAGGATGACAACTGCAACAATCCCCTGAAACAAGACAAAGGCCCCAGTACTGTCAAATGTCAATGCCCATAGTTGTCATAAACATCAGCCAATGTAAACAACAATAGGCGCTACACAGCACTAAGGACACACCCATGCTGCATATGTCAGGGTCCATCCTGTGCCTGAGTAACAATGCAACATCACAAATGTCATACTGCTCAGACAACAGCATTGAGGAGGGGACACATGTAACTAGTCACTGAAATACACCTGCACAGTCAGAGGAGGAAATAGGACACTGATACGACTATCAGGGCAATCCAATGTAACACACATTCCCCAACATCAGCAGGACACATTAACAATGTCAACATCCATATTGGATCATAACATTGCCATGCATAGGATATGCCACATGTCAATTACATTTAAGTGGATGTGAACGATCATGGATTGGGGCAGGTCCAGATTGCTAAGTGTGCTGCCAGGGCCATCAGTACACCCACAGCCAGTGAAAGGTCTCCCCATGAGAGCGGATGTACACGGAGGGTCGAGTAGGAAAAGAGGGTGGCTATTCTCTATTTGGCAAAAATCAACACCTAGAGGCGTTGAGGCTGACAAGTCTGATAACTCAATAACATACATGTGACACACAGGTGGGCCATAGGCCTGGAAGAATGTCCATCTGAAGGACTGGGGAAATTAACACAAAACAAGATCACAAAGTGAATTCATCAAAAGGCAGGCACGTCACATCAAAATTGCCACAACACAGACACACTAATTGTACCCTGTTTCATTACAGAGGAAGATGGATCTCCTGCTGATATGCCTGTCCCAGATTTCCCTGATGACATGGATGACGAGCCGATAAACATTCCCCAGGAGACCATCCAAAAGGTCCTTGAAACCCTCCAGACCCCACCTTCTGTCACAAGGAGGAGCACAGAGCAAGCAGCCATCGCAGAGGAACCACCAACCACCCCAATTGTAAGACCTGCCAGCTCCAATACAGCTGAGGACTCAGACAACACTGGCACCAGCTTTGAGAGAACTGTAGTGGGAGTACAGCGGGAGCTGGCCAAGGAGGTGCAGTTGGGGATGCAAACTATGGCAGCCAGCCTAGAGGGGGTGCGTTTGTGCATGATGTCATCTGCAGATCAGGCAGCAGCTATGCAAGCCCTAACTTCTATCTTGCAGGAACTGCAGAAAACCCAGAAGGAAATCAGCACAGCTGTAATACAGTTGACCGAACACCTACAACAGCAATCCTGTCAACGCGTGCACGAATGCAACATTGAACCCCTCAGGGCCGACCTGGCTGCCTACCATCGTGATGTGGCTGCTATTCTCAAGAACCAGCAGGCCCTCCTTGCAGCAGTACTGCCCTCAAGACCTTCACAGGGAGCAGCGACCGGGATGTCTGACTCCACGTCTTCTAACACTGAGGTGTGTGTTGCCCCTTCACAACCAACAACAACAAGGACAAAGCAGGCAACACACACATCAGAAGAAGAAGACATGGAACCGATTACATTCACAAGGAAAATGACCCTGAAGCACTAGTCCCTGCCACATGGCCAACTATTACCAAGGTCCTGCGCTTTGTAACTTGCCAGTCTTGAAACAACTGTACTCAAGCACTGTTCTGCAAACCACTGTATATCTTGTCACCCAGCCCAGTGATTGTCTCTCTCCTACTCATTGGCTAAGTCTGCCCCTCCGCACTCTCTGAAACAGCAAACCCAGGATAACAAAAGCATTTTGGTAAACCCTTGTGTTGGATCACAATGTAAGATGTCACTATAATGGACTCACAATCATGGACAATGTACAGATAGCACTACAGCACTTTTCAATAAATAGCACTTACACAACAAATCTGTCTCTGGGTAATGTGACATATCAACTGTGCAGTAGATAACTGAAATGTGCCTACTGTCAAATTACGTAGCTTGTCAATACAACTGTCCTGATAATATGTAGTTAGAGAAATCTGCACAGTGCCCATGATTGCATCATACTCTGCCCATCCTGAGGGACAAATCTCATGAAGTAAGAGAAACCATATACCACCATGCTGTGTAGGACAGAAGAATGCTTCCTCAGGGGATAACTAAGTCATCAAATAGTGTTAGCAAAATGTTTTCACCATGTAAAAATAACACAATAAACATGCCACACTAATCTAAGTAAACACTAAAAAAACTGCACAAATGAAGGTGTCTGAGTTAACATACAGATAGGTAATCATGCCGAACTGTGTCACAAATGATGTATGAGGGTCATGAAGACAAGAATACAAGATTGCCAATGAGAACTCATCTTATAAGGGTGTGCATGATCATCACACTGAAGTCAGACCTAAAACTGTTTCCCTAATATCAAGTCTGGAAGCACTGTTAGTGACTTTGAAAACACAGTTATCAACAGAAACACATTGGGATCCATATTAACTGTGATTGGTGGTTGCAACAAAGGGTCGACACATTGCAAGGTAGCTCTGGGCTAGCTGCCAATCGTACAGCTCAGTTGGGATTTGTTTGTAGCATAGGACACAGATGTTATAGTACCAAATTGATGTACACTGAATCCAAACCCACGATCAAGTACCATTCAACAAATACTATTAAGGGGTAACCAAATATTTATTAAAAGCTAACCATAGATGAGGAAACTGAAGGAAAAATCTTACCTACCCTAATCTACCCTGACTACTCATTACCCACAACTGTCCCTAACTAACCTAAGCTACACTTACTTATCACATGTAACGAAACATTCTAAACATCTACCCCCCACCCCCCTTATGAGACGGGACACATTGAGGACAACACATACTAACCTAAATACATACTATACTATCCTAAACAAATATATATATATTTTTTTTTTTTCACACACAAGAACCCCAACATAATCCCCCACCCACCCACCCACACATGTAATAAGTAAAAAAAGAAACAAGCAGGCCCCCCACCCCACACCCACTAACACTAACTAAACTAACAGCCTATACTAACCTAACACTAAGCCCCCTAAGCACACTAACTATAAGAACAAGGAAAGAGGAGGGAGGGGGGGTATCATGTCCATCAAATAAAGTGTCTAGAGGTTGGCCCTCCGGAGGGTCCTCTTAATATCCTTGACCCGCCGTTTAATGTGCCGCACGTCCCGGCTCAGGTGGCTCACCTTGCGCAACACTTTGTCCATCTTATGTTCCATTCTGTTGAAGGCTGCAGGGTCAACAGATGGAGCAGTGGCAGTCTGGGTACCGGTGGAGGAGGTCTGTGTGGGCTGTCCTGCACCGGTGGCAATGCTGGGGCCAGGAAGTCCTGCAGATGTTGGATTAACAGTAGCAGCTGTGGGTGGGGCCACCTGGCTCTGATTGGTGGTTCTGCTTGTGGTGGCTGTGGTGGGCAAAGTAGGCCCACCCTGTGGGAAGGCTCGCCATGCCCCAGAGGCACGTTCATGGCGATATCGCCGGGCCATCCTCCGGACCCCGACTCCACCAGCAGGATGTGCTGGTATCGCATGGCCCGGCGCTGAAATTCACGGACCTGGTCTGGAGTCATGTTAGCCGCTGTGAAGACAAATGCAGATATGCTACATTAGTAACTGCATTGTGTGAAACGGCACAGCAAGTTAATCAGACATTACATCTACTGTACTTGTAACAGCTCATACCACGATACAGAGCATTGAATGTCCCTGAGGAAGTATATGGCAGGCCAGACAACAAAGGTCACATCACACAAAGCACATCCATAACCTACAAGATGGGTAACAACTGGCTTTGACTTGCAATCTGACTTCTGACAGTTATCATCTAAGAATCATGCTGCATATCCTCCGCCTAGAGATGGGCTACAAATGTCAGTGTACGGAAAGCAAAACTAAAGCCACATGGTCTGCAAGTTGTAACTGGACTTTCCAGTGTAGTACCAAGTGCCAAACCTGAGTGTGTGTATTAGTATGCAACCAAACCGTCACTTAATCACATGTATGTGTAACATACTGGTAGCATCAGTACTAGGTACCCCATTCACAAACCCATGGCCGTGTTTGGGGGGGGCGGTGGATACACAACTATAATTTGCCATCAACATGTACACCGAGGAGTGTATAGGAAACTCCACACATGTTTGTCTCTACAGACACACCACAGGTAAGGTCTATCTACAATTAGGAGTCAGCAAACCCTAGACCACTCATAGGGTCAGACATGTCAGGAAATGCAGAACTTAGTACACAACATATACTTCCAGTGAGGCCTGACTTACATCAGACACAGAGTTGCTAGAACACCCATGATCATGAATTGCATGCACACCTTGGCCATTGCACTCAGGTTCCACAGACTTGATGCACTACATGTGGAAGTACATGCTGCTAGGAGGTTCTACCTACTGTTTCAAACCTATATAGGTAAATAGGGAAGCAGATGTCTATTGGAAAGCTATTAGCTCTACCAATCTTAGAGAATGTGGCTCTGACAGGCTGACTAAATTGGGGCTGACTTCCATTGCGACTCTTGGTGATACAAGTGTCATACACATAACTATCCCCTGTACTCACAGTGGGGCATACAGGGATGTCCTACAATCCCTACATGATACCATTGGATACGCATTGGCAAACTCAAAACATGTGAGGACTGCATTCCCACTCATGAAACAAGTGAAAAGCTTGTCCTACGCATCGCATCTTGCTATGCGTCCAACTCACATGAGTCCATAACCAGCAAACACAACACAAAACAGACATATCAACACTTACTGGAGTGGTTGGGGTCCTCAGATGTCACCACCTCTCCCACAGTGTAGGGTGCCGGTCCACCTGTAAGGTATGGAAGGAAGAAATGTGCTCAAAATCTGTGCACAGTGCAACAATTTCATAAACATTTACAATGTGTAGGCTGAATAAGGACATGGCAGCCATTCAGACATGATGGTACTGCATCTGATATTTCACGGCCGACTTGTACATAGCATGGGTCTCCTGTGACAGTTACACACACATATGTGCACACATACATTGGCCCTTACTATCATGTGGTTGCAAACATGCCCCATAATTGGTGAGCACTAAGAAATATGGAGTGTAATCATCTCATCATGTGCATCCAAGAGAGACATCCAAAGCCTGGTTACTTGAGGACTGCATTACCAGTCAAACATGCCTTGTGGCCATGACACATTTATTGCACATAGGCCCAATGAACAGAGGGAGGGGCAGGGACTCTTGTAAGCCATCCTGTTGTTACAGTATAGTCAATTGATGTGACCCAGCTATGGTGATTTGCACCAACCATGGAGATGTGAAGTCATGTGCATACATTTGGACTGCCATCCATATTTGGATTGTGGCTCAACTAATTCCAATAAACATCTTAAGATGTTAGCTGAGGGCACCTTACACCTTTTCACAATGTTTTCAAATCAAGAACTGAGATGTATCCAAAAAGATCAAGAAACACAATAATCCCACACATTCATAGTACTTCTGTGAAAGCTTTCCTTCCACACTCACCAGACTCACATGAGACAAATGTCTGAGCCACTTTGCTATTATCAATTGACGTGAAGACAGCACTCATTATCTGCATCATGTAGTGATTCTAAAGTCAGTCTAGCAATTGCCTCAACATAGTTGGCCTAAATGTTGGTACATCTGTACTTCTCTGTCAATAGTACCCTATATAGACATGATTGGCTCCTATTTTGTTAGCTGTTCTGACAAAAAGGCCGCACCAATTTCCTTCATGGAAAAGTAACCTGTAAGTTTGCTGAGCACGTGCTACCTGACAGCTAGCAATTGTGATCCTTGCCATAGTGCATCAATGATCCCCTTATATTTCCCCAGCTTTACACACAGTCAGCAAGTTAGCTGGCAGACATTGCACTAATCCCCTGATGTCACTACAGAGCATTTAATCGTGCACATTTACATGAATAGTACTCACCAACAGGGCCACCAATCATGATTCCCAGGTGGTCCAAGAGATCCTGCTCCCTGGTGATGAGGTCAGCCCACCGGTGCTTCAGCTGGTGGTCACTCCTCTGGCTGGCATACACACACTGCAGGTGATGCAGCACCTTTCCCCACCGGATTCTGCGCACCTCTGTCGGATACCCCTGTATGACCCTGCCCCCTGCCGCCTGCCTGGATCATGAGCGGCAAGAAATGCGTCACCAGCCAGATGAAGCCCCCCAACTCCTCTTCCCCCATCCTGCCAAGACGGGGCCTACCAGACATACTTATAATTGACGATAAGGAATAGGGGTAAAAGAAATAGAAAGGGGAAAAGGGTGAAAGTAGGGTTACAAGGACAGAAAAAAAGTAAACCTAAACACTTAAAAAGCTCAACTATCCCCAAACTATCACTACCCACAACAGACTCCCACAAACAAGAAAAACACAAGATAAATGGACAAATGTAGACAAAACACAGTACTACAGAATACACAAATAATATTTATTTCACAAAAGGACTTTACAGATAGCACACAGGACAAAAACAGCACAACATCTCAAGACAACACTCTCTACACAGCCACACAGTCTAGAAGGATCATAGACTGCAAAGTGAAAGTGAAAGTACACCCACTGTACATGATCTGTAAACAGGATATCCTATTACATCACTTCCTGTATGAAAAGTCCCACCTTTTTCATGTTATGCGTCATTTTTCATTTACCAAAACTGTATTTGCGTCATTTTTTTTGACGTACAGACGTGAATATTAACCTGCATTCACATAGTGATACATGGACTGTACAAATATCTGGATGTGGGCTAAATTTCACTCCTGTGCATCCAAAAAATTATGCAAATATGGTTTTTGTAAACAAAAAATGACGCACACCGCTAGGGACGTCAAAATTATAGTGCATTAACTGGTTTGGGGCATTTTTACTTGTTTTTTGGTTATTTTACATTTGGAACACATGAGATATTGGCTAATTGAAGACAGTATGGTGGTGATGGTGTATTTTCACATGTGTGACATCATACTGCAGCGGAACCTCATCCACTACACCCTTCACAGTATTTTTACAGTTGGCTGACGCAATAGATGGTCATAAGTGTGGCCTACATATATGTGTTGCACAAATTGTGCATGTTTGGCATAACGAGAGGATAGCAATGTGACGCACATATGTACAATACCTTAATGCCTTTGGCTCAAAGTGTGTGCTTTGACAACTAATGTGTTGGTTGACCAAATGTGTTTGTATCACATGAAGCATTATTGGACATATGGTTGTATGAATGTAACGTCCATGTGTCCAATCCTTAGATGCAAGTCAAATTGAAAATGAGCAAGGGCATGTGTTAGTCATACATGTAACAACACCCGTAAAGTATGCTTCCAAGTTTTAGGGTCACGTAGACACCACATGTGACATAGCATGCACCAGATGGATGGCAGACGCTTGTTCATGTCAATGGTCCACATTTTCTACATCCTATGTCCTAGAGTATTGGTAAGAGATTCCTAGGCACTAGTTGGTGAATCCCACAGTGAGTCATACACATGCATTGAGGAAGTGGGCACCACGTTGTTTGCACAGACAGACAAGGCTGAATCTCATATGTATGATGACACCACAGTTGAGGCCATAGAAGTGAGACCCAACTATCAAGTGGCTGTGGTGGACCAGCATACAAGACAGCATGTGTCCACATATTTCCAGTGATCAATTGCACATAGGTGTCTTGTTCATGTGTGTGGTCCAATGATGATCCTGTAGATTGTTTGGGGTGTAATTTGTCACAGTTTGGTCCAGGACTCATCATGAGTCAGTGGCAGCTATTCCTGTAACTACTGAGTATCCTTGGTTGATCAATGTGAGTAAAGTAGATGTGGACATGTGAACCAACATGTGGATGGTCCCACACTGCCTCATAACTATAGATGTGTAATGAGACAGTCAACAGGGAAACCTTGGTGTGCTGAGTGAGATAATGTCTCAGGTGTCATGTTCCTGAAGTTGTCATTACAACATTTGTACACAGGTTGGCCTCTGCACTTCCCACTGCATCTGGGAACATCATAGTCTCTGTGCTGATTATTCTCATAGCTATTCACCACACACGGCCCATCACTATATTGTGCGCACTGTGATGCTGTGTTTGAACTGTCATGGTCCTGACATTTGTGTATTATTCATGGATATTATCAGAGGTTGCTGGTTGTGCTGAAAGCCCCGTACCCAATCCCTGCCTACGGCCCTGGGACACTGTCACACTTTGTCATTCATGCATAAATGCAACCCAGACAAGGGATGGGTCATGAATTTTGCTTTTCCAAGAGGATGTAACTCAAATGGTACAGTTAATAGGCAGATGATGCTATACAAAGTATTTGGGTATGCATGGAAGAAGCCCATGCCCAATGCCCCCTGATGAATGGCAGGTTTGCTAACGCAAGTGTGGTACATATGTAGACACAGGGATACTTTAGTGTGACGCACAGACAGTTTCCAGTCAGGCTGACAGAATGCAAGGTGATTCAGGATCCAGTTACTTGACAAGTTACGTAATCAGTGGTCTGACTGAGACTGTTTTGAGGACAAAGTAGACAGTTGACATGTCAAACTGTGTACGTCCTGTGTTTTTGAAGGTGACAAATGAACCCAGTGGCTGTGTTACACGGCTTAATTAGTATCAATGGTTGACGGTGTATTTGACATAATGGCAACTCCTATGCTGTTCCAGACATCATCAGGGGCAGTGCTTTTTGAAATGTATGGTGTGCATGGTGGTGATCATAGGTGTGGGCTGCATCTGTTTCTCACCAGTCCTGTAGGTGAGACTTGCATTCTAAGGGCCAACAGACATTTTCACAAGGGAAAGCAATCTACATGTGCTAACAGGGCTTTGAAACTAGAAGACAGTGTATAAATTGACCTGATGTCCTTGCAGTCAGATGTTCTATGACAATGGCATACCATAGGAAAGGGTGTAGCACACTGGTGTGCTAATGTTGGTCTCTGTGTGTAGAGGAGGTATTATCAGGGTACACATCTTAGTATTCCAGGGACGTCTTCCGACAGGTGGGTTGTGACCAGGTGCATGGGTGTGTAATGAGTTAGGAAATGGCCTGACATGTACATGGAATGTCATGTGCGCAATGCATGTCATATGTGTGGCACTTGTGCTGTCTATGTTCTGCTTCTATGGAACTCTAGTCACAGATAGTCCTTGCAAATATTGGATGCAGTTGGACTTACTGCTGTCAAGGGTCTGGTCAGACATTCCTGTTACTGATGCCAAAGCACATTGACTGCCTCATGTATGAGGCTTGTTTTCCCCTTATTGAGTGATGGTGTCATAGTTGTGTGCCATATGTTGCGTTTGACCTTGCTTTCAACATGTATGTGTGAAATAGGTGTGGTCCTCTGCTATTGGCCTTCAAAGGAGAAATGTACATGATATATGTCATTAAGAGTGTGTGTGTATGTGACCATTGTATGTTAGGCATCACATTAGCTCTGGGATGCTCCGTGTCCTACTCAGTATCTCAGCAATGCTCCATGAGGCAACACTCTTATTCTGATAAGTAGAGATGAAGGTGTGCAAAAAGAAATAGCCAGACCATGATATGGTGATTAGAATAGGTGTTTATTTAAATGAGTTAACTAAAGTGGTGAAGGTGATCATATTCAGAAGAAATTATTTACAATCTGTTGCCGCCTGCGTACGCCAGCGGCCGTGTTCTGTAGTTCCCCCTCCTGTTGCAGGCCAGCATCCTCCTCTTCCTCCTCTTCAGACATGTGTGGCTCTGGTTCCAGGAGGGAAATGTTTCTTTTGATACAAATGTTGTGCAATATTGCACATGTGAGGATGATCCTACAGACCATCTCGGGGGAATATAGGAGGCTACCACCAGTGATGTCGAGGCAGCAGAACCTTGCTGCTTGTCCTCTTATGGGCGTCGTTGTATGCACACTCTGCAGCAGTACTTGGGTTGCCAAATGGTGTCATAATCCATGGCTGGATGCCATAGCCCTGATCAGCTGCAAGAGAAAATGAATGGGATCATGTTGATGTAGCTGGCACTATTGAAAAGACCTTTCATGGCAGTAGTTGTCTTGTGTTGTCTGTGACTCTTTTGTCTATTAATGTGGCATCCTATGCTTGTATGGCTGTATCATCTGCATTGTGTTGTTTCCTTGACTGAACAATTGTTTGTCTGCTAACCGTTTGTCAGCAGTATGTTTTGGGATTTGCAGTACAGTGTGCCCTCCCTAGCATTGTGACTTGTGATACAGGTGTCCGTGTGTCTTCACTGGGGGTGAGATGATAATTCCATGCACAGTTAAAATTGAAAGTGTTGTTAACACGTTCATATCGAAGTACCCTGGACATCCCATACCTTGAAACTTATGCAATGTATTAATGTAAAGGTCATTGGGACACTTACAATTTGCAAGGTGACATTTAGGCAACCACACTCATTAACGTCTTAACATTAGGCTGTACAGTAATTTCCGATGTGTGACAGGTTCAATGGTGACTTAAGAAACATGGCTAGTGATGTCACGCCCTCAGTGTGTTCCTGTTGACATGTTGCTGTTGTGGTGTATGTGTTGTGTGTCCTAGAGGGTTGCTGTGCAGTGTGTATATAAGTAGGTTTTTGTACTTACCAACAAGTAGTCCATTGCCATACCGTCCATCCTGGAAGTGTTCATTGATGGTGCAGTGATGGAAGATGTATGAGTCATGTACACTCCCAGGATATTTAGCCACGATGTTGGTGATCAATCCCTGGTGATCGACTATGGCCTGCACGTTGATGGAATGTGTGTGCTTCCTGTTTCGGTAGAGGTGATCAGTTGCTGCAGGTGGCACAAGGCGTACATGTGTGCAGTCGATTGCACCAAGGACGTGTGGGAAGCCACTGATGAGGTAGAACCCCTGTTTTGTTTCCTGCTGCTTCTGCAGTGTGTTAGGGAAGCAGATGTGAGGGGGTGTCAGTCGAATGATGGCATCCAGTACTTTGGGCAAAAAGGCAGAGAATGATGGTTGTGATATTCCGCCAACCAGGGCACCAGTTGTTTGGAAAGCATATGAAGTACGGCAAGCAGCTTTGTTTCTGTTGGGATGGTGCAGGTGTCACCAAAATGGGGGCCAACTGCTGTTCAATGTTGCGCAGCAGCTGCTGAATGGCCTGCCAGTTCAACCGGTACCTCTGTATGATGTCGTGTTCCCTGAGGCCCTGCAGGGTGGTTATTGGGCGGAATATCCTCTCCTGCCTTCTGCGCTGCCTTTGGGGTCCCTGCTGGTGTTGTGGTTGCTGCTGTTGTTGCTGCTGGGCTCTGCGCGCACGCTGGATTAGTATCACCTCCATGGCTCCCTGTTGCTGCTCTGCTGCTCTGCTGTTTGTTCTATGTGTTCTGATTAAATACAGGTGTGTTTGCCCCATTTTAACGCCTGCCCTGACCCAGGCATTAATTTTGTACGCAAATCGGGCTGTGCGTACTTTTCTGGCTCCGCCTCCCGGCCGTGCGTCATTTTTCCCGAAAGCATAAATACGACGCACGGCCCTTTAAGCCATTTTTTTGGACGGGAACGCCTACCTTGCATATAATTAACGCAAGGCGAGTTGCCGCATCAAAAAAATTACGCACACGGCAGAATTTTGTTGTCCGCGGCCTTGGGCGTCAAAGTTTAAATACGGGGCAACGTTTGCGCTGATTGTGCGTCAAAATTTTCTGTCGCACAATCGGCGCAGACGTAGTATAAATATGCCCCTTAATGACCTTTGCAAGAATCTACCAATGTCTACCATTAATTTTAACTTCATTTATTTAAATTTTCTCTGCCTTAACTAGAGTGCTAAATCTACTCCTCCCGTTCTGTTAATGGACAGAGGACTACAAAGTCACCAACCTTAACCTTAGGCAGTTTGACACTTTTACATGTCATAGGACCTTTTCTGTTTTTCGTGGCTTGATCTCCATATTTCTCTTCACAGTCTCCGTCAAACCTTCCACATCATATTGACTTTTGATCCATCTTAATATCCAAGCAGGACGGTAACTGGTATTGACCTCTCTACTTTTCATAAGTTCAAAAAGAGAAACTTTGATATAGGAGTGAGGTGTGGTCCTATAAAACCACAACATGCTGCACACCGCTTTGACCACATCAAGATTAGTACTTTTGGCACACTTGCTCTGCCCACCCACCACCCTTTTCATCTTCTCTACTAGGCCATTGGTTTGAAGATGATACAAATTACTTTTAAGATATTTGATGTCACATTCCCTAAAGAAATTCTGCATTTCATCATAGGCAAATTGTGTGCCATTATGTGATACAATACATTGCGGAGAACCGTCCCCAAGAAAAACCTCTCTAAGAAAATAAACTATGGCACCACCATTAAAATCTTTGACCTTTTTCAATTGAGGCCACTTTGAGCAATAATCAATCCAAACAACAACAAATGTGCATCCTCCAGGCAAAGACTAATATGGTCCCATAATAACTATGCCCAGCTTAACCCATTGTCTGTCTGGACACTATATAGAGAGAAGAGGTAGGGCGTTAACCTTTACACTTTTGTCAGCTGGCTTGCAAACTATTTCATCTACTTCAATGTCCATCCTTGGCCACTAAAGTGTGTCATGAATATGTGTTTTTGTAAGAGAGGCACCAAGATGACCCTTATGTGCATTGGCAATAATGGTTCCCATCATGATGTGCAGGGAAATCAACTTGTTTGACCTTAGTATAAAAGCATCCTCAACTCAAAAGTCATAACTCACTTTATAATATGGCTGTTACAAAGGTGAGAGAACCTTCTACCTAGGCCAACCTACTATAACAAGTTCAATGGATTTGTTGCATCACTAGATCGTTATACATAGCCCACCTCCATGTTTCTTCAGAACACTGCATTAATTCTGGAATTTCAGGGGAAGCTACCAAACACTCTTCAAAACCTTCCTCCAAAAAGTCTGCGTATAATTTAGTAATAGAAGGTGATCTTATTGGCACTGTATTTGGGTAATGACAGGTATGTTTTGTTTACATTTCAATTCCTTCAATTGCAACATCAATGGACCTCTGTACCAAATGTACTCCACACATTCTTGTCATTTAGCTTGTGTGCACAGTTCCTCTGAGGTCAGATTTGTTACATCCTGTCATGACTGACATGTGGTTAGGTATGTTAATGGCTTGAATTGTTGGATCAGTCATTCAGCCAGCTGACAGGCATGTAGGACCTTTTAATCACGTGTCTAGGCTACAGGGATGAGGTGATCAGTGATTAGTTTGGGTATGGCTTGAAGGACTCTATTGTTCATGACTGCAAAATGGTCTCTTGTTTTCCCGACAGGGGCAAATGTATGTATTGTTTGTTTGTGAAGTGGATGTGTGGATTACCATTTCCTTCCTTTTTTTCCTCCTACCCTCCTTCTCTCTCCACCTCTGTCTTTGTGTGCATTAGCATCATCTGACGAAGGAGGAAGGGCACCAGCGAGTGGGAATGCAGCAGCCCTCGGGACCCAGGAGGCTGGCACCAGCGAAACTATGGGGACCAGTGGGATGAAGGGCGAGGGGAGGACCACAGGGGAGACTGGAGCTACCACCACATCTGATTCTGATTCCTACTCCATGGCGGCTCCCTGGCAGTGACGGACCCATCTGGGACCACCCCAGCACCATCCTTATCCGCCACCCCCCTTACCAGCACCCCCCTCCCTGTAGCACACTACCTAGTTGCCCATGCCCGCTCACCCAAGAGGGTGGGTGCCTCCTTCACCGCAGGCATCTATGCCCTTGCCCCAGTCAGCCCTGCTGCCCTCAAAGAGGAGGCTATTGACCTTCTGAGGTCCATCTCTGTGGGGCAGACAACCATTGTGAATGCCATCTAGGGACTGCAATCTCAGATGCAGCAGACCAATGCCTACCTGAAAGGCATTCACAGTGCCTTGTCTGGCCCACAGAGATCATTTCAGGCTCTGGCCTCCTCGTTGACGGCAGCGAGTGTCCCTTCATCTTCCGTCCCCCCCTCCAGCTACCTGTTCCCAGTCCACAAACTCTCTCCCTACACCTGTCCAGGGCACACTTACAGACTGGAATACACCCACTATAACACACAAGGTGCGTAAAGACAAACATAAGCACCACAAACGAACCCACAGGCATGAACACACAACACACATCTGCATACACAATAACAGACACTTCCCACACTGCCTCCCTTACAGTCATATCACCACTCACACCTGCCAGCACTGCATCATCACACACTGGTCCCGCTAGCATTCCTGTCATACCCTCACAGACATCCATCCCACACACCACATCTGCACTCACCACAACCACATTCTCTGCTACCTGCAGCACATCCACCTCACTTGCACACACCACCCCAACATTCACTCCCACGTCTTCTACTCCCTCTTCCTGCATCTCTTACCCCTCCCAAGATATGCACACACAATCACTCACCCACCCAACATACACCCACCACAGACATGCACAGATTGCACACACCAGCATCCACATACAGCACACCAACATGTCACATGAGCACTCCCTCTACCTCCATTCCCATCCCTCATTCATGTGACTGCCCCAGTGTACCTAAAAAAGTCTTCCTTACCACCCTTGACCTCTTCCTTACTCCTCTCCAATCCTGTGTTACCCCTAAATGTCATGTCCCCCTGCCCCTCACAGGCCTTTCCACCTCCCATTCCTCAGGTGCCCCCTCTGGTATTTCCCCTGATCCTCCACCCAGCAAAATATCTACCCCTCCGAGAGCCAAAGTCTCTCTTCCCAATCCCAAACAGAGACATGCCCCTTCCAAATCCAAGCCACCCCCGGGATGCCTGCATGACGTGGAGGCCTGTATGCTGTCAGGAGTCAAGTTGGGGCCATGATGTTCGGACAATGTGTCCTACAGTTCTGAACACTGGACTTGCCATTTGGCACATTTTAAATATAGTTTATTTTATTGTCTTGGTACCAAATACATGTGCCTACATTGCTTTGCTTTTCAAGTTGGGATGCTTGTCATGGTTTCCTTCTACATGGTGGTGTGACATCTGTGTGCAACTGTTTGTATGGTCTGTGTATGGGTTGTGTCTGTGTTGTTGCATGAGCTGGGTAGATGAGTTGTGCCATGTGCATTTTATTATGTGTCTGACTGCTTGCTTGTGGGAGTATATAGGGTGTCATGTGTGTCCATGTGTATGGTGCTGCATCTGTGGATTTCCTTGTATGTTGGTTGTACATTAAGTGTTACCTGTGTCATTGTTTGGATGTGTGTTCACTGCTCTTCATTGCGTGTCATTGCCATATATAAAGTTAGTTTGTGTGTGTATGTGTGGTGTTTCACAACATGCCTGTCTTTGTCTGCATTGATGTGTTTGCGGTCTAGTTGTTGTTGTGTGGTTATGGGGTGTTGTGTTGGTGGTGTTTGTGTACGTTGTGCTGTATGTTTGTGACATATCTGCTTGCCTTTGTGTGTGTATTGGGTACTTGGCTTTTACGTATTTTGTGTGTGTTAGTGTGGATGTGTGTGCTGTTACAGTACGTTTGTCTGCATGTGTGTGTGTGGTCTTTGCTGTCCGTGCTGGGAATTTATTTATGTGCAGGTGTATCTCACTGCCCTTTCCTCCACTCTATGCGAGGCGTAATTACGGTTGTGATCTTCATTGTTGTTGCTGGTCCTGAAGGTGTAAAGCGAGATACAACGCTGGGAAGACTAGCAGTTTGTTTACCATGGCGGCCGTGGACGCGTCTGTGTGCCTTGAGGCGGGTATCTCCTTTTGTACTTTCTGTTTTTGCCAAGATTTCCATCGCAGCCAGCCTGCCCCAGATATCCTGGAGGTCTAGTTACCCAGATTATAGTGGACGGGACATTGGTTCCCACCAGCCTGAAGTTGGCTCTCATTGCCAGATGCTGCTTGTCAGCGGTCGCAGTACTGGCGGTGAGTTGTCTGTGTTTCATTGGGTTCACTGCCTTACTCGTTATGTGGCGATCTGCCCTGCGACCCTGGTGACGGTCACAACACCTCCACCGGCGTGTAGGTCAGGTTACCACCAAACTCGGAATGATCACCTCAATATTTGGAAAAGAAGCAATTGAGTCACAGCTGCTGGATGTAAACCCTGTGGGCTATGGAAGTATGAAAAGAGATGTTTTAAGTTATTCTGTGATGAGGAATCAGTTTACTGATCACAAAACATTTGGAAAAGTGTATGTGGCAAAAAGGGGTGATAACCTTTTAGATTGGAAACATTAAAGGGTCATGAGGGTAACATTAAGTCCTAATTACAGACACAAGGTGTTAACGGTAAATGAAGAATTTTCAAGTGAAATTGTTTCAAGATTTCCTAAACTGTTTGCTGACAGTTTAGGGTTACACGAAAGTTGGAACATAAAATTGTCAACAATAATGGTGTAGTAACATGTGTGTCCAAAGTGAGGAAAATTCCTCATATGATGTTGGCTCCACTTGAATGAGAGAATAAGAAATTAAAATAAAGAGGTGTAATAGAGAAAATTGAGTTCTCAGAGTGGTTGGCCAACATAGTCTGACTCCAAAGGATGTGGATAAAGAGATTCATATGTGTGTTGATCTGAGAGGTTTAAATAAATACATCTGGGTTGACAGACAACCATTAATGAACATTTCTGAAACACTAGTATTAATCAAAGATGCAAAGATATTCAGTGTGATGGATTTGTCCTCGGCTTACCACCAAGTTATTCTCCATCCTGACTCAAGACCATTCACATTGTTTGTAACCCTTTATGGAGCATTTAGATTCATCCACATACCTTTTGGTCGTGCCTTTGCTGCTGCATGTTTCCAGAGGGTTATGAAGAAAGTGTTAGATGGTTTGGACGAAGTTTTATTTTTATTCATGATGACATTTTAGTCTATGGCCACGATCAACAAGAACATGATGAAATATTGTGGAAAGTATTGGAGGGTTTACAGAGTGCAGGTTTAATGATAAAGTAACACAAGTGCAAATTGAGGGTATCAGCTGTAACATCTTGCAATGATATCTGCATTTAATCACTGCTCCATCTTCACCACTGACACCACTTTGCACTTAGCCTAGCAACACACCACCACATTGGTGACCACCAGCTCCATTCTCCATTTTGCCTGTAAGTTAGCTTTAAACTCTATGCGGGTATTTTTCTATGCACATGTTCTGCAATGTGTTTTTTTGCTCAAGTTTTCCCTCTGCATGTACTTTCTCATCAAGGGCTAGGGCATAATATGGAGGAGTCATAGTGATAAGGATGTGTTATGATGATGTTTATGGTACAGCAGGGAATGGTTTCGTTTTGGGAGAGCGCCTTGGGATTTTGGCCAGTTCCAACGTGTTTCTTTCTAAACTGACCTGAGGTAGCCAGCATTTTGAACAACAACTCACACGACAGAAGGGGTTATCTAGAATTCTCCTCTCTGGCTTGTTTAAGGTATATAAGAGACTGAAACCAGATTGACGGTGAACGGTTTGAACTCGAGCAGAACCAGGATGCTCCTGTCTGTTATTCCCTTGAGGACAGCTCTCTCTCCACAGTTGACTGGGCTCACG